>NW_026908527.1:300000-600000 GCF_028858725.1 Colius striatus
AGACGTGTTGGAACTGTTTTTCATTCATCTTTTCAATGATTTCTCAGGAAACACAGCAATTCCCCTCCTACACCTGGCAATTCTGTCTTTTTGAAGAAAGCACTGAAAGCTATTCAGAGCTCCAGACCAGCCCCGGGACATTTCCCAGTGCACATATTCAAGCAGGGGCTGTCTGAAAGGGAAGGATCCTGTTCTAACAGTCTTCACCTCTGGGTTGTCTGGCTGGGCAATGGGACATAGAAACTCCTCTCATTTGAAGAGCAGACAAATCCCTCATTTGTGCCACTGAGAGGAGGATAAAGCAGGGAGTGTCAGGACTCAGCACACTTTGGCTTGCAAACAGAGTCAGGGTCACTTCCTCAGCCTCATTACGATTGGTCTGATATTCTGATTGTTGTGATCAGAATGTGTTCCCTTTGCTTCTCTGGAGCATGAGTTGTGTCCTGCTTTGTCCAGGACAGCTCCATCGCCAGGGTGGGACAGAGAAGAGTCTGCAGAAATGCCCTTTGCAACAGGACTGTCCTGCTTGACTTACAGCCCAGATGCTTTTTGAGGAGTTACTTGTGTGTGAAGTCATCTTCAAGGCAGCACAAGGGAAAACACAGGGCAGAGAGGAAAAAGACTAATGGGCACTGCAGCTCTTCTGACTGCACTAAGGCACAGAGAGAGGAACCTTTCCATGTCCTGTGCCGAGATTCCTCCAATTTTCAGTGATAAAAGTGAGTTCTATCCCAAAAAAGAGCACCCCCTGACACAGAAAAGCTGACTCCTCAGCAGCACAGGAGCAGAGCTCCTGCCCCTCACAGCCAACACACACCACAGCAGAGAAATGCATTTCATTGGGAGGGTGATTACCTGAAGAATGAACTGGCTTTGCTCAGAGGAGTCTGTCTTCTATTTTCCCTGCACATTGCTGTTTTTAAAAGGCTCTCCTTCAAAGGAACAGCAAATGCCCAACAGCAGCTGCATCAGCCAGTTCCTGCTCCTGCCCTTGGCAGACACGGGGCAGCTGCAGCTGCTGCCCTTTGGGCTCTGCCTGGGCATCTCCCTGGCTGCCCTCCTGGCCAATGGCCTCATCATCAGCGCCGTAGCCTGTGACCACCCCCTCCCCACTCCCATGGACTTCCTCCTCAGCCTCTCCCTCTCAGACCTGGGCGTCACCTTCACCACTGTCCCCAAAGCTATGGCCAATTCCCACTGGCACAATTGGGACAACTCCTACTTGGGATGTGCTGCCCACACATTGAGGACTCTCCTTTTCATTTCAGGACAGCATTATCTTCTCCCTATCATGTGCCACGGCCGCTCCCTGGCCATCTGCCAAGCCCTGCACTAGGGGCCGCCCTGGGCAGCAGAGCCTGTGTCCAGGTGGCAGCAGCTGCCTGGGGCTCTGGCTTTCCCTCAAGTTTCTGTACTTCACTTTCTGTCAAGTTTCCTTTGTTTCCTGTGTTTTTCTTTGGCAACATTAGACTTTATTTTGTAGTATATTTACTACAATTACTACTATTTACTACAATTTACTACTATTTCCTCTTCTTTTTCTGTGTTGCAAGCACTTGTGATATCTGGGACTTTGCAGTCCTAGGGACAGAAGGACGTGTCACCGGTGCAGGGGGATGCAGATGGTAGATGTTGTCAAGACACAGGTGTTTGAACCTCCTGCCAATCAGGCTCAGCGCTCCTTCAACTTCATGGGAGAGGCCTGGAAGACAAGAATCCCACCCAAGGTCAGCAGCACAGGTAGGCTGAGGACACCTCCAGCCCTGCCATGGGAAGCAACCCAGCTGCCAGAAGCCTCCTGAGCTGCACTGACAAGTTCAGTTGGAACAGATTGGACACAGACCATGAGATCCAAACAACGTGAGCAGCTCAGAGCCCCAGGCCCCACTTGGAATGGCTTTGGCCTCCAGTATAGACCCAACTCACTCACAGACACTTTTCAGCCCGAATTGCTCCAACATCGTTCCCAGTCAGGATGCTGAGAAGCATCCCCTATCTGCTGCTTCAAGCACAAAGGGATCCTGCAAAAGGGGCTGCTTCAGCTCCAGCAGACAAAGCTGCTCAAATGCATTCCCAGCCCTAAAACAGAGGCTGCACGTGCCCAGGCCCAGGCCACTTGCCACATCCCTCTGCTGGAACAGCCCTGAGCAGAACACTTGGGTAAAAGCCGTGGCCTTGCCAAGCCACTGAAGCCATTTCTAGTCTAATTAAAGCCCCCAAGCTACGCTCTAGACTCTGAACAAAGAGGCATTCCTCTTACCTTTGATGTGACAGACTTCGTAGTCTTCGACATCAGGGAGCGCTGAGAGAGAAATTGTGGCCCCAGACTCTCTCCTCAAGCTGTTAATAAACTGTCCTTGCTTGCCAATCAAGTATCTGACTGTATCCTTGATGAAGGACAAGAAAGCAAGAGTCAAGGAGAGAAATGTAGATCAAACCCCACTGAGCCCTGGGGCTTCTTTTGCCCATCTTCCTGGTTCCTGCAGCTCATTTGCAGGGTGGGTTTGGATAGGCAGCGGGAGCGTGACCCTCCTGCACAGGGGAAAGCACCACAATTCATCCCCTGCTCTTAGGAGCTGTGAACCCTCAAAGCCTTCTGAAGGCTTTCAGAGCATCACCCTGACAGATCAGGGTGGAAGGTGCTGGAGAAGGACTCCAACCACCAGCCCTGGGTGTAGCCCTAACATGCCTCTTCTTTCCATCTCTGCACCTCTTCTTCATTCCTGTTGGGTCCCCATGACAGCTGAAAGTGTCTCTGTAGAGCAGGGCAGGAGGCACGAGCAGGACAGTGGCTGCTTACCTTTGGCACCTCTATTGCCCAGACAACCACCTTGGATTTTCCTCTTTGGCCGCGCTTCTTTCGGGTCAGAATCTGCCACTCGGGACTGTCTGTGTCCTCCGAGTGCTTGTCAGAGCCATTTACACCTGCAAGACAGGCACACAGGTCAGCATTCAGACAGCCCACACAGTGCAGCTGCCACACAGCAGGCCAGGCAATGAGATCCTTTCCTAGAGAGGTGACACTGAGCACTTGCTACGCATTCCATGGGGATGCTCCTCCATCAGGTTCCCCAGGATGTCGCAATGAGTCAAGTCCCATCACACACCCTTGATGCCTGGAGAGTAACCAGCCCACCTCTGGGAATGCAACAGGAGGAGGCCCGAGTTCAGCAGCAGCCCCTCAAACCCAGTGACCCTTTCCCCAGCAGCAGAGGCAAGACAGTCCAAGAAGTGCTGAGCAAACGCTGCCCCAAGTGGAGCAGCAGCCGTTTGTGTCGGTGCCCCAGCCCAGCCAGGTGCCCAGCAGCCCGGCACAGCCCTTACCTGCCACGCCACGCGCGTCGCTGCCCGCCGCCAGCAGCCCCGCAGCATCCCTGCTGGCAGCCGTGTGCTCAGCCGCTGCCGCCGCCTCCGCCAGCCCCCGCTCAGGGGCAGCAGCGCCGGCCGCCTGCGGAGGGGCATCAGCTGGGGCGGCTGCAGCCGGGCAGAGCCCAGCGGGCACATCCCGCGCGGCACCCGGCAGCGCTGCCTCAGCCCGGGGCTCTGCCTGCGGGGATGGCGGCAGCGCAGCAGCTATCTGGGCATAGCTCGGCTTCTGCCCGGCTCCTGGCGCTGCCGGCGCTGCTGCCGGCCGCTGCTCTGCGTCGGCGCCTGAGCCTGAGCCCTGTGCGGGGCTGGCTGCAGCGCTGCCGGGACACTCTGTGCTCTGCACGGGGACAGAAACAGCAGCAGGGACGCTGCTTTCCCCTGCACATCCTGCTGGCTCTTCTCTGTCTTTGTCATCCTCCTGGGTGCTCGGCACAACTGGTGGTGTTGACACTTCTGGAAGCTCAGTCTCTGGGCATTCCTCTTCCAATGAGGAAGAGAGTCCCTGAGGGACACAGGCTTCTCTCTGGGGCCACGATTCCTTCTCTGTCCCTCCTTCCTCCAGCGCTTCCTCAGCAGCTGTGGCCGGTTCCTCACGGTCTCTGGCCTGCGCTTTGCGGGAGGAATAGAGCCACCAGCAGCCCAGCAGTGCCAGCGCTCCGGGCACGACGTATGGGATCACGCTGCAGAAGCGCAGAGACATTGCACACAGCCTCAGCAGGATCTAGCAGGAGACACAGACAGCACGTTCAAATAGACACAGGGAAAGAAACAGGAAGGCAAAAGTGGCACAAATGCCTTGAGGTATTTCCAGGAGCAGTTTTCCAGCTGCTCCTGAAACTCACAGCTCTGCTCTACCATCTCGAGCTTCCAAACCCTCCTGTTTGGGCACAAACCCTCCTCTGTAGCTCCCAGTGCCTCCTTGTTGGACCACAATCTAAACTAGAACACAGCAACACTTCCCATAGCCATGGCCAGCCTAGGCAGGGGCAAGAGCTCAGCCTAGAGATCGAACTGGAGGTGCAGATTTGGTTCATCCTTACCTTTGGAAGGGGATGGAAGTTGAGGAGAAGTGGGCAGCAAACAAGCAGTCGTTGAAGAAAGCACAAAGGCAAGTAGCTACAGATGGAGCTGAGTCCTCCCGAGGGCAGCTCAGCACAAATGGCTCTGGCTGTCCCGCTGGGAGGCTCCACAGCCCCCAGCCAGGTGAGGTCACAACGCCGGGTGGGGTCTGGAACAGCCCCTGTGTGACATCAGCACTGCCCAAAGGTCTCCCTCTCCCTTGGTGACGGCCACAGCGCTGCCCCTCCCCTGGGATGGCCTCTGGAATCACTGCTGGCCATAATTTAGAACTTCTGCTAGAGGCACAGCATTGTTCACAGTCAGGAAAAGTCTGACACTGAGCAGGGCTAAAAAGGATCAAACCTTTGCACACACACTCACACACTGGTTGTGGAACATTTCCCACAGACACACACTGGCTGTCAAAGCAGTGGGGTTGCACAGGATGATCTCTAAAGGTCTCTTCCAGCCCCCACCATTCTGTGATTCTATGATTGTATGAACATGTCCAGGTGGCTTTTGAAGACCTCCAGAGGAGGAGGTCTCCTCTCTCTGCTCAGTTTGAAGGGTTCATTAATAAATCAAACCTTTTCTCCCCACGCTGAGTCTGGTTTGCCCCAGACATTAATTGCTGAGGGATCCCCCTGTCCTTACCTTGCCTCACAAAACTCTTGTTTTATTTCTCTCTCCCCTGTCCAGCTGAGGAGGGGGAGGGATAGAGCGACTTGCTGGGCACCTGGCACCCAGCCAGGGCTGAACCACCACACCAAAACCACAAGCTGCAGCCAAGGGAAGGGAACAGGAATTGCTTGAGCTATTGCTAGGAGCAGGTTTCCGGCTGCTCCTTCCATTCACAGCTCTGCTCTACCAGCACTGTGCTCTAAACCCTCATGTTTGGGCCCAAAGCATTGCTTTTAGCTTCCAAAGCCTCATCTTGTGGTCAACAGAAGAATCACCAGACAGCAACACTACCCATAGCCTTGGCCAGGCTCTGGAGGTGGAAGAGCTCAGCATGGAAATGGACTGGGAGGTGCAGAGCAGCCTCTCCTGTCATCCCTGTCTACATCCTCTTCCCTGTCCTGAGAGTTTGGGTCATCCTTACCTTTGGAAGAGGATGGAAGTTGAGGAGAAGTGAGCAGTAATGGAGAAATGTCTGGAAGAAATCACGAAGGCGAGTAACAAGGGAAGGAGCCAAGTTGTCCCAAGGGCAGCTCAACTGTCCTGCTGGGAGGCTCTGGCTCTGGCTGTCCCGCTGGGAGGCTTTATAGTCCCTGGCCAGGTGAGGTCACAAACGCCGGGTGGGGTCTGGAACAGCCCCTGTGTGACATCAGCAGTGCCCAACATTCTCTGTCTCCCTTGGTGACGGCCACAGCGCTGCCCCTCCCCTGGGATGGCCTCTGGAATCACAGAAGGGCTGCAGGGAGGAGGCAGCTGGGGACCAAGAAATCCGCTCCACAGTGGCTCCCTGGGACACCAGCACGGAGGCTGGGACAGAGCAGAGACTGCGTGGGCAGCCCTGTGAGCTCTTGCAGAAGAAGTGAGCTGCAGGGTACTGTGGAACTCACTTCATGAGTTTCCCCCATTGTCCTGCCTCAGTCTGCCCAGGCCACAGCTCCCTCACGCCTCCTTCGCTGGGCCTCGGGCCCATTGAGGATGAAGATCTGAGTCTTCCTCACAGTGTGTTTTTCACCTTTGGCTTCCTGGTGTTTGGCCAAACCACAGGACAGGCTTCAGCAGTTGCTTCTTCACTCCTCTCACTCTGATTTGCCCAAGATAAGTTCTGTTCTTGCCAGATCACAACAGGAGTGAGATGTGCTGCAGTGATGGCTTCTTGTGACTCTCCAAGGTCAGCAATGTCCTGAAGCTTGTACTGCCACAAGGCAACAAGTTCCTAACGCCAATATTTCAGACACCAAACACTTACAAATGTGTTCTTGCAGATTTCTGGTTGAATGACGCTTCTGTGCTCTGAGGCTTCTGTAACATCTGCAATTCATTTGACACCTGGGCCAACAGCCTGTCATTGTCTGAAAAAACGCTGGGTTTTGGGTGAACTTTGCTCATTAGACTCTGATTATAACACCTAAACACAGCTCCATCCCAAAGCCCACACAGCTCCAAGGTGCCACCAGCCCTCACTCAGCATGTGCTCTGCATTCTCCTTACCCCACACCTTTAAAAGCAAAGTGAGAGCATTACACAGCAATCCAGATGAAGGTCTCTGTGACCAGAGTCGCTCCAGCCCCACCTCGAAGGGAAAGAGACTGTAAAAATGGCTTAAGAAAGGGGGCTGTTGGGGAAGACACCATCGTGAATCAGTCAGGGAAGGTTCCAGCTCAGGTTGCCTCTGACTCCTGGGAGCAGCTGACGGCTGCACCTCTCTCCCCCCAGAGGGATGCCTCTGGCTCAGAGCTGGTTGTGCCAAGGGCTGGCTGGGGAAGCTCAGAAATCCCCCTGCACAGTCGCTTCTCTGATCTCCTGCTGCACTATTCGCAGCCTCAACATCTGCACGAGCTTGGACTCGATCATCTGAGAGGCCTTTTCCAACCACAACAATTCCATGGTTGTATGACAGAGGTAGGAAAGCTGCGGCTGGGTTCTTCCTTGTGTGCCTCAGTGCCCACCCCATCTCTCTGGCCTGCGCCCTGCATTTGTTCATCTGGGCTGAGCAGACGAAGTGCACACGACTGAGGGCAGCTCCCACACCTAAAGGGCTGGGAAGATAGAACTTGGCTGGCTCGGTCCTCAATCCTCAAGACCTCCTGGTTGGCATCCAAAACCTCATTTTTAGCTTCCAAAGTGGTACTTTTTGGAACAAATCCTCATTTTCACCATCCGAAGCGAGAGTTTTTGCTTGAAAACCCTCCTCTGGGGGCCCAAACCCTCCTTTTTAGCTTCCAATGCCTTATTTTGAGGCCTAGGCCCCCATGTAAATCTTTCAAACCTCATTTGGTGACCCAAACTCTAATTCTCAAAGCCTGATTGTCAGATTCCAAACCTTGGGATTAGATTTCAAATCATCCTCTTCTAGGTCCAAACCATCACCTTTATTTTCAGTCTCATTTTTGTGCTCAAACCCTCATTTCTTAGCTTCCAAACACTCAATTTTAACCTCAAAAGGCTCGTTTTGCGGCCCAGATGCTCATTTTTAGCTTCCAAAGCCTCCTTTTTGCCGTTTCTAACCTTATTCCTTGGAGCACAGTCCTCCAGTTTTTGATTCCAAAGTCTCACTTTGTGGCCCAAGTTCTTCTTTTTAGCTTTAACCTGTTCCTTTTCAGCTTTCAATCCCTCATTCTCGGGTCTCAACCTCAGTTATCAGCATCCAAAGCCTTGTTTTAGCTTTCTAACACACCTTGTTGGGTAAACCCCCTTGTTTTCAGGTTCCAAGGCCTCCCCTGGGAGGGCACAAGCAGGAGCTGGGCAGATGCTGCCCTTGTGTGTCTCTGTGCCGCCTCTGATTGGCTGCAGGGCTGTCACTCCCCTGCCTGGTCCCTGGGGAGCAAGAGCAGTGTGATGTGGTGCCTGGTGCTCAGAGCCCTCAGCGCCCTCTGCCACGAACCCACGATGGTGAGCAGGGGGCAGCCGCTGGAGCCGTGCTGGGGGCCTGGGGCTGGGTGAGGGGAGCTGGGGGACACACAGCTGGGGCTTGGCTGTGCTTTGGGAGCTCTGGCAGCTGCTGCCAGCCCTCCTGCCTCCCCAGTGGCCTCCCCAAGCCCTTCGGGGCAGGTCTTTGGCTTCTGGGTCCCGAGGCTGCAGCGTGGGGTTGAACTGCTGGAGCGGTTTGGGCAGTGCAGCTTTTGAGGCTTCAGCTGTTGCACACAGGCCAGAAGGACGTGGATCATGCAGAGAGCTGCTGGCAGATGCAGGTGGGGAGGTCGTTGAGTTGAGCCTCTACTTGCTCAGAAAGATGCTCCAGGCCTGTTGTAACGGTGCAAGCAATATTCATCCAAAGATGTAGAGAAGCCAGGTAATGCACGTGCAGAGACACACACAGGCAATGTAATGCCACCAACAGTGTTGACTCAAACCCTTCCTTTGCCAGCTACTTCCTCAGATGCTTCTTGCACCCCTGTGATCACCCAGGGCCAACTGATTACCTTGCAGCAGCTGTTTCTGATTATTGGAAGTAGCTTGCCAGCTGCATTAACTTGTCCCTACCATCTTTATTCAAGCTGGCTGGTCCATGTCACATTTGTGCCTACAAACCTGCTGCTGAGCTGCAGACGGGCAAGTTCACACACCCAGGTAGCGACCCTGGCTGTGGTGCCCTGAGGTGCAGCTGCTGAGCTGCTGTTCCCACCACGTTAAAGAAAGAGAAGATGATTTCTATTTGCTGGTGAAAGCAACACAGGGGATGGTTTTGTCTGTGTTGGGTTCCCTTGCTCAAATCCCTTCCTTCGGATGCCTTCGTTTCCCTCAGTCACGTCTGTGACTGATTCCAGCAGCCCAGTGACTCTCCTGTGTGGTGTGTGGAATCCAGCTGTGCATTTGGGGAAGGGAGATGGGGGACACATGGTAAATACGACCATAAGAGGCATCAGGAGTTTATTTTCATCAGTGATCTTTACCACTTTCCTGTTGTTCCTTGTTGCATCTTTTCCTCATGATCACTGTTCGTGTCTTTTTGACATGACATTTGCAGTACTGCTTCTCCTCCTAACCTTGGGGAATTTCAGTCAGCTCTGTTGGGAGTGTTTTGTTTGTGTTCCGTTGAGCTTCTGCAGGAAATCTCAGGTGGGTTTTTTTCTGCTCCCATGAACAGCCATGAATGGAAAGCATTTGCTACAAGGTGCCATTGAGTCAGCGTCACTCAGCTTTCTTGCCACGATTTTGAGAGCAACCTGGACTTTGCTTTACTTGTACCCACCAGTCTGTTTGGTGACACAATGAAGAAGACAACTTCTACAGCTAATTAATAACTTTTACTCACTGTAGCAGCCATTCTGGCTCTTCTTTATGGCTCAGGAAAGGAGAGGGGAGTTACCACAATTAAAACAAGGAGGTAAGATTCAGCCAAGTCAGAAGTGCCTGATGTATTCATAGGATGGAGTTCTTGGGATGCTTGCACAGCCTGTTTGAGTTTGTCTCTGACTGGGACATGTAGTCTTGGAGAAAGGAGCACAGCTCAGAAATGTGCTTCCACCTGAACTCACTTGGCTCATCGGTGCTGCAGGGCCCAGGTTGTGGTTTTGGGGTCAGTCCAGTTCCTGTGTGTGTGAGCTGTTCAGTTTACACCATGACATTTTCTTCTGGTTTTCAACAACTGGAGACAAGGATTAGCAAGGATTCCAGTGTCTTTCTGGTGTGTTTTATTAGTGTCAGCTTCACTGCTGCCAGCAGCACAACATAACTCAGTAGACTGGAAAAGGAGCAAGAGAAGAGTTACCCCTTTTTTCTTTGGTGAAAAACTGCACTTCAGCGTGATTTCTCACTACGTGCCACCATCCACGACTCACCGGTGGGACTAACCAGAACCTGAATTCCCAGACACCAGCTGACTGGGCCCCCATCACAGTGGCTGCTTTGCAGATCACCACCAGTCTTTGCACTGGGGCAAAAATGTTGTTTCTTGCCACACCCCATCACCAGCAAAGCAGAACTCGGGATGGATGTTGGACCAGGATTTCACACCCTGGGGCAGCTGCAGCTGGCTCTGCTGGCGTTAGAAATGGGCTTGGTGCCCCAGTTAAAGCACCAACCTACACCCCCTGCACACTTCCAGTGGCCTCCCCCAGCTCTGGGCTGAGTGTGGAGCTTCTCTCCAAGCTCAGCACACTCGGGAGTGCTGGTCACAGCAGGGACTGTGCCCACAGTCACACAGAGTGTCCCTCATGCTGCAGCCCGTGCGCGGCCTCGGGCTCCATCGGTGCGGGCGGGTGCTGGGGCAGGAGAGGGACGGGACAGCGGCGGCAGCTGCGAGCGCAGCCGGGAGCTGCCCCTGCGCTCAGGGCCCAAAGCGCCACGGGCAGCACCCAGCCCCTCCTGCCCCTGCACACAGCCTGCGCCTGAGGCCCAGCAGCCCCATGCTGAGGGTCCCACCCGCCTGCTGTGGCCACAGGAGCCCTCAGGCCCTGAGCCCCGGGGCAGCCCCGAGCCCAGAGGCAGGGCTGATTGCCTGGATCCCATGGAGACATCTGGGTGCTGAGATCTTCCTGCTGGAGCCCCAGCACCGCTCAGGACTGTGGCTGGGAAGGGATGAGCGCTCCCTCCTGTTCCTGATGTGGGCAGGGAGGAAGGGCCCCTGCCTGGGCTGAGAGAGCCCATGGTGTCCGCTTGTCCAGCAGACCCAGGGCTCACCTGGGACAGTCTGTCAGCTTCCATTGGTTTGATGCAACGCTCAAGGGCATCACTAATCCCAGCCAGGGCACAGGCTGCGGCGACTAGAGCAAAGTGGCCTACGCGGTGTCCCAGCTGCCTGCTGGCAGTAGTGACATTCGCTCCAGCCCGCCCCAAGATGGAGTAGCTGAACTGTAGGGAATGTTCAGCCTTACATTCTCCATGACTCAGACCAGAACGGCCTCATGCTGATGTTTCCCTGTGTTTCACATCACCAGTTACGACCCTACCACGGGGCTGCCCCTGATTCAGCTGTGGAGCTTGACGGGAGATGAGGTACGTGTGTGACATACCCACGGCCGCAGCTCCGTCAGCACCCAGGATTAGGGGCTTTCTCTTGTTCATGAGGAACTTGCTGACGTTTCCTGCTGGTGTTCTGATGTGCTTTTTTCTCACCTCCCTGTAGGTGGTCTCAGTAAACAGAGTGCTGATGGAAAGAGGATTTGCTCAGTGGCTGGACTACCAGCCGTGTCCCGGATGGCTCGGCAAGTCTCTACAGAGGCAGACAGGAGCAAAAAGTCCTGACAAGCCCAACTGCAGTTGATGTTCTTTTGTATCTAGCAACCCTGTAAATATCCTCCAGAATAAAGTCAGATATTGTCCAAAAACACCCCTGGAAGCCAAGGGAACGTTAGAGAAGCTTTTCCACCCCAAAGTGTCCCGTGTGAAGTTGTGGCTGCCGTTGCGTCAGTTGCAGATACAGCAGAGGAGAAGTCTGCCCCCCACTATGATGTATTGATGGCCTCTTTAAAACACACTGTTGAGAATGCTGATCAGCGGGAATTAAGGCTACTGAATGCACCAGCCTAATTGGCCTTGCTGTTGGTAAAGCAGATGGAGCTGTGGAGGTGGTGGTCACAGGCCTCAGTGCTGCTGATGAGGCTGTTGGCCAGGAGGGCAGCCAGGGTGATGCCCAAGGAGATGCCCAGGGAGATGCTCAGCAAGAGCCCAAAGTGCAGAGCTGCAGCTGCCGCCTGTCTGCAAAGGGCAGGAGGAAGTGGGTGATGGAGATGCTGTTGGACATCTGCTGCCTCTGGGGATGGGGCACTTCTGGGGTTCTGGGCTTTGTCCAGCTCCTTCTCATCACCACAACATGGAGTGTTCATGGATGTCAGAAGCCCTCAGCATTTCTGCTGCCCTCAGGGAGCACAGAGCGAGGGCTGCGAGGCCAGAGGATGGGCTGTGGGTGAGTGCAGAGCCAGGGCAGCCGGACTGTGCCCCTGCCTGGTGCCCAGCGCCCTGTTCCTGCCCCTTTCTGCCCGTCCCCTGTGAGCCTGCACAGCCCCAGCCCCTGCTGAGAGCAGAGGGATCCCCCTCACACCACTCCGTGTCTCGCCCTTGCTCAAGCTCTCAGCCCCCCACGGCCAGCCAAGGGCACTGACGGCTCATTTCCCCCACCCAGCAGCACTGTCTGTGCCTCAGTGTGTCTGTGCTCTCTGTGAGGCACTGAGACAACACACAGCTCCCAGGCAGAGAACAGACAGGACATGGACAGAGCTGCTTGTGCCTGACCCAGAGGCTCCCTCAGGCCGCAGCCCCCTGTGAGGCCAAACCCCACAGGCCCAGCTGGTTGCCAGGCTCCGCCTGCCTCACATTTTTTGAGGGGAAAAAACTGTTTTGGGGTAAGAATCACTTCTTTGAGGCAAACTAAGTTGATCTGAGAGGGGAAAAATCCCTCTGAGGCGGGAAAAGTGCCTTTCTGAGAGGGAAAACCGCTTTTTGCGTGAAAATCACTGCTTTGAGGAAAACTGAGTTGACCCGAGGCTTTGTGTGAGGGAAAAAGCCACTTTGTGAGGGGGGCAGTCATCTTTTGAGGGGGAGAAGTGCTTTTTTGGGGGAAAAATCACTGCTTTGAGGTAAATGAAGTTCATCTGACGGGGGGAGAAATCCCTTTGAGGCAGGAAAAGCACCTTTTTGAGGGGAAAAATTGCTTTTTTAGGGTGAAAATTGCTGCTTTGTGGCAAATGAAATTGATCCCAGGCTTTATATGAAGGAAAAAGACACTTTATGTAAGGGAAAGTCACATTTTGAGGGGAAAAAGCTCTGTTTAAGGGTAAAAAACATTGCTTTGAGGCAAATTAAGTTCATCTCAAGGGTGAAAAGTCCCTTTGAGACGGGAAAAGCACAATTCTGAAAGGATAAACTGCTTTTCTGGGGTGAAAATCGCTGCTTTGAGGCAAATTAGGCTCATCTGAGGAGGAAAAGTTCCTTTCTGAGGGGGGAAAAATGATTTTTGGGGTGAAAATTGCTGCTTTGAGGCAGATTAGACTCACCTGAGGAGGGAAAAATCCCTTTGAAGCGGGAAAAGCACCTTTCTGACGAAAAAATCTGCTTTTTGGGGTGAAAATAGCTGATTGGAGGCAAATGAAGTTGATCCCAGGCTTTGTGTGAGAAAAAAAAATCCAGTTTGTGTGGGGGAAAGTCACATTTTTGAGGGGAAAAAAACTCTGGTTTAGGGTAAAAATCACTGCTTTGAGGCAAATTAAGTTCATCTGAGGGGAGAGAAATCCTTTTGAGGCGGGAAAATTGCCTTTTTGAGGGTAAAAACTGCTTTTTGGTGGGGGGGAATTGCTGCTTTGGGGCAAAATTAGCTCATCTGAGGGGAAAAAGTGCCTTTTAAGGTTAAAATCAGCTTTTTTAGGGTGGAAAGCAGCGCTTTGAGGCAAATTGAGTTAATATGAGGGGAGAAAAGTCCCTTTAAGGAGGGAAAATTGCCTTTCTGAGGGGAAAAACTGCTTTTTGGGGTGAAAATCGCTGTTTTGAGGCAAATGAAGTTGATCCCAGGCTTTGTGTGAGGGAAAAAGCCACTTTATGTGGGGGAAAGTCACATTTTGAGGGAAAAAAAATCTATGTTTTAGGGTAAAAATCACTGCTTTGAGGCAAATTAAGTGCATCTGAGGGGAGAGAAATCCCTTTGAGGCGGGAAAAGCGCCTTTCTGAGGCAAAAACTACTGGTTTAGGGCAAAACCGCCGCTTTGAGGCCGAAAATAGGAATCATTTGAGGTATAAAACAAAGGTGTGAGGGGAAATCTAATCTCTGAGGGCAAAACGGTCCCTCTAAGGTCAACAACCCGCCGCTTTTTGGGGTAAAACCGAACAATTTAAACCATTCTCTCCCCGTTCCTGCCAGCCCCGCGCCTCCCAACACGTTTCTCCGGCTCCCTCTCGCGTCCCTCCTCCTCCCCGTGCCCCTCCCCGCTGTTCCTCGCCCTCGCTTTTGCGGTCAAAAGCCGCTTTTTCTCCGCCTCCTCCCTCCCCTCAGCCGGGCGGAAGCGGGAAAACGCGCGCTCGGCACAAAATGGCGGCCGCCTCTGTCCTCACCCAACATGGCGGCGCCCTCACAGCACCCGCCCCCTTCACCGTAACGGCGTCCGTACAACATGGCGGCGTCCGCACAGCCGCCATGTTGGGTGCTTTGTACCTCCCACGAGCTCCTTTTCCCACCTCACAGCAGCGGTTTTGCCCCTAAAACGGCCGTTGTCGCCTCAAACCAAACCTGTGACCAACCCGCCCTCATTTTGTGACTCGAAACTCCCATTTTGGTTGGGTTTTCGGGCCATTTGGGGTGTTTTGGGCTCATTTGGGAGGATTTGGGGTTCATTTGGGGGGGTTTGGGGCCATTTGGGGGGCGTTTTGGGCTCATTTGTGGGATTTTGTGCTCATTTGGGGGGGGTTGGTGTCATTTGAGTGGGGATTGGGGCCATTTGGGCGGGTTTTGGGCTCATTTTGGGGGATTTTGAGGTCATTTGAGGGGGGTCTGAGCTCATGGGGACACCCTCCCCCCCCGTGGCACCCCCCTTTCAAATTCCCCTCCCAGCTTACCCCGAGGGACATTTTGGGGGCGGGAGGGGGAGTTATTGCACCATCACGGGGGTGGAGCCCCCCTAAACCCCACCTACCCCCCCAAAAAGTGGGTGGGCTTCGGCTTGACCACCCCCCACGCTCTTTTCCCCTCCTCCAGCCTCCCTACGTCTTTGGGGGGTATCAGGGACAGCCCCCCATCATCCGGGGCGGGGTCTGAGGTGCCACAGGGAAGCAGAAACTCATCGAGAGAGGGGGGAGGTGAGTTGGGACGGTCTTGGGGGCTTTTGGGGGGTGGTCTGGGGTTTTTTGGGGGTGGTCTGGGAGCGTTTGAGGGGATCTGTGGGGGTTTGGGGGGTTTTAGGGTCGATTGAGGGGATATGGGGTCACTTGGGGGGGTTGGAGTCCTTTGGGAGGGATTGAGGTTATTTAGGGGGCTTTGGGATCATTTGGAGGGGTTTTGGGGTGATTTGGGAGGGCTTGGGGTGGTTTGGGGGGATATGGGGTCACTTGGGAGGCCTGGGGGGATTTGGGGTCGTTTGGGGGGGTTGGGGATTATTTGGGGGAGGTTAGGGGGGAGTGTGGGTCGTTTGTGGGGATTTGGAGTCGTTTGAGGGGGTTTGGGGTCATTTTGGGGGTTTTGGGCTCATTTGGGTTGATTTGCGGGAGTTTGGGTCCATGTGGGGGCTCTGGGGTCATTTGGGGCATCTTGGGCTCATTTGCGGGAGTTTTGGGTCTTTTGGAGGGGGTTGGGGCCATTTTGAGGGGTTTTGGGATCATTTGGGGGGTTTTGGGGCTCATTTGGAGGGGGTTTGGGTCATTTGGGGAGGTTTTGGGCTCGTGGGGGGCTTTTGGGCCTCATTTTGGGGGGGGCTTTGGTCATTTGAGGAGGTTTTAGGTTGATTTAGGGAGGTTTGGGCCTCATTTGGGGGGATTTTGGGGAGGTCTTGGGCTCATTTGGGGGAGTTTTGGGTCTTTTGGAGAGAGTTGGGGCCATTTTGAGGGTTTTTGGGATTATTTGGGGGGGTTGGGGGCTCATTTGGAGGGAGTTGGGGTCATTTGGGAGGTTTTGGGTTCATGTGGGGGGTTTTGTGACAATTTTAGGGGGTTTTGGGCCATTTGATTACGTTTCAGGTTCATTTAGGGGGGTTTGGGGCTCATTTGGGGGGATTTTGGGGGGTCTTGGGCTCATTTGGGGGTGTTTAGGCTCATTTAGGGGGACTTTGGGCTCATTTGGGGGAGTTTTGGGTCATTTGGAGGGGGTTGAGGCCATTTTGAGGGATTTTGGGGATCATTTGGGGGGTTTTTGGGCTCATTTGGAGGGAATTGAGGGTCATTTGGGGAGGTTTTGGGCTCATGTGCGGGGCTTTTGGGACAATTTGGGGGGGGTTTGGGTCATTTGAGGAGGTTTCAGGTTCATTTAGGGGGGTTTGGGCCTCATTTGGGCTCATTTGGGGGGTCTTGGGCTCATTTGGGGGGTCTTGGGCTCTTTTGGGGGAGTTCTGCGTCATTTGGGGAGGTTTTGGGCTCGTGGGGGGCTTTTGTGGCCATTTTGGGGTATTTTGGGTCATTTGAGGAGGTTTTGTGCTCATTTGGGGGATTTTGGGCTCATTCGGGGGAGTTTTGGGTCATTTGGAGGGAGTTGGGCCTCATTTGGAGGGAGTTGGGGTCATTTGGGGAGGTTTTGGGCTCATGTGCGGGGCTTTTGGGACCATTTTTGGGTGCTCTGGGTCATTTGAGGAGGTTTCAGGCTCATTTAGGGGGGGGTTGGGGCTCATTTGGGGGGATTTGTGGCTCATTTGGGGGAGTTTTGGGTCATTTGGAGGGAGTTGGGGCTCATTGGGAGGGAGCTGGGCTCATGTGCGGAGGTTTTGGGCTCATGTGCGGGGCTTTTGGGACCATTTTGGGGGGTTTTGGGTCATTTGAGGAGGTTTTAGGTTCATTTAGGGGGGGGTTGGGGCTCATTTGGGGGGATTTGTGGCTCATTTGGGGGCTTTTGGTGTCATTTTGGGGCATCTTGGGCTCATTTGGGGGAGTTTTGGGTCATTTGGGGAGGTTTCAGGTTCATTTAGGGGGGGTTGGGGCTCATTTGGGGGGATTTTGGGCTCATTTGAGGGGTCTTGGGCTCATTTGGGGGAGTTTTGGGTCATTTAGAGGGTGTTGGAGCTCATTTGGAGGGAGTTGTGGTCTTTTGGGGAGGTTTTGGGCTCGTGGGGGGCTTTTGGGACAATTTTGGGGGGTTTTGGGTCATTTGAGGAGGTTTTATGTTCATTTAGGGGGCTTTGGGACTCATTTGGGGGGATTTGTGGCTCATTTGGGGGTGTTAGGGCTCATTTGGGGGGGATTTGTGGCTCATTTGGGGGTGTTAGGGCTCATTTGGGGGGTCTTGGGATCATTTAGGGGTTTTTGGGTCATTTGGGGAGGTTTTGGGCTCGTGGGAGGCTTTTGGGGCTCATTTGGGGGGATCTTGGGCTCATTTGGAGGGAGTTGGGGCTCATTTGGAGGGAGTTGGGGTCGTTTGGGGAGTTTTGGGCTCGTGGGGGGCTTTTGGGACAATTTTGGGGGGGTTTGGGTCATTTGAGGAGGTTTCAGGTTCATTTAGGGGGGGTTGGGCCTCATTTGGGCTCATTTGGGGGGATCTTGGGCTCATTTGGGGGATCTTGGGCTCATTTGGGGGAACTTTGGTTTATTTGGAGGGAGATGGGGCCATTTTGAGGGGGACTTTGGGATCATTTGGGGGGTGTTGGGGCTCATTTGGCGGGAGTTCTGGGTCATTTGGGGAGGTTATGGGCTCGTGGGGGGCTTTTGGGACCATTTTGGGGGGTTTTGGGTCATTTGAGGAGGTTTCAGGTTCATTTAGGGGGGTTTTGGGCTCATTTGGGGAGGTTTTGGGCTCATTTGGGGGGTTTTGGGACAATTTTGGGGGGTTTTGGGTCATTTGAGGAGGTTTTAGGTTCATTTAGGGGGATCTTGGGCTCACTTGGGGGGTCTTGGGCTCATTTGGGGGAGTTTTGGGTCATTTGGTGGGAGTTGGGGTCATTTGGGGGAGTTTTGGGCTCGTGGGGGGCTTTTGTGACAAGTTTGGGGGGTTTTGGGTCATTTGAGGAGGTTTCAGGTTCATTTACGGGGATTTGGGCCTCATTTTGGGGGTATTGGGGGGTTTTGGGCTCATTTGGGGGGTTTTGGGCTCATTTGGAGGGAGTTGGGGCTCATTTGGAGGGAGTTGGGCTCATGGGGGGGGCTTTTGGGCTCATGTGGGGGGGTTTTGGGCTCATTTGGGGGGATTTATGGCTCATTTTGAGGCGTTTGGGGGGGGTCTTGGGTCATTTGGGGGGTATAGGGCCAATTAGGGGAGTTTTGGGATCATTTGGGGGTTTTTGGGTCATTTGGGGAGGTTTGGAGCTCATGTGGGGGGCTTTTGGGGCCATTTCGGGGGGTTTTGGGTCATTTGAGGAGGTTTCAGGTTCATTTAGGCGGGTTTTGGGCTCATTTGGGGGGATTTTAGGCTCATTTGGAGGGGTTGGGGTTCATTTGGGGGCATCTTGGGTCATTTGGGGGGATTTGTGCCCTTTGCCCTTTGCCTTGTTGCTTGGGGGGTTTGTTTTTTGGGGGGAGGGGACGTCCCCTTGCCATGATGCCCCGGGTGTAAGAAATATTGATGTTGCTTTTGCAGAATTAGAACTTAAGGAGTTTCGACTGCTGTCTGTGTGGTGTAAATCAGTGCACTGACCATAGGACAGTTTCCTGCTTGTTTGTAGCGTTAACTAGAGTTTTAAATCTCAGGCCTGTGGGGAATGGGTCATAATGTACAAAAACCAGCCATCCCCTGAGGGGATTGTAGGTGCCTGGAGAAGTTGTAAACCTTGGAGTACCTGATCAATGGGGAAACAAGGGAGGGCCCCTGGATAGGGAATAACAAGCCCAATGTTGTACCTGTCAGGTGTGCTGCTGGCTAGGACACCGCTCTTGCAAGAACGCTTCATACAAGTGCTTCCCTGCAGAGTCTGACCCGAGTCTTTCACGAGGAAGCTTGTTTTGTTTCTCACATAGATGTGCTGGTATCTCTTTTTATGTGTTAGAGGTGTTTATACTTGTTTAATCTCAACAGTGGTCAGTAGGGATGCAGCTAAAATCTAAACTGGAAGCTGTGCAACGTAATCTTAAATACAGTGCTGTATAGTGCTAGATTCTACTCAATTCCACAAGGCATCAGGGAAAAGTCCCTTTCCCAGAATATAGCTGGGATAGCTAACCCCAGCTGCCCAAGGGACGTTCCATACCATAGGATGTTGTTCTCAGCAATAAAACCTGTGGGGAAGGAGGAGAAAAGGGGAAGCCAAATTCAATAAGTAGAGACGTTCCCAAGTCGGTGTTAATACACGCTGAAGCCTTCCAGGAGATGCATAAACATCTGGCCACCAATGGGAAACGATGTATTCCTCATTTTGCTTTGCTTCTACACCGAGCTTTTGTTTTGCCCCTTGAGGTGTTTACCTATTTCACCCATCAACCTAGGAGTTTTCTCACTTTAATCCTTCCAGTTCTGTTAATCATCCCACTACAGGAGAGTTAGGAAGCAGCTGTGTGGTGTTGAACTGGGATTAACCCCTAAGAGCAGGAGACCCAGATCAGAGGAGAGACTGGGATAGAACTGGCTACAAAGGCTAAGCAGAAAGCTATGACTCTATTATAAAGAAAGCAACTGTCCTGTAGACTCTTGAGCATGAAGAAAAGCCCGTTGATGGGGTTTGTTGTGTGTTCTGTGTTTTCATACATAGTTCTTGAAAACAATAGGGAAGCCTTATGTCTCTGAACTTTACACAGTGTTTGGTTTAACAAACTGTTTAGACAATAGCAATACCTTTTAGACTGTATGTGCCATTAATTACAGTGCTGAAGAAACTTGAAAGCTGAGAAGTCATTTAATGACCTAATGACTTGAAGTTGAAAGGTGTTTTGCTTGTTGACATTCTGTATGCTCAGTATCCAGCCCCAGTACTTTTTAATGGGCCTCACTAAAGATTAAGTTTCGTTTTTAGATTTGCTGCTCAGATAGCTTTTGCTCAAATAATGGGATGTTTTTAAGTCTAATATTACCTGGTTTTGTTATCTACTCCTTGCCCTAGGTTGAAAGTCCGAGTTGCTTCTGGGTTCCTATGGAAGGATGTGAGCCTTACACAGTCGATGAAATAGAATATAAAAACCTGACTGCTGCAATGAATCAGCTCTACCACACACCTTACAAAGATGTGGATGAGGTAAAACCAGTCACGGTAGAAGGAGGACAGGTAAAAGCACCGTTCTGTTGTGTAGATAGCAAGAGTCTTTGCACTGGTTTGGGGCTGAAGTATCCAGGATGCTTTTTCAAAACAAAATTGTCATGTATAAAACCAGCTCATGGTATCAGTGTGAGTTGTGTCTTCCTATCTGTAACCTTCAGAACTGCATAAGTTGTAATGCCTGTGTTTTAAAAGCAAGTTGAGGCCGTATAATCAGTACTGTAGTCTCGCTTCTAAACAAACCTGAGTGTAATTCACTCCATTTAGAAGAACGTACGGTCTTGTTCTTTCTCTTTCAGGTTTCTGTGGTTTCCAGTGGAGAGCTCAAGTGCTGGTGTAGAGCAGTTATTAAGTCAATCACACGCTGTACAGATCATTATCAAACACAATGTTTCCTTGTGGATTATGCCAAATATATTTTTGTTAAGTTAGATAAGTGTGTGTTTGGATTATTTTGACAGTTTTTCATTAGTTGATGCATACAAATACTGCTGAAGGCTTCTTAAGATTGGTAGTAGCAAGGCTTTGGTTTAATTGAGGTGTGGCTCGAGTCCACGAGAAACTTCTAGCCATGTAACAGGCCATTGCAAGTGTGCATGCAAACCAGTCTTGTTCTGTGGATCTTTTCCCCACTGCAGTTTACTGGCTTGTTTGCTAAGAGCTGTCAGTCTGTCTTGACATACTGCAAAGAAAAAGAGTTTTTACAGGTTCCTAGTTGTAAATAAAACCACTGTGAGACCGGCAGTTTCTGAAATCTTGAGAAATACAGTTTACAGAATAACTGTTCTGAGTTTTTAGCTACATTTAAAGTTAGTTTCTCTAATACAGTATGCAGCTTTGAGTACAAGAAGCTTTACCATTTTTTCGATATTCTGCAAATGAAGCTTATTTTAAAATAAATCTCAAGTTAAACAATGTTTTTAAATTTAATGTATTGGAAACCAGGTTGACAATGCCTCAAGTTTAAAATATGTTCAACCAGAAGTAAATCTGTGGGGTTTTTTAGTTGCAAAAGAAAGATTTAAACAGAATTGATAGATATATGGATCTTAAAATCTTGCTGTACAAGGTGTTTTGCTGGTTGTTAAATGTCTCAGGTGAAATCAAGTGTAAAAGGTAAATTAACACTCTGGTGATAGCTTTACAAAGAGTAAGTTATTTCTAGGAAAGTTAGTACAAATGCACATTAGTGTATTTATCAGGATTGCTTCTTGCTGGTATTAATGATACCTGGTTTCTCACAGCAGTAATTATTGTAGAGGGGAATAAATGGTGCCAGGTGGTATACGTAGTAGTAGTATGAGGGCTAAATGCCATGAAAATACTTCAGATTTTGTGGCAAAAGATCAGAAAGACTTTAAGTAAAGTCAAGGTGAAGTCTAGTCTAAGAAGACTAGGATGCCATAAGAAGCCTAAGTAAAGCCTAGGTAAAGTCTAGTCTGATCTAGGTGAAGCTGCTTCTGCAGGGGGGTTGGACTAGATGATGTCTAAAGGTCCCTTCCAACCCTGCCATTCTATGATTCTACAATTCTAAATAGGAAGTATATTTATACCTGGAGCGAATCTATAGATGAATTGCTCCTGGTAGCACCTCTCTTGGAGAGAAAAATGATGATTCCAGGATGTATCACAGTGGGAGCTAAACTTCTGGAAGAACTGTATTGTCAGACACCAGACAATGGAATAATGTATATGAGACCAGTGACTTTTGAAGAATAAAATCTACTTTGTAAAAGGAGATTATTTCTGCTTTGTTTTTAAGCATTGCAGTGGCACTGGAAGCATTCATGTGGATCCCATATAGAGCAAAGAAATGTAGACTGTATCGCACACAGCCCGTGACACTGCATGTCAGCTTCTGTGGAAGTACTGCAGGAACAGTGTAAGTAGAGTTTAATAAATGTATTAGTAAGTTTCCTAAGCATGAAGTCTTGTTACATCAGTTATTTTTAGAAGAGATTGTGTTTCAAGAAGAAGGTAATAAGTCAGGTTACAAAACCTGTTTCAGAAGAGCAGTTCTTAAACAGAACCGATTAGTGATTAATGAATGTTTCTTCCTTAGTGATTCCAGTTTTATTATTGACCTGTTTTAATCCTTTGTTATGTCTCATTGGTGCCTTTCTTAAGATTTATCATGACTTGAAGTAATCTCTTGACATGTATCCAAAGCTTTTTCCAAAGTTGTTAGTTTTTGTTGAGGTAGGATGGTTGGTTGTGTTTATTTTCCTAGAGCAGCTAAAAGATGGGATAATGCTGCTGCTCAGTATTTTCAAAACCTTCTCAAAGGTAAATAAAACGTCCTGCCAAAATGGTCATTGGTGTTTCTGTTCTGGGGAAAAGAAACCATTGGAGAATTGTAGTACTTGTATTTTGTATTTATTTAAGAATGTTGTATGTTAAAAATACAGAAAGAAGCTACATGAGTGGTTTCTGTGTGAACTAAGGCAAAAACATTTGTGGAGCTGCATGTTGAGTACTGTGGGCTTCCATGCTGCATCAATTTTGACAGTTGACTAGAGGGTATCTGGCTCTTGGATAGGCTAAATAATGTAGGACTCATGTGACAGTTGTTTTGAACAATGAAGCCTTTCTGTCTACTTGTCCTGAATCTTTGATTCAGCATCACAAATGTATTGTTGTAGTTTTGTATGGAGATGTCACAATCTGGCTTACGGATTTACCCTGTCAGTTGTTGTTTGACGAGGATGTAAGCAGCAGCTCAGAAGAGGAGTATCTTTGTTACACAAGTTAAAAAATAGATTGAGCTCTAAGTAGTCACTTTATTGTCCAGAACTGCTTTCTCTTTAATCTCTTCTTGTCTTTTCCCATACTTGAAGTTTCAGTGGATCATCCAGTCTTTCTGTGATAGCTTTTGGTCTTACTAGAAAAGCAGCTCTTCACTGAGGTATCCTAATCTTGAGTTATATTCTTCTACCTGAAAAACTGCCTGCCCATTTACTTACCTTTTATGTGGAGTTTTCTATACTTGTATTTGGGGAGGAGAGGATGAGTTTATGAAAATGAGAAAGGGTCTTTAGGCTGATCAGCTCCCCAAGGTAACCAGTAAGCAATGCTTCTCATGATTTACTTATTTTTTCCCCACACCCAGCTGTGTGTCACCATGCAGAGTAAAGGGAAAGGTTCCTATAGAAGCAGTAATAACACTGAATTTCATTTCCCAGACTGTACTGTAAGCAGTGATAATTTTTTTTCATTGCTGGCACATCCTTAGTGTCTGCAGAAGCAGAGCTTCGCAGTTGACTCGTGGATTTCATCAGCTGTGTTTGCTTGGATGAAGAGCCTAACTAAGCTATACAAATGTACAAATAAAGCTTCTTTCAAGAAAAGGTCAAGCTTGGGAAGTATGCATTTGTACTACAGATTAGCTCATCTTTTAGACTCTGACAAAGATTTTTAGTGTAGAACTAGGACTAGTTTGTGTGTGGAAGTCATTAATCTGTTTTGGCTCTCAATTTTCCTTCAAAGACTAAGGAGAACTACATTTTTGTAACCCTTCTTATTGCCCTGTTACTTTCTTATTTCATTTAAAAGTTACGACAGTTGTACTAGCCTCTCTAAAGAGATAGTGTACACATCTAATTGTGATTTCTATTTTTGTCTGTGTCAAAAGGTGGAAGTGACAAATACTGATAATTTTGTATGGCTTTAATCTTCTTCCTTGTTCTTGTATTTATAACTCTGTTTAGCAACTACCCAGATGACAGCCAAAGTATGTGCTGTAGAAGATACCACATCTGATGTTTTCCTTTATGTGACAATAAAAGGTGAAAAGGTAAGATATTTTTCTCTCTACAAACCTCTTTGTGCACTGTGCTGTAGAAGTTATAACTTTGTGACAAATTTAAGACCGAAGAGTGTTATTTGCAAGTGAATTTTGTAATTTGCCATATACAGTAGAAGTGCAATCATTAACTTATTAGAAGATTTATTTTCTAAATCTGTTGTTTGTGAACTTTGGAATGAATTCTGTGAGGTGGAAACTTGTGAACCGCTTTGGAAGGTATTGACAAGCAAATGAAGTCCCCCAAGTACGTCAGATGAACAACTATGTGAATTTACTGTACTCTTGTCCTTCTTTGTGATACACTTAAAGATAATTCAAGAAGGCAGTTGCATGGTGTTATGAAAATAAATACAAGTTCATATGTGCATAAGGCTGAATTCCCAAACAGTTGGGAGAAAGGAAGAAAGCTCGTTGCACTTACCAAAGTGCGTAACTCCTGCTAAATCTCTGCTGCAGCTACTGTCAGACTTAAGCAGCTGCCTAGTAGACAAAAATAAATGTGTTTGAAAACTGCTGCCATTTGGAGTATTTTACCAAGACTTTTAACATTAGAGCTGTGGTCTTCACTGTAGACAATAACTTGGATTACATCTTAATTTGAATACCTTCTCTGTTCAGAATCACAGTTGGCAAGTGTCACTTCTCTCTGAGCCAGTGAGAACTTTGAAGTTGAATATTGTTTTTTCCTGCCAGGTTTGGATGCACTCTGAATCAAAGGGACATAAAACTAAGATAGTTTTTCTAAAAATGTTTAAAGCTGATAGAAAACTGAGCACAGAATTTTAGGCAAAAGCATGAAACTGGTAAGTAACACCTGTTTGGAGAACATAGAGGAAGATATGACCAACTTTCCTGCCATGGAATGAGTACTCTTCAGAAAGCATTTGTACATACTGCATATGTCTTCCTGTTGTCTCCAGCTTCAAATAAATTCTAAAGCAGTATGTGATGGTGACTTGCTTGTTGATTCTGGTCAGTCAAATACTTGGCTTTTTTAGGTATGCGTTAATGATGATCTCGTCTTAAGCAGCTTTGCTCATTTTGAGCAAGCTGAAGAGAATGCAGTGAGTTCAGCAGATTATCAGGAGACCCAAACATCATTAAATCTTGACTCTCTTCCAATGAGAGTTGTTAATCCTGCACTTGATTTGAGGACAGTGCTGCTCCAGCAGAAGGTATCAACAGATCCTGAAACAAGTGGGAACCGTGTGTGTTGGCAGCAATCATTCATGCAGTGCATCATTTGTCTTTAACTGGATATATTGACCTACTGTATCAGTTGGAATCCAACAAGTGGAACAAAAGGTATCCTAACAAACACTGCCTATGTATCAGACTTTACAAAGAGCAATCAAATCAGCAGATGCAGGAATATTCTAAAGCATTTTGTCCTTGATAAGACAAAGGGTGAGTTGCAGGGTCATTTGTTGATATGCTGAAAAGCATTAGATGCTGTTGAAATAACTTGTAGCATTGATCAGTGATACCTTACTGTTTGATTTGAGTTTAGAGGGATTTCTCTACACAGAGGTAACTTGAATGTTTTCTGTGAGTTGTCTTGTTTAAAACAGACTTGAATCACTATAAATATCCTCTGTCCTTGTTCACTCGGTTCATTTGCATATCTTTATGTAAATACAACTGTCTTTTGGTTGTTCTTTTTGCCATTAGAAAATGAGACAAGCAGAGAAAGAAGTCAGTTGCAACCAACTGTAAAAACACTGGCCTTTCATAGATTCAGATAATCACAAACGTGTTTCTGCATCTTTTAAAATTGTCTTTCTAGATCTTGCTGTATCTGGTTCTGTTCTTGAAAAGACATGACAAAGCTCCAACACAGATGACAGTGAAACTACCACATCTGTAAGTGTTAGATTTTCTATTCAAATGTCAGAATGAATTAAGTGAAGCATCTGTAAGGCAGATTAGGAATACTGTAGTCAGCTATCACGTCCTTTCGTGTAACAAATCTGGGACTAACTCTTGATCTAGTTAAAAGAGAACGTTGTCCTTCAAGTTTGTGGTTCTGGTGGTTTTGGTTTTTTAGATTGCAACGATGGACTTTGAACAGGTTGTGTCTCCTTTTGTGCTCACTTGCTCTAGTGCTGTGAAGATGTGTAGTGGTTTTGTGTGGCCAGCTTTTGGTAGTTGTTGGGGGAATACAGGGGCGGATTCTTCAAAGAAAGAGCTGCCAGAAGCTATAGCTTGAGCTGTGAACATGAACTGATTCTCCTGTGTGGTT
Source organism: Colius striatus (assembly GCF_028858725.1). Classification (NCBI taxonomy): domain Eukaryota; kingdom Metazoa; phylum Chordata; class Aves; order Coliiformes; family Coliidae; genus Colius; species Colius striatus. Next base: position 325,892 of record NW_026908527.1, read on the forward strand.
GATGTTCTTGTTGCATGCTTGATTCTTAATGAAGAAAATTCTGTTAGGTAAGAAAACCACCTTGAGCTCAGTAATCTTTTTTTTCTAAAATGTTGCTCTTAACCAGTATTTTACTGCCAGAAAAGGGTTTGTCTTTTCTTGATAGATTGTCAAAACAATCCCAGGATTGCCTTTCAAGGAAAATCCAGCAGTTCACACAGACAGGTATGGTACAGTATGTTACATATTTGAACCAATTGTGTAGCCAGATAATTAGGAGCTGTAGTATGTTTCCAGTTACTCTTCTTAGACAGCTAAAAGGGCAGAGGGTAAGCCAAGATGTGTGCACATGGTATTGGGGAAGGAGGCCATTAGAAGCTGCTGATACTTATCCAGACCACAGTAAAAATAGCAATTCTTTCTAAACAGTAGCTTGAAAACAAGGCTGTGATGAGGCACTACGTTTCTGCACACTCAGCATATTCAGTTGCCTTCTTTTATTCTTAGTGTGATTGATAAAGTTTTCAAGCTGAATGAAATCTGACTGAGTTGACTTGTGCAAGGCTTTTATTATGCTGCAAATCACTTGCTGCATATGTAAACAACCTGAGGGGTGTTTTTAATTCAAGTTTTAACTGTTGCAAAGATACATTGTTTCATGGTTTTGCAACTTTAAGACACCTTTTTCCTGCAGTCCCATCTGATTTTCTTCTGAAGTTGAGGAACCCACCAATTGTCTTGGTTAAAAAAACCTTTGGGTTATTTTCAGATACCTAAACCTAATAGTAAATTTTACATCCAAAATGGTACTTTTTGATTTCTTCTGTCATATTTGAGGATTTTTGTTGGCACAGGTAATACATCAGAGATATTTTGTAGGTGAACTGTTTCATGCCATTTAGAAATATTGGTGATATTTATCGATTACACTTTCCTTTTGCATTTTCATTGAATTTAATATTTGTATATTTCTCAGGCTTCAGCAGTGCTTAAATTCTGATCCTTTGAACACACATAGAACCGAAAATGAGCAACAGGTAATTCCAGGATATAACTTCCATTTAACCTCTGCAAACGTGTGTCATATATGTGGAGGTGTGGGTAGTGTTGAGGCTACAAGAGTGGTCTTTGTGGAGGGACACCAGGGACTGAATCCAGCCACATCAGCAACAAGACCAGACCAAAGGTCAGCAAGCCAGCAAAGTTGGTGGTGCCTCTGTGAAAACAGGAGGGGCAAAAAAAAAAATGCAGGGGAAGAGACAAAAAGAAAAAAAGCAAGAAACAGAGGCAATGGGCAAGTCAGGGGACAGTAGGAGTCTCAGCACTGTTCTGTGTGACGTGTGTGTGAGTTGTACTTCATTTGTGTTTAGCATTTCTTTGGCTAATTCTTCTCAAAAAAACAGTTTTTAAGTTGGATGTAAGCTCAAACCCATTTACTAAGTATTGCCTTTGTCATCTATTTCATATGGTTCATAGCTTTCATAAGTATCATACCTTAACTTTCAGATACTAAATACTATAGTAGCTAATTTTGATTGAGGAATGTGTAGGAGGTTGTTCATACGGTTGAGTAAATTATGCTTCAGAGAGACTGTAGAATTGTACAGTTTCATCTGATCTATCAACCACTGCTACAAATGATGGCATTTGAATGAGATGTAAGAATTTAACTCCTCATCCCAGAAGAACTCTTATCATATTGTGTGTTAAGGAAATGTATTATGCAGTGGGTCAAAGGCTTTTAAATTGCTCATTGCTTTGTGTTGCCTTGTTGGTGTTTCAAGCACACGATTTTCAGGTAGAACTCTTTATTTCTCTTTCTGTAGGAACTTGCTTGGAAAAAAGTTTTAGGCCCTAACTCCACTGAATCTTACTGTTGGCCACCAATAGCTCAAGGATGTGATGCAGTTGCCATCTCATATCAGGGAAATAATCCTTTCTTGTATATTCCACCAATTCTTACACTTTTGCAGTCGAGCAGTTGCTACAAACCTTGAGAAACAGGAGTGGAGGATGTATATATTAGAGTACTGCAGGTTTTGTGTTCTAAGGTGCAAATGTCAATGAATGATCCAAAAGGTAGTGCATGTTGAGAATGGGTGCATCTGATGGAATCTTAGAGTATCTTCATGATGCTTCCCAGGTTATTTAGGCCATCTGCTTAGACATTGACAGAGATGGACTGCATGAGTGTGGGAGTCTGTAACTTATTTATCAAGTAATATCTAACAAGTGGTTAATGTCATATCACTTTGATACTCGATGAAGCTTGATTTTTAAGGGGCTGTTACATAGTGAAATGGAAATGTCTGGTTTGATTTTTAAAACATTGTCATTCATTTTCTAATGCATTAGATCACAGAAACATAGACTTACTGAGGCTGTAAGGGACCACTGAAAATGGCTCACACAGCTCCAAGTAAGACAAGATGTTTCTGCTTCTATGAAACTTTTGGACCTTTCACCGTGTGTTGCTGCACATCCATTTGTCTCCAGCTTGGTGCACGGTTCCTCGGGCCTGTACCATCTGCATTTAAGAGGTGATATGGTGTTAAAAGCTTCTGTTTGAAGCATTGAAAGGCCTGTTTTGCAGATTTTAGTTTTGCCCTAAATTCTGAAATAGTACAATGACTAAGATTCTAAACAGTTGTCTCATGCTCTACTGTAACTGTTTTGTACATCCACACCTAGCCACTAGCACTTATCTTGTGTCCTGGGTGGAAGAAGGCACGACTTGGTTTTGAGCTACTGAAAACATACCGGAGATGCTCCAGACAGCTTCATCCAATGTTGTTAATGCTTGGGCAGAACAAAGAAGCAGCTAAAAGTGTGAAAATCCAAAGATGTAAGAATACTTCTGTCGTCTTAATGACACTTGAATGCAATGTAGGCTGTCTTAATTGCATAAAACTGTAAGAAATGAAGATACAATATTGACATTATTTTGTTGTTAAAACCAAACTACTAAAGGCTATGCTTGAATGTGTTCAGATATTTACCTTCTGTCGATCTGGTTCTACCATGGTCTTGTTGGGAAATGAAATGACATCCTGCTCTGTAAAGCTGTTAACAAAGACTTTTCAGTGTTTCAAAAACACAGTTTTGCGTACTCAGATCTTAAAGACACACAGGGGTAAAGAAATAGAAGCGAACTAAAATGACTGTTACTAGAAGTCAGAACATGGAGTTATATGGTCCCTATTTAAAAAAAAACAAAACAAAAACCCCAACCAAAAATCCAAACACACACAAATATCCAAACAAAAATACCTTACCACCAAAACCAACCAAAAAAACCTTCCCATAACTTCAAGATGATGCATCTGAAATGCAGTTGAGACCTTTTTGATAAAACTAGTGTGTCATGTGGAATGTAAATTAATGTTAACAGTTGTCCTTTACCGACTTGTAGGTGAGGTAATAGTGCCTGCACCATATTGCCTCCTGAGACTGTCTGAACGTCACACGCTGTTTCGTAATCTTTGCCATCTTGTTCTTGATGAGGTTGAGGTGCTGTTCTCTGATGCTCCTGAACAGGTAAATAGCTTACATGTTCAGATGGTAAAATACTATTCAATTGTGCAAGTGTCTTGAAAGCAAGTGTCACCCACTGAAAACAAACACCTTCCTGAACCCCAGTGGGAGAGTTGAAAAGAAAATGAAGTTTGAAAACCCCACATTTGTATACTTCTGGCAGAATGAAGTATTGGAGAAGTGGAGTTGTAATCAGTCAAAGCAGACTTTGCCTTGTTTTTTTCTTTAATCAGTGAGCCCTGTCTTGCCCTGGTCTAAGCTACTGCTCCATTATGCTGTTGTCTTTTGCTGTGGATGGTTTCCAAAGCAGATGACTTTTGTTTTTGTTTCATTTGGTAGCGGTGGTTTCAGTGTAGGGGTCTTTAATGTGCTTTAAGGTCTTGTCTGTAAGAAACTTCATTTTTCCTCTTAGCAGCACTGTTTAAACAGTAGAATGAAAGGCAGAAGTGAATGATCAAATAGTCTTGGAAGCATTTTCTTGGATTCTTGGGTCCTAATGACAGTGCAGATAGAAGAAGGAGCTGATCACAGTCTTCTAAGAGGAACAGCATCAAGTTCCATGTTGACAAGGATGTATCAGTATCAGATTTTTTTTAAATCATTAACCTTCTAATATTATCTGTTAAAAAATTGGTGATAAGACTAAAGGGCTGTGCTTCTAGCTGTGATAAGCTAGAGAAATTCCTTAGTGGAAACAGGTTTCCCAATTTGCTGTATGTGAAGCTGTTAAATGTGCCTTTGTAGCAGCAAATATCAAGTTATAAATTAGATGGTATGTCTTCTTTATCCAGTGGACTATTGCTGTTTTCTCTTCAGACTGTTCTTTCTGTTCTGGTATTGGACTTCCTGAGATGGAGTGTGGCTATAACATTACAATTGTGGGAGAGGTAGTTCTCAGTTTCTCAAAAACATCTGTCTTGAATAGGAAAAACAAAGATGCTCTTTCAGCGGGAAATGGTCATTTGAAAATGTTTGAGCTATTTGATAAAAATCTGATTGTAGCTCTTCTAAAGTATTGTTACAGAAAGGGTATGTTATTGCAGCTTGTCCTGGTTTAGGCCCATCAGGGAACAAAGACCACGATTAGGGGGAGTGGGTTGCAGTGAAGACCCGAGAAAGAGTTTGCGGACTCTCCCCCGGCTCCTGGGTTCACACCCACCTCCGCCCGGCTGGGCCAATCTGGCGCCTCCGCGATCATTATTTAGGGGACGGGAATTTGGAATGCGAGGCAGGAGGTGTAAGAGTGACACGAGATGGAGGCGACCACGCGGACCCTTCAGCCAGAGAAGGAGGAAGGAAGGAGAAGCAACAGACCAGAGACCCCTCTGCAAGCCGTGGCGAGAATGCAGCTGTGCCCCTGCAGCCTATGGAGATCCATGGCAGGAGCGAGAGTTCCCAGCAGCTCCGTGTGAGTGAGCCCGGACGGGAGAGGGACTGTGTGGGGAGGGGCCATGGCCCAGGCCGTGCTGGAGAGCCTGCACGCCGCAGAGCAGCCCCACACGAGAGGCAGAGACGAGCTGCAGCCTTTGGAGTCAGTGGGCATCGGAGCAGCCCGTGCAGGGCTGCCATGCGTGTGAGTTACCCCACGGACTCGCAGGGAGGACTGGTGTGGAGTTCACCGGTCCTGAGGAGGGGCAAACGGCAGAAGCTATCAGGAACAGACTAACTGAGATCTCCACTGCCTGCCCCCCCGAACCGTTCAGGGGGGGACAAGGTAAAAACCCCGGGATCAGGGCTCTGAGCCCGGGAAGAGGGGAGGGGTGGCAAGAAGGTGTTCTTCAAAAGGCTGGTTGGACTCTTCATTGATGTATTGCTCCGTGTTGTTTCATTTTGGTTATGTTTTGGGTTTTTGGGGGTATGTTTTAGTTGACGTTGCATTAAATTGGTTTTTTTTTCTCTGTTTTCTTCCCCAAACCGAGTGGCCTGGTCTGCTTTGTCCTGAACCTTAAGCGGCAATTAAGCTCTCCCTACCCTTGAGCAATTCTCAGCCACTTGGGTACTCGGGGCTAATCGTGGTCTTTGTTCCCTGATGGGCCTAAACCAGGACAATTTCTGAGAAGAAAAGTGAGGTTTTGTTGGAGTTTTAGGAGAAAAAGTGGGTTTTGGTGCAGTTTTGCAGGGAAAAGTGTAGTTTGGAAGAGTTTTGAGAGGCAAAGTGGGGATGGAGTAGATTTCTGAGGGCCAAAAGCCGTGGAGTTGTGGGATAAAATGAGGTTTTGGTGCAATTCTGAGGGGAAAAGGTGGGATTTGGGTGGAGTTTTGAGGGAAAAAGTGGGGTTTTGGTAAATTTTTAAAGGGAAAAAGTGGGATTTGTGTGGATTTTTGAAAAAACCAAATGTTTTGGTGGGGTTTTGAGGGGAAAAGTGGGGTTTTGTGGAAATTCTGAGGGTAAAAGTGGAGTTTGGTAGAGTCTTGAGGGGAAAGGTGCAGTTTTGGGGAACTTCTGGGGGAAGAAGCGGGGTTTTGGTGCAGTTTTGAGGGAAACAGTGGTGTTTTGGTGGAGTTCTGAGTGAAGAAGTGAGGTTTTGGAGGTGTTTTCCGAGGAAAAGTTGGTTTTGGGGGCTATTCTGACGGAAAATTGGGATTTTTGGGAACTGCTGGGTAAAAAAGTGCCATCTTGAGGGGAAAAAGTGGAGTTTTGGAAGCGTTTTGAGGGGAAAAAGTGGGGTTTGGGGGAGTTGTGAGGGATAAAATGAGGTTTTGGTGCAATTCTGAGAGAAAAACAAGGATTTTGGAGGAGTTTTAATGCAAATTGCCTTTGCATCAGGCCAGTGCAGAGAGCCTCAGGTTCCATCAGAAATCATCTGCTGGTTGTTTCAAGTGCAGAGCACAGAGTCTGGCTAAATGTCCAGCAAGAACTGTAAAGGGAGAATCCCAGGCAACAAATGTGCAAAGGGGGGTGGAAAAGGGAGGGAGAATTCTCCAGTCCAGGTAGGCAAAATGTCAAACCAAACCCAAAGTAAAGTCCCCAGGAGATCAACAGAAACTTGTCACCACTGCAGTGAGAGGGAGACTTTTAAAACACCCGTTGTTTGCTCTTCCAGGTGCTGGGTTAGTGAGGAAACACTGGGCTGGAGAAGAGCAGGAAAGAACAGGCAGCTGCGTCATTGAAACACCATCACTCAGTTGCTACTACCCAGACGACAGCCAAAGTATGTGCTGTAGAAGATACCACATCTGATGTTTTCCTTTATGTGACAATAAAAGGTGAAAAGGTAAGATATTTTTATCTCTACAAAGCTCTTTGTGCACTGTGCTGTAGAAGTTATAACTTTGTGACAAATTTAAGACCGAAAAGTGTTATTTGCAAGTGAATTTTGTAATTTGCCATATACAGTAGAAGTGCAATCATTAACTTATTAGAAGATTTATTTTCTAAATCTGTTGTTTGTGAACTTCGGAATGAATTCTGTGAGGTGGAAACTTGTGAACCGCTTTGGAAGGTATTGACAAGCAAATGAAGTCCCCCAAGTACTTCAGATGAACAACTATGTGAATTTACTGTACTCTTGTCCTTCTTTGTGATACACTTAAAGATATTTCAAGAAGGCAGTTGCATGGTGTTATGAAAATAAATACAAGTTCATATGTGCATAAGGCTGAATTCCCAAACAGTTGGGAGAAAGGAGGTGTGGTAGTTTGAGCCTGGCTGGATGCCAGGTGCCCACCACACCGCTTTATCCCCCACCTCCTCAGCAAGCCAGGGAAGGGGAGAAAATAAGATGGGAGTCTCATGGGTTGAGATAAAAGCAGTTTAATAAAGAAGCAGCAAAGCTGCGCGCGGGAAGCAAAGCAGAAGCAGATAAAGCTGTTCCTCTCCACTTCCCATCAGCAGCGATGTCCGGCCACCTCCCGAGAAGCAGGGCTGCGGTACGCGTAGCGGTTGCTTTGGGAAGGCCAGAAATGAATCTCGCCTCCCCTTCCTGCTCCTCTCCCCCAGTTTATATTACTGAGCTGACATCATATGGTATGGAATATCTCCTTGGTCAGCCTGGGTCAGCTGTCCTGGCCATAGTCCCTCCCAAGATCATGCCCACTCACAGCTATTGGTGAAGGTGGAGGAAGGAATGCTGGAGGGACAGCCCTGATGTTGTGCAAGCGGTAGTCATAATATTGATATCAACAGTAAGCACAGCACTGCAGGAGCTGCTGTGGAAAATCACTACCGTCCCAGACCCACTACAGTCTCCACCCCTTATTCCATACCATTTATGTCATGCTCAGACAAACCATCTTAACAATCCATATACATTCTTATATACTCTCATTAACCAGTACCCCCACTCTTCAACAGACAAACATCATTCTTGTATTCCCTCTTGCATCTTGCATCAAACAAACAAACAACATTCTTATATCTTTCATCCTCTGTAGATGTTCACTGGAGCAGGCCATAACTTCTGTCTCATCCATCAAGATGGATATCCAGGCCAGGGGAAACAGTATGTTCAGTGTTGGGCACCAGCACCGGCTTGGTTTGTCCACTTGTCCGGTTTTTCTTGCAAAGTTCATCTACAACAGATAACTCACATAACAGATTATTTTTCCCCCAAGGTTAAGTCTCCTTGAGGTACACATCGAGTTTCCCCATCCTTTCTCATCACCCACCAAGTACAGCCAGGCCCTTGAGCAAAGACAATCCCACGAATGGGTTTGCCTTTTCCCATGGGAGGTGCAACCCATACTGCCTTCCCCAGCCATTTCCCTGGGTGCACTACGGGGACCTTGTCTCCTCCCACAGTATGTAGTGGTTTTGTTTGGGCAGGACCAGGACGGTTAGTTGAACCTCTGCTATTGACCAGCCAAGTGGCTTCTGCTGAATTTTTATCCCACTGCTTCCATGCCCCATTGCCCAGTGCTCTCAACATGGTCTTAAGAGCTTCCATCTTTGTCAGCTTCACTGCTGGACACCACTGCTAGGGTCCGGTCCAGAGATGGCGGGCGTTCTTCACCGGCAGGGGACTGCTCTGCGATCGCGCCCAAAACATCTGAGACATCAGGGCTCTGCTCAGGAGGATCTTCTCCAGCCCCAGCGTGAGCAGCGGCCAGATCTCCGCGTCGGCGCAGAGCGGCCACCGGCGGCGCTGAGAGCCGAAACGACGATCTGACGGAGGCGCGACCGCGGCGGCCGCAGCGGTGTGTGTATCCGAGGGCAACGCTGAGGCGGTCGTCGGCTGAGGTTGCGGAGCGAGGTCGGCGTCGGAGCCGCAGCTGTCCAGTGGCAGCACTAGGAGTGTCATAAAGTGCGGTGGCGGTGGCGAGCGGGCTGCGGCTGCGGGCGAGCGGGCTGCGGCTGCGGGCGCCCGCGACGGGTTGCGCCGACGTGCAGCAAGCCGCCCCTTCGGCGCCCCCGTGCCAGCCCGCCCGTCCGCCCGCTTCCTCCGGCACTGCCGGCTCCTCGTCTGGCAGCCGCTCCGAGGTGGTCGCCGCTGTTCCATCCCCGGCCGTGGCTTCCTCCTGCTTCGCGGAGTGGGTGGCCGCCGCCTTGACCCGCCGCGCCTCGGCGGGCGCCGTCGGGGTGTCTGCCGCGATCCGCATCAGGCGCACTATCAGCGGCTTCGGCGGGAGCTAGCTCCGGTACTGCTGGCCAGCCAGCAAGCCCTAGAGAAACCGGCCGGCCGACCAGCCAACTCGCTCGCCCTCCCTCCCGGCCCCGGCCTCCGCCCTACCCCGACAGAAGCCTCCAGTTGATGAATCAACTCACGGATGGGAGTCAGGGAATCTCGGTTCGTGCGATATTGCCTCCGGTGCACTGTCCTGGTAGCAATTGGTACCTGTTGCTCTTGAACTTGCAGCAATCCCACAACAAAAGGGTCTTCTGAGAGGCCAGGTAAATTAGAGAGTTGTTTGATTTTCTCTGTATCTACAGTGGCTATACCAAAAGCCCATCGATACCCCTTGGGGTCTTTGAAGTACCCTCTCCTGAGGTAATCTATGCCAAGAATACAAGGGGCCTCTGGACCAGTCACAATGGGGTGTTTTTTCCATTTGTCCCCTGTTAAGCTCACTTCAGCCTCTAATACAGATAATTCTTCACATCCCCCTGTCACTCCAGAGATCCAGACAGAATCTGTGCCTCTATACCTTGATGGCATCAATGTACACTGTGCCCCTGTGTCTACTAAGGCTTTATACCTTTGTGGGTTTGATGTGCCAGGCCATGGAACCCACACAGTCCAGTAGATTCGGTCATCCCTTTCCTCCTCCTGGCTGGAGGCAGGGACCCTCTATTTCTGTTCTTCATCAGAGTATTCGCTATCTGATCCTTGCAATTGCAGACCTGAAGTCTCCTCATTGGCATCGAAGGAAGTAGTTGCAGTTCTTCTATGTCTGGGAGATTGTTGATGGTCCTCTTTTGTTTTGGCAGCCACTCTGCTGACAGCCCTCTTGGGAGGTCCTTTTCTAACAGCTGTCTTCCCCCTTAGTTCACGTACACGCGCTTCCAGCTTAAAAGTGGGTTCACCATCCCACTTCCTCATATCCTCTCCTTGGCCACGCAAAAAGAGCCAGAGTTCATTTCGCGGTGTACTCCTGCGTCTGGGACTTCCCTTTCCCCTGGTCGGGACAGTGGATGACTGAATTCTTGAGGCAGATCTGACAGTCAGGCCATCATCCCACACTGATGAGGAGGTGCAGAGGCTCTCTTCATAGTTCTGTAAATGTCCATGTTTTGGGGCTTTTGTTTAAGACTATCTGAGGTAGTGCACTGTGCTTATGGAGTGTGAAACTTCTTCAGTGGTACTTCAATGAGAAACTTCAACACTGACAAATCATCAAAAATCACATGTATAAGAAAATATTGATGTGAGATTTTGATTGTGATGGGTTTTAATTTTGCTTCTGGAAGCTGTCAGAAATTCACACCCTGTGTGAGAATTGTATATTGTGCATTGTAAGTTCAACAGGAGATTTACGATGTACCGATGTTCTTTGGCATGTAACAATGCTTCGTGCTTCTTAAAAGAAGAAACACACAGTAAAGCATGTCTAGATTACATGAATTACCAGCCCTCTGGTTTGTATCCACCTTTAGGTTGTACAGCCTTGTATGGACAGTGAAAGAACCGCTGTGTTACTCAAAATACTGGCTTTTACCCGCAGTACTCTTCAGAAGGTGCTGACATTCACTAATTCAGGAGATGAGGCAGAAATGGTTCATCGGGTGAGCATCATTTTACACAGGTAAGTGGGGTTTTTAATTATTAAGATATAACAAACTAAAATATCTTGACTTCTAAGAATAAAGGAGGTTTGTGAATTTGTAATTTAACTACTTCTGCTAAAAATAGCCCAAACCCTGCCCTTCTGCCAGCTAGAAGAAAGGCTGACAGGAATGTCTGACATAGAATGCATTCATGATGACATTTTTATCTATGTTCTGTCTCATTTTGATAAATCCCAATATGGTTCCTCCCCACAGTTACAGCTGTGGATATTGGGTCCCTCCTTCGGGACACGGCCTGCTCTGGCCATAGTGATAAAGAAGGAAATCACTGCCCCTGGCTCGGGGCCATTAATGAAGTGAATCGCTGCCCCTGGACTGGGGCCAGCTTTAGCAAAATGAGTCTCTACCGCTGCTGCAGGGTCTTTAAAGAAATGCAAACAAACCTCAGCTTCCCCAGTTCTCTCCATAGAATGCAGGGGGGTCTCTGCTCCAGCACACCTCCTCCTCTCTTTCATCGCTGACCTTGGAGTCCGCGTGGTTGTTTCTCTCACTGTTCCTACTCCTTGCACCACCACCAGCCAGAAGAAGAAAGAGCAGAAGAAAGAAGAATGGAGGAAGAAACCTCCTCTTCAGGCTTCTCTTAAAAAGTGATGATGGAGGCTCATTGGCTCAGCCCCAGCAGTGGGTCTGGCTCAGAGCTGGGGAGAGCTGTGAGCAGCTTCTTCCAGGAAACATCTTTACAGCCCCTTCCCCCTCACCAGAGAAGGCTGTCATGGCAAACCATGACAAAGTGGTTTGGGAAGGACCTTTTTTCTTAATGCTTAAATCAGTGGATGGAGAGAAGGAAACAGCCACTGTTAAAGTGATGTCACACTTCACATGCTTCGAGTAGTACACTTACAAGTGTGTATAAACCGGGTGCTTAGCTTTAACAGATGAATGCATGCAGTCTTTGGAAGCTACAGATGCCACTTGTGTGACACATTTCAGTTTTCCTCTCCAAGAATCTTTGCTCATCGTGTACACAGCATGCCTGACAACTTCTGTAATGCGATAAAGGTTTGACAAACCGTTACCAGGTTAATAGTGCATTTGATCACAAAGTAGTGGATACACAGAAGCTGTTAAAAATACGTGTGTATTTGTTTTAGGATTCTTCTGTAGACCAAGAGGTCACAAAGGCACAGTCAGTCGTTCTGTTAAGAGAAAACAACGAGTGTGATGCACTTGGGATCCTCCGCTATTTGCAGCAGGCAGAAGCTGAAGTTCCCCCAGAACTGCCTGGTTTGACTGCCAAGGTGCTAAAAGATGAAGAATACCAGAAATTGTCAAGGCCACCGTGTACCCATCTTAAAACATTTGGGGCTTGCAGGTAAGGAATTGCCAAGCTTTCTTACCACCCATACTGGTGTAGGAAGGTGGTATATGCCTCAATCATGGCTGCTTCTGTTTTCTTGCTCAATTTTGCTGTTGGATACTTTCATGAAACCATTTTTTGCTCATGACTCTTTTTCTTGTGGTTACTTTTGCATCAGTTTCACTCTTCTTAGATACTGCTACGAAAATCAAAATACCAACATTTTCTGGAGACCAATCTCATGTAGCCTGACAGGATATCATAATTCATTGTCATTCCTGCCCAAGTGTTCTTGAGGGAACTTCAGGCTCTTTTTTGATTAGTATTCTAGCCCATAATTGCCCAAGGCTTATGCTTTGCTCTCTCCTCTGTTGTCTTCTGTCCCTCCAGATTAGGTAAGTAGATGACTTCTCTGAGCTGTGTCTAACTGGATTCTAAGAGGGCCTTGGATGAAGCCCTCAGATATTCCTTCTCGTGTGGATGACCCTTGTTGCAAGTAACACAAAATTCAGTGTTAGTATTTGTTTTATTCTGAAACTAGTTTCCTGGTGGATTTTGGTTTTGTTGTATAAACTTGTCCAACAAGAGCTTTTTGACCACTTCTGTCTAATCTCCAGTCATTGGTGCTACTTGAAGCAGAAATTGAATACTGAGGGCTGATGAAATGTTAGTGTTAAAAGATGTTGTAAGCCACATCAAAAACAGCTTACAAGTAAAAGGGCTTTGTTCTTAAACCAGTTTTTAAATATGTAGAAACAGAACAGTGTGTCTGGATCGTCATCAAGTTAATTTACAAACAGACGTGCCCCAGCATATCCCAGATACAGTGACACAAACACCTGGATATCTGATGGTAAGTTACAGTTATTGCTTTTTCCCTTGGTTTGGTGTACCAGGAACACATCTTAAATACTTCCTTAGCATATTACCTTCATGTTAATGTAGTACATATCCCACATCTCTTGGGTATTTGGGAGATTTTTAGCTTTTTTAGTTTCTCTGTTGCTTAAGTGTGTGTCAGATTTTCCCTTAATCCTAAAATTGTTTTGTAGTGGTTCTGAGTTTACCTTAGGTTTTCTCCTGCATTGGAGCCTCATGTTCTATGGGAAGAGGGCATTTGTTCTGTTTATTCCTTTCCTCTATCAATTTAGAACATAAACCAAAATAGGCAAAGATTAAAGGTCCTGTAAATGTCATTATTTTTGTAGTAGAGCAAACACAATCCTCTGGAGTGAAGAAACATTGCAGTGGAAGATCATGCCTGTTTAACAAGAGTTGAAGGGAGGATTTTTCCTTCTCTGCCACGTTGATGCAGACTTCCTGAAAAATGAGTATATTCTGGCCTTGTCAATTGAACCAAATATTTTCTCTATTTGCACTGTCCATAGACATGGGATATAAATTCTCTCTTCTAGATGGAGCAGTTGCTTCCTACTAAGGTGTCATTGTGGTGTTGAAAACAGTTTTGATAGAATCCTGTTACATTCAGACTGCCATTTTTAGTAGTTAAATAGTCATGAAACCTTCCTGGTTACTGGTTTGACTTTGCTATAGTGGCTCTTCACATCTCAGTAACAATTTGTATGTCAAAACTCCCTTCACTTGGCTTTTCAGTCCCTACTTTACTAGATAGTCTTCCTGTACAGCAGTACTGTAGAGTCTGTCTCATCTCCACCTTGGATAATGATTGCTGAGGACAGGGTTGTAGACACTGGTGCTTCCTTTCAAGGTTAGTGCTTGGATCTGAGAACTGCTGGGTGCTTTCCTTTTTGGATGAGCTGCTTACACTTTCTTCCTGTCCTGTCTTTTGCTAGAATTCAGGTGTGCTCAAGTCATGCAATCAATGGGTGTTCCCCATTCCCAAAAATCATAGGTTGTGAGAATAGACAATAAAAACTGGGTGGATTCCTTGGTGTCACTCCATTTCTGCCTAATAAATAAGCTTTTGTTGGCAGCTGGTAGTTGAAACTCGTTGATAACCTATAGATACAGTTTGAGTGCTTGAAACCTGGACAGATTTCATAATACTCCTGTTATAAACTTGTACTTCCCTTTTGTGCACTCAAGACAGCAGTTGTGGCCTCTTTCCTCATCTAGTTCTGCTTCTGCTGACTGCAGAGCCTGGATATATGTCTTACAAATCAGTTGTCAATTGGATAAGTGTTCACTGTCTCTTTTGTTTAGAACTCGGTATCATGTTGCTTTCCTTTAAGAATCTCTAGTTGCACTGTGAGAGTTTTAGGGTTTTAGTAAGTGGAAATTCTGGTCTTCTTTTCTGTCTGGCCTCATACACTCAGCTGTATCTCAGTACTTGTGCCTAGCATGAGCCTTTGGATGAAATGCACCCAGCATTTTGTGAATTGGTGTTCTTGATAGCTTATGTCAAGCATTTTCCGTGCAAAAAGAGGGAAGGCGTCACGCTTCCCCAGTCAGTTCTTGTAAATCTCATTGTAAGGTTGGAGAACACTTAAAATTAAGCTTGGATGATGTGAAATGCCTTAGTGGTTAGTAGCTTGACAGGTAATACTGTAGTTCACTAGTGTTCATTTAAGTGGAATACCACCAAGACCTAATGGATCTTGCTCTATAAACCTCTGTCCAGTCTGGACTGGGCTATGGACAGTTACCATTCATAAGGATTCATTCATTCAGGATTATTCCTAATCTTTGGAGTAATAAGAGGTCATCATCTTCTGAAATGCATGTGTACAGCAGTATTTGTCATCTCTTTAGGCTGGAAAGAGGTAGGTCACCTTCAACATGAAAACGTCTCATTAACTTAAGAAACCATCAGTTGTCTTTATAACGTATTTTATGCTTTCAGATTCTGCCTCTCCACGTTGTAAATGCAACAAACTACTTTCGTCGAAGAGTAGATCAGCAGAAGAACCAATATACAATTCTTGCTGAAGGAATTATTGGGTATTTTAAGGAACCTGGTAATAAGATTGCTGTTAAAAATGTGGAGAAGCTGGCATTTCATGGTTTATGTCAGAAAACAGTTGTTCACAGGTAAAAATGTGGATTTGTTTTGGTTTAAATTATTCATGTGCTCTTTTTAATACAAAGTAATTGAGAACTTTTACTGCTAAGTTAAAGTTAACCCACCATCAAAAGTAGCAAAAAAATCTCTGCTGTACAAATTGTTCTTTAAAAAGCTCTCCCATGCTGCCTGTGCTGAAGGGAAGCCAGAATGGCTCCACATACACACCACTGAACATTGTGCTGTGAAAGTTTAATCTTTTTTAGACACAAGTAGGTGAAGAAACTTTACAACTATAATAATTCTTTGTTTCCTCTCCAACTCTGAAGGGCTCAGGTGCTAGATATTTCCCCAAAAGAGAAGGAAAATATGTTCTGTAGTGTCAAAATTAACTATATAGATGAAGGCAGAACATGTCAAGTCCAAAGTTACCAGCTGCTTCACTCACCTGCCAGGTTTCAGTGTCTGCCACCTCAGGCTGGGGACTTTGTAGAGTGACACCCATTGGTAATGAACTGGAGTGGAACCCAAAGGTAATATTTATCAGATTTTCAATGGTATGTTCTTTTATTGCTCTTTGTGTGTTATTTTCTGTAAGAAAGCAGTAATGGACTGCAAACTTAGTTTTCAAATTTAACTCCTCATTAGTATTGACAAGAAATATCTACTATTGGCCAGATTCTGAGAAGTCAGCTTTCTTGGTTTGTTTTCCTGCAAAGTCAAGTGAGATTTATGCGATTTTTTTTTCTTCAATTCTTCTGAATTCAGTATCTTCTTCCAGAAAACGTTATTGCTGCTTTTGCATCTGTGGGGATTCAACGGGGGAAGGGTAGCCTCTGTAAATGAAACTGTGTTTGAGTACTGTCCCATTCAGGAAGCTCCTTCCTTAATGAGTAACAAAATCTGGTTTTATTTGTTTAATACTCGTGTCATGTTTAAGCTTGGAAGATTTGTTTCATTACAGTTATTGTAAAGTTATGTTGGAATTCACCTCAAGTGCAGTGACTTTTTTTCCTTAGGTAACTAATTCTATTCATCAAACAGTTAAAGGAGAACTACACAAAGTAAAAGTAGTACTGACCTTGGGAAACACAACTGGGATTGACCCAATGGGAGGTATAGAATTGCAGCATTACAAAATATTTGTATCTAAACTCCTTTACCAAGAGCACCTGTTCTTTTCTTTGCTTCTGTCCGTTCCAAGTTCAATTTGATTCCACACGGTATTCAGGTAATACTGTTGGATAATTTACTGTGGTGGTGTCTGACCACTGGAACAGGTTTCTCAGAGACTGTAGAGTCTCTGTCCTTGGAAATAAGCAGAAGCAACCAGGATGTGGTCCTGGGCACATGATTCTAGGTGTCCCTGCTTGAGCAGGGAGTTTGGATGAAATTATCTCCAGAGGGCCATTCCAGCCACAGCCATTCTGTGGTAAACTGAGATAACTTCTCATGGCAATAATCTCAGGCATGGGATGAAATTGTTTTAATTATTGGTTTTCTCAGAGTCAACTCTTCAGGTTTTCCTGAAAAGAAAATATTAGTCAGTGCCATGTTTGTATTGTTCTGTCAGTTCCCTGGCCTGTAATAAAGGCACTGGCAAATATTCTTCTGGGTAAGACTGACTAGAAGGTAACAGCCCTCCATGCAGTGAGTGTTTCCTCTCAGCATTCTCCTATTCTCCCAAAACCTTGTTGGTAGGAGATTGACTTAGAGATGAGTTTTGCTTAAAGAGTTGGTTATTTTTTAATTGTCTGGACAAGTTCATCAGAAAGGCCACCCCTCCATCTCAGGATCGTGACGTGCCTCTTGTGGCTGCTTGGTCCTGTCCAAGAGTACAGTTAGTTAGTGTTTTATAATGTGTGATGCTGTTTTCCATCTGACCATTCAGTCAATTTCAGATGAAAAATAAAATGGAAACGGGGAATTACTGGAAGTAATTCTCTTTAGCAGCTTCCTTTCCTATATGGCACATCTCAGCCTTTTTCTGATTGCTATGCTATTGTTTAGAGTTTTTCTAACTGTGTCCCCCCAGCAGTTTTCTTCTTCTATTTTGGTCTAGGAAGTTATTCTGTGTGGTGTGTATTTCAGCTGTAACTTGTGTAATCAGGGCTTGGGTTGTTTACTTGGTTGCTCTCTTGGTTGTGTTCCATGGAGTTAACTACGAGTTCCTTACGACACTATTATGATGAAAAAGATGGCAATATCTGGAGAAGAATTAAACATGGGAACGTGCCTGTTGGGACACTGGGAGAAAACCAATTACTTCCAGGTATCAATAAATGGGTACATGTTTACAGTTTCACTTAGAGCAGCTTAGAGTTAGAGAGAGACTACTGATGAGTTGTGGTTTCAACTTGATGTGTTTTGTTATCCAAGGTCCGGGTTACCAGGCTTCCAGACTTGAAGATGTCAGTTAACGAATACGACGTTCAATCTGAGGTTTTGCCTACAGGTCTGGGAACTGACAATGCAGAACATAGAACACAACTTCAGAAGCTGTGCAGCCACATGAACATATTGGACATGCAGAAAACTTGGAGCCCTTGTAAGAGTTTACAAGGTCTTTTGAGCATACACTTTATGAAAAAAGAATGCTACAATTAAGGAGATGTTTTCATGATTGATATTACTGACTGTGTGTTTCGTTTGAACACAGAAACAATAGTGTTTGTAATATGTCTGCATTCCTGTGACTGTCTGTAGTGGGTCTGGGACGGTAGTGATTTTCCACAGCAGCTCCTGCAGTGCTGTGCTTACTGTTGATATCAATATTATGACTACCGCTCGCACAGCATCAGGGCTGTCCCTCCAGCATTCCTTCCCCCACCTTCACCAATAGCTATGAGTGGGCATGATCTTGGGAGGGACTATGGCCAGGACAGCTGACCCAGGCTGACCAAGGAGATATTCCATACCATATGACGTCAGCTCAGTAATATAAACTGGGGGAAAGGAGCAGGAAGGGGAGGCGAGATGCATTTCTGGCCTTCCCAAAGCAACCGCTACGCGTACCGCAGCACTGCTTCTCGGGAGGTGGCCGGACATCGCTGCTGATGGGAAGTGGAGAGGAACAGCTTTATCTGCTTCTGCTTTGCTTCCCGTGCGCGGCTTTGCTGCTTCTTTATTAAACTGCTTTTATCTCAACCCACGAGACTCCCATCTTATTTTCTCCCCTTCCCTGGCTTGCTGAGGAGGTGGGGGATAAAGCGGTGTGGTGGGCACCTGGCATCCAGCCAGGCTCAAACTACCACACCTACTTACCACTGTAGTTGTGGTCTGTGTACCTGCTTTCTTGTAGTGCCCAGACGCAGTTGCGTAACTTGTACCGGCAGCCTGTATTTTTCCAATGGGAGCTAAGCAGGCCAAGTGCATGGGATTGGAGATAACTGCCACAGGAAAGCAGCTGGAAATGTGACACAGTGCTGGCTGATAGACTACATGGGGACCTACTTACCACTGTAGTTGGGGTCTGTGTACCTGCTTTCTTGTAGTGTCCACACGCAGTGGCGTAACTTCTACTGGCAGCCTGTGTGTTTTCAATGGGAGCTGAGCAGGCCAAGTGCATGGGATTGGAGATAAGTCCCACAGGAAAGCAGCTGCAAATGTGACACAGTGCAAGATGATAGACTGCAATGGGACCTACTTACCACTATAGGTGGAGTCTGCCTTCCTGCTTTCTTGTAGCTCCCATACTCAGTGGTAGAACTTAACCGACAACATGTATTTTTTCAATGGGAGCTGAGGAGAAAAAGTGTGGTATCTAAGGTAGCTGCCACAGGAAAGCAGCTGCAAATGTCACACTGTGCTGGCTGATAGACTGCATGGGGACCTACTTACTACTGTAGCTGGGGTCTGCCTTCCTGCTTTCTTGTAACTCCCATACGCAGTGGTATAACTTCCACCGACAACATGTATTTTTTCAATGGGCGCTGAGCAGTCCAAGTGAGTGGGATTGAAGATAGCTCCCACAAGAAAGCAACTGTAACTGTGACACAGTGCTAGCTGATAGGGTACACCGAGATCTACTTACCACTGTAACTGAGGTCTGCCTTTCTGCTTTCTTGTTGTTCCCATATACAGTGCTATAGCTTAACTGACAGCATATATTTTTTTCCCTGGGAGCTGAGCAGTCCAAGTGAGTGGGATTGAAGATAGCTCCCACAGGAAAGCAGATGCAAATGTGGCACAGTGCTGGTTAATAGACTACATAGGGACATACTTACCACTGTGGTTGCGGTCTCCGTACCAGCTTTCTTGTAGCTCCCATACGCAGTGGTATAACTTAACCGACAACATCTATTTTTTCAATGGGAGCTGAGCAGTCCAAGTGAGTGGGATTGAAGATAGCTCCCACACAAAAGCAGCTGCAAATGTGACACAGTGCTGGCTGATAGACATGGGGACATCACAGCACACGTGGACACTGCAACAGGGTTCAGTGACATTGCCACACTTGTGGCAATTGCAGAGAGACTGTGTGACATCACAGCTTATCTGGGCACTGCTACAGTGCTGTGTGACGTCACAGCAGACATGGGCACGGCAACAGTGCTCTATAACATCACATCACATCTGGACGCTGCAACAGTGCTCTGTGACATCACAGCACATGTGGGAACTGCATCCAGGCTGTGTGACATCATAGAATCCTAGAATGGTAGGGGTTGGAACGGACCATTAGAGATCATCTAGACCAACCCCCTCCCCCACAATCAAGTTCACTTAGGTCAGGTCGCACAGGAACTTGTCCAGACTTGTGCTGAATCCTCCAAGAAAGGAGACTCCACAAGCCCTCTGGGCAGCCTGCTCCTGTTCTTTCTGTTCCACGGACGTTTGACATCACAGCACATCTGAACACTGCAACAGTGCTCTGTGACATCACAGGATGTGTGGGCCCTGTAACAGTGCTCTGTGACATCACAGCACTCCAGGGCACTGCAAGAGTGTTCTGTGACATCACAGCACAAATGGACATTGTTACAGTGCTCTGTGACCTGACAGCACATCTGGGTACTACAAGAGTGCTCTGTGACATCACAGCACAGATGTGCACTGTTACAGTGCACTGTGACATTACATCTGAGTACTCAATCACTGCTCTTACATATATCAGCAACACTGGGCTCTACAACAATGCTCTGTGACATCACAGCACATGTGTGACATGACAGCACATCTGGGCACTTCAATAGTGCTCTGAGACTTCACATAGTATCTGGGCACTGAAAAGACACTCTGGCATCACAGCAGACGTGGGTACTGCAGCAGTGCTCTGAAACATATCACGAGGACATTGCTACAGTGCTCTGTGATATCACAGCACATCTGGGAACTGCAACAGGGCTGTGTGACATTGCAGCACATCTGGGCAGTGCTACACTGCTCTGTGACATCATAGCATATCTAGGCACTGGAACGGGGCTGTGTGACATCACAGAACATCTGGACACTGCAACAAGTGTTTGACATCACATCACATCCAGACACTGTCGTGGGGTTCTGTGATGTCACATCACCACTGGACACTGTCACAGTGCTCTGTGACATCACAGCAGATGTGGGTACTCAATCACTGCTCTGATCTATAACAGCACATCTGGGCACTGCAACAGGGCTATATGACATCACTGCACATGTGGGCACTGCACCAGTTTCCTGTGAAATCATAGGACATCTGGGCACTGACATGTGTGATATCCAAGATCATTTGGGCATTGCAGAGAGACTCTGTGACACCACTGCACTTCTGAGTGCTGCAACAGTTCTCTGTGACATCACGTATGGGTTCTGTGATGTCACATCACCACTGGGCACTGCAACAGTGCTCTGTGACATAACAAGACATCTGGGAACTCAATCACTGCTCTGATATATAACAGCGTATTTGGGCACTGCAACAGTGCTGTGTGACATCACAGGATGTCTGGACACTGCAACAGGTCTGTGACATCACAGCACATGTGGGCACTTCAACAGTTTCCTCTGAAATGACAGGACACCTGGGCACTGACGTGTGACATCCAAGATCACTTGGGCATTGCAGAGAGACTCTGTGACACCACAGCACTTCTGAGTGCTGAAACAGTTCTCTGTGACATCACATCTGGGAAGTGCAACAGGTCTGTAAACCTGGCTGTGTGACATCACAGCACATCTGGGAACTGCAGTGAGACTCTCTTACATACAGCACATCTGGGCACTGCAACAGGGCTCTGTGACATCACAGCACATGTGGGTACTGCAACAGGAGTCAGTGACATTGCAGCACATTTGGGAATTGCAGAGAGGCTGCGTGACATCACAACTCATCTGGGTACTGCTACAATGCTCTGTGACATCACAGCAGACGTGGGCACTGCAACAGTTCTCTATAACATCACATCAACTCTGGACGCTGCAACAGTGCTCTGTGACATCACAGTACATCTTGGTACTGCATCCAGGCTGTGTGACATCATAGAATCCTAGAATGGTAGGGGTTGGAACGGACCATTAGAGATCATCTAGACCAACCCTCTCCCCCACAATCAAGTTCATATACTGCACTTCGGAGTCTGTTCAGGGTTTTTTCCAAGAGGAAGTAAATACTTATACACATCTTGTTTTCCCATCACATGCATGTTTGGATTTGGTTCAGGAACCTCATAGGCTTTTCCATACATACTTACTGACATTCCACTTTGAGCTTTCACTCTTATTTTTGTAGCAATGCAAGTGGAAGTGCCTGAAGCCATTTCAATTTAGCGTCCTGACAGATTTTTCTAATCTCTCTTTTTAGGGTCTGATTCATTCTTTCCACTTTTCCACTCAATTGCTGTCTCCAAGGGGCATGTAAATCCCAGGAAATTCCTAGGACTTTGCTTACCTCTTGTACCACATTGGCCATGAGATGTGGTCCTCTGTCTGAAGATATTCCAAATGGAACTCCAAACCTTGGAATAATTTCTTGCAGGAGCCATTTAACTGTTTCCGTAGCCTGATTGGTGCGTCAGGGAAAGACTTCTGGCCATCCTGAAAAGGTGTCAACCCCAACCAACACATATTTATATCCATTGCATTTAGGTAATTCTGTAAAATCAATTTGCCAATAATCTCCTGGTTCCACTCCAGTTTTTATTTTGCCCATCTGTGCCCTTTTTTTTACTATTGGATTGTTCTTTAAACAAATTTCACATTTCACAATTACTCATTTGGCCATTTCCAACATTTGTATTGATATCACACTTTTCAGAAGCTGAGTCATAGCTTCTGCACTCCAATGACACTCCCTGTGCTTTGTTTGCAAAACCTCTCTCATGACTAAGGGAGGCAATACTACCTGACCTAAGGGAGGCAATACTACCTGACCTGTACTTGTCGTCCACCACCCTTCTGAATTTTTTCTGCATTTAGTAACTCAGACAATTTCTCATCCTCCCCGGAATATTTTGGTGGCTCCTTAGGAAGCGCTACTGTTCTGGTGGGGATGATTGCCATTTGTGAGACTGTGTGTTGTGCTATTTTACTCTCCTTGAGTTCCCTGTCTGATGTACTTTACAGTGCATGATTGCTGCTTGAACTGGTTCCTGCACTGCCACTAACAGTTGCAAGATTTCCTTTTGATGCTTATTGTTTGTTCCCTGGGAAGACAGTCGTCCTCTTTCTTTCCACAGGGTGCCATGGACCTGACTACTCCAAAAGCATATTTTGAATCAGTCCAAATACTAACTCGTTTTCCTTTACTGAATTCCAAAGCACTTCTCAATGCAATCAGTTCTGCCTTCTGTGCAGAAGTTGTGCTTGACAATGCATTTGCTTCTATTATCATGTTTTCGGTTGTTACCACAAATCCTGCGTGGCGAGTTCCATTCATGACAAAGCTGCTGCCACCTGTGAACAGTTCCCATTCCGGGTTTTCAAGAGGATCATCCTTCAGGTCCTCTCTGCTGGAATATGTATGTTCAATGGTTGCAATGCAGTCATGTTCCAGTTGTTGCTCTTCCTGTGAAGTGCTCAGAAACACTGCAGGATTTAGAAGGTGAGTTGTTTTCAACACCACATCATCCTGCTCAGTGAGAATTACCTGGTATTTCATCATTTGGCTCGGGGATAACCAATGTCCCCCCTTTTGCTCCGAGACTGTGGTTACCATATGTGGGACATAGACTGTAACAGTCCTTCCCAAGGTCATCTTTCTTGCTTCTTGGATCAGTGTGACAGTGGCAGCTACTGCTTGCAGGCAAGAAGGTCATCCCTTGCTCGCCAAGTCCAGTTGTTTGGAAAAATATCCCACCAGTCTCTTCCAGCTTCCTAGTTTCTGTGTCAGAACTCCTAGAGACAAATGCTGGTTTTCATGAACAAATAACTGAAAGTCTTTGGCTCAATCTGGCAAGTCTAAGGCTGGCGCTGTCAGCAGAGCTATTTTAAGCTTCCGGAAAGCTTCCTGCTGTTCTTTGCCCCATGTAAAAGGGTAGATTTTTGGGCTTCATATAATGGTTTGACTATAAGACCATAATCCATGATCCAGAGCCTGCACCATCCTGTCATTCCCAAAAATGCCCGTAACTCATGCACAGTGTGTGGCTCCAGAACAGCACAAATCACTTCCTTTCCATTTGTGCCCAGCCTCCGTTCTCCTTTTGAAATTTCAAGGCCCAAATAGATCACTGTTTGGCTGCTATTTGAGCTTTTTCTTTTGATACCTTGTACCCGTTTAATCCCCAAAAGTTTAAAAGTTCAATGGTTACCTGTATCCAGGCTGACCTTTCCCTTGTGGCAATTAGGGTGTCATCCACATATTGGAGAAGCAGATGCTCTGGTCTCAGTTTCACTGTCGTTTCATTAGTCCAGAGTTCCAGTTCTTTTGCCAGTTGTCTTCCAAAGATAGTCGGGCTGTTCTTGGATCCTTGGGGTAGCCGTGTCCATGTTAACTGCACCTTGCATCCTGTTTGGGGGCTTTCCCACTCAAAAGCAAATAGTTTACGACTTTCCTTTTCCAAAGGGATACAAAAGAAAGTATCTTTTAAATCAAGCACTGTAAACCACTGATCATTTTCTCTCAGAGCTGTGAGTAAGGTATATAGATTTGCTACAACTGGATGTGTATCTTTCACAATCTGATTTATGGGCCTTAAGTCCTGAACTAACCTATACTCTCCATTCAATTTCCGTACTGGTAAAATAGGTGTGTTATCCTCTGACTGACATTCTTCTAGAATTTGATATTTCAGAAATTTGTCAATTGGTACTTTTAATCCTTGTTTTGCCTCAGGTTTTATTGGGTATTGTCTCACCCTGACTGATTTTACTTTTTTTTTTATTTCAATTTTTACTGGTTGTGTCAATTGTGATTTTCCTGGAATCTCAGTTTCCCACACCATTGGGATCGCTGCATTCTCCACTTCTGGAGGTAATTCTAGCACCTTTAGTTTTTCTTTTATCATCAATATTTGTCCTGTCTTTGATGCAAATATTTTTAGTAACAAGTCTCCCTTTTCAAAGACAATTTGTGCATTTAATTTAGGCAACAAGTCCCTCCCCATCAGGGGTATGGGACATTCTGGAACATACAAAAATTCATATGTTATCACTTTATTGCCAAATTGCAAATTTAAGGGTTGCAAAAATGGACCATTTTCCTCTTTCCCTGTGGTTGCCACAATATTTGCAGTTTTAGTTCCTTTTGTGCCTCTACATGTATTTAAAACTGAATGCATTACTCCCATGTTTATATTGGGTTCTGTTCTCTGTTGGGTTTTTTTTTCCTTTTTTTTGGTGGGGTTTTTTTCCTCTTTTGTTTTTTTTTTTATCTTTCCAACTTTATCTGGATGCTCCTTATAGTATTGATCAGTTGATTTTTTCTCAGAGAATTAAATCAGAAGGTGAGAAAGGCACTTTCATGTGTACTGGCTCACCCTGCCCAACCCCTTGCCTTAATGGGGCAATTATATGCTGTTTGACTTTAGAATTTAAGGGGATCTTTAAGGTGGTTATTAAATGAGTACAGCATTGAGTGCTCATGGACACCAATGAGGAAGATTCCGTGTCAGAGTCCTCATTTTTCCACATTACTATTATCTGAACAGGGCTGGGAGCCCTCCCTAGAACCAGCCCTCCAGGATGTATCCTTGTCAGGTTGCTGGGTCCCTGTTCAGGTTCATGTTGGGGAGCGGGTAAGTGAGAGAGGGTGTATATATTGGAACAGATCTTCCCCCTTAAGGGTCAAATGTTTAAGACACATTTTTGCTGCAGTGCATGGGGAGCAATGGTTTTGAACCTTTTGTTTTTCTACTGTGAGTGACATTACCCAATTTGTTCATTCAGATTAAGGTCCTCTGGAGAGCCTGTTCCAGTGCTTCACCTTCCTCTTCCGCGGACGTTTGACATCACAGCACATCTGAACACTGCAACAGTGCTCTGTGACATCACAGGATGTGTGGGCCCTGTAACAGGGCTCTGTGACATCACAGCACTCCAGGGCACTGCAAGAGTGCTCTGTGACATCACAGCAAATCTGGGAACTGCAGTGGGAGTCTATTACATCCAGCACATCTGGGCACTGCAAGAGTTCTCTGCGACATCACATCTGGGAACTGCAACAGGGCTGTGTGATATTGCAGCACATGTTGGTACTGCAACGGGGCTCTGTCATTGCAGCACATGTGGGAATTGCAGAGAGGCTGTGTGACATCACAGCTCATCTGGGCACTGCTACAGTGCTCTGTGACATCACATCACCTCTGGACGCTGCAACAGTGATCCATGACATCACAGCACATGTGGGTACTGCATCCAGGCTGTGTGACATCATAGAATCCTAGAATGGTAGGGGTTGGAACGGACCATTAGAGATCATCTAGACCAACCCCCTCCTCCAGAATCAAGTTCACGTAGATCAGGTCGCACAGGAACGTGTCCAGGCTTATGCTGAAGTCCTCCAAGGAAGGAGACTCCAAAAACCCTGTGGGCAGCCTGTTCCAGTGCTCCATCTTCCTCTTCCGCGGACATTTGACATCACAGCACAACTGAACACTCAAGAGTGCTCTGTGACATCACAGCACAGGTGTGCACTGCAACAGGAGTGTGTAATACAACAGCCCATCTGGGCTTTGCAGCGGCACTGTGTGACATGACAGCACTTTTGGGCACTGTAGCAGTGCTCTAAGACTTCACATCATATCTGGGCTCTGAAACGGGTTTCTGTGGCATCACAGCAGACGTTGTCACTGCAACAGTGCTCTGTGACATCACAGCACAACTAGGTACTGCAACACAGCTGTGTGACATTGCAGGAGATGTGGGCATTGCAGAGGTTGTGCTGTGTGTATTGCATCACAGCACATCTGGGCACCACTACACTGCTCTGTGACATCATTGCTTATCTAGGCACTGGAATGGGGCTCTGTGACATCACATCACATCCGGACACTGCGGCAGTATTCTGTGACATCACATCACCTTTGGGCACAGCAACAGTGCTGTGTGACATCACAGGACGTCTGGGCACTGTAGCAGTGCTCTAAGGCTTCACATCATATCTGGGCACTGAAACAGGACTCTCTGACATCACAGCACATCTGGGCACTGCAACAGTGCTCTATAACATCTTATCTCAACTGCACACTGCTACAGTGCTCTGTGACATTACAAGACATCTGAGCACTCAATCACTGCTGTGATATATAACAGCATCACTAGGCACTGGCACGGTGCTCTGTGACATCACAGCACATCTGGGAAAGGCAGCAGTGCTCTGTGACATCACAGAATATGTGCACAGTGCAACAGGACTGTGTAACACAACAGCACATCTGGGCTTTGCAGCAGGACTGTGTGACCTTACAGCACATCTGGGCACTCCAATAGTGCTCTGTGACATCACAGGACGTCTGGGCACTGGATACACACTGCTCTGAGACTTCACATAGTATCTGGGTACTGAAACGAGACTCTGTCATCACAGCAGACGTGGGCACTGCAACAGTGCTCTGAAACATCCTATCACAAGGGGACATTGCTACAGTGCCTGTGAGATCACAGCACAAGTGGGAATTGCAGTGGTACTCTGTGACATCACAGCACATCTGGGCAGTGCTACACTGCTCCGTGACATCATAGCACATCTGGGCCCTGCAACAGTGCTCTGTGACATCATAGCACATCTGGGCCCTGCAACAGGGCCGTGTGACATCACAGCACATCTGGGCATGACAAGGGGGTGTGTGAAATCAGAGAACATCTAGGCACTACAACAGGACTGTGTGGCACAGCAATACATGTGGGCATTGCAGAGGATGTGCGGTGTGCGTCGCATCACAGCACATCTGGCAGTGCTACACTGCTCCGTGACATCATAGCATATCTAGGCACTGGAACGGGGCTGTAGGACATCACAGAAAATCTGGGCACTGCAACAAGAGTGTTTGACACCACATCACATCCAGACACTGCTGTGGGGTTCTGTGACGTCCTAGTACTAGGCAGTGCAACAGTGCTCTGTGACATCACAGCACATCTGGGAAAGGCAACAGTACTCTGTGACATCATAAGACGTGTGCACTGCAATAGGACTATGTAACGCAACAGCACATCTGGGCTTTGCAGCAGGGCTGTGTGATTTGACAGCACATCTGGGCACTGCAATAGTGCTCTGTGACATCACAGGACGTCTGGACACTGGACACACAGTGCTCTGAGATGTCACATAGGATCTGGGCACTGAAATGAGACTCTGTGACATCACAGCAGACGAGGGCATGGCAACAGTTCTCTATAACATCACATCACCTCTGGATGCCTCAACAGTGCTCTGTGACATCACAGCACATCTGGGTACTGCATCTAGACTGTGTGACATCATAGAATCCTAGAGTGGTAGGGGTTGGAAGGGACCATTAGAGATCATCTAGAGCAACCCCCTCCCCCAGAATTCAGTTCACCTAGATCAGGTCGCACAAGAACGTGTCCAGGCTTGTGCTGAAATCCTCCAAGGAAGGAGACTCCACAAGCCCTCTGGGCAGCCTGTTCTGCAGGGTTTCTTTTTCTTTGTGCAGGGGTTCTTCTTTGTTGCGTGAAACGGGAGTGACCAGACACCAATCTGATGTGCATCAGCTCCAATTTATTGTCACATCATCATCACTTCTATACCTTTTCCAAATGCTGTGTACGTGCCACAATTCATGGCAAATAGTTAATACTAAGCATCATGTGCTATGCATAAGGCCTCAAAGTTTCATTTTTGTAACAACTTAAACACCAACCTCACTGTGTTTAAACACCATCCTTATTGTGCATAAAACATCAGCCTTATTGTGTCTAAAATATCACCCCATCTGTTCGGCCTTCAGTTAGTTTTCTCTCACACTATGGTTATGCTTACCTTACATTTAGTTACCTTTATATTATTGTTAGTTACATATGTTACAATTTATTAGTCAAGTACAAGCAATCATACAATGCTAAATTGAATGCTATATTCAGTCTTCTACCAATGCTTAGTTTAATGTCCTGTCCTATCTTCTTGCTTTGACCTTGTTTCTGTTACAATCTGCTGTTTCGGTTTTCCCCTTGCTCAAGCTTGCTATCACATAGACATTCCTTTCTGGCCTTTTTTGCTGTAGAAGGCAATTCAAAGACAAACTACAAACGTTCTCTATTTCTAACTGACTCCATAACATTCATTATAGCCCAGGTCCCAACAGTTACCTTAGCTGTTACCTTAACTACAAGACCCTGGTAAATGTATTTGTTAGGTTACCTTGGCTGTTACCTTAGTTGTAACTAAAACAAAGGGACTAATATCTGCATAATAAAGAAGTGCCTGCTAATCTGCATTCCTGTGTAGATAAGCTGCAGATCCCTCAACACCCCTGTACTCTATCAGTCAGCACTGTGCCACCTTTGCAACTGCTTTCCTGTGGGAGCTATCTCCAATCCCACTCACTTGGACTGCTCAGCTCCCATTGAAAAAATACATGCTGCCAGTAGAAATTACGCCACTGCGTCTGTGCACTACAAGAAAGCAGGAAGGCAGACCCCAGCTACAGTGGTACGTAGGTCCCTTTGTAATCTATCAGCCAGCACTGTGTCACATTTGCACCTGCTTTCCTGTGGGAGCTATCTTCAGTCCCAGGCACTTGGCCTGCTCAGCTCCCATTGAAAAAATACAGACTGCCTGTAAAAGTTACACCACTTCGTATGGGCACTACAAGAAAGCAGGAAGGCAGACCCCAGCTACAGTAGTAAGTAGGTCCCCATGCAGTCTATCAGCCAGCACGGTGTCACATTTGCAGCTGCTTCCCTGTGGGAGTTATCTCCAATGCCGAACACTAGGACTGCTCAGCTCCCATTGAAAAAATACATGCTGTCGGTAGAAGTTAGAATACTGAGTCTTGGTGCTACAAGAAAGCAGGAAGGAAGACTCCACCTACAGTGGTATGTAGGTCCCATTGTGGTCTATCAGCTTGCACTGTGCCACCTTTGAAGCTGCTTTCCTGTGGGAGTTATCTCCAATCCCACGCTCTGGCCTCGTTTTCTCCCTTTGAAAATACCGGCTGCCGGTAGATGTTACGCCTCTGCCTCTGGGAGCTACAAGAAACAGGTACGCAGACCCCACCGACAGTAGTACATAGATCCCCATGTAGCCTAACAACCAACACTGTGCCACCTTTTCAGCTGCCTTCCTGTGGGAGCTATCTCCAATCGTGGTCACTTGACCTGCTCAGCTCCCAGTGTATAAATAAAAGTTGCCAGTAGAATTTACACCTCTGCGTTGTGGAGCAACAAAAAAGTAGCAACGCAGACCACACCTACAGTGGTACGTTGTTCCCCATGAAACCTATTAGTCAGCACCATGCAACCTTTGCAGCTGCTTTCTTGTGGGAGCTCTCTGCAATCCCGCGCTCTCTGCCTGCTCAGCTCCCGTTTGAAATACAGTATGGTGGTAGAAGTTATATCACGGCGTCTGGGAAGTAAAGTAAAGTAAGTACGCCTACCCCACCTACAGTGGTACGTAGGTCCCTGTGTAGCCTATCAGTCAGGACTGTGCAACCTTTGCAGCTCTTTCCTGTGCAGAAAATGAGGGAGAATGGACATGGATCTCAGGGTATAATGTTAGGTCTGTTGGGGCAAGGCAGCCTGAGCTCTAGTTATATGAATTTAATGCACAATCAAGACCAGAGTCAGAGCCATGGTTAAAGCAGTTGCTGTCTCGCAGACAGCAGGCCGCTTTCTCTTCCTTCAAGGTCGGGCTGTTTTCAGCTAACGAGGTAACAGCCCAACGTGGAAAACAACTACGAGGGAAAAACAAGATGGGAAAATGTGAGGGAGCTTGCTTATCGCAGAAACCGCAAGTAGGATGAGCATAAGAATGTAATCTATTAGCTGCTGTTGCTGAGCTAGCTTTGAAGCTGCTGTGTATGTAAGTTAGAGCCTGCTCTCAATGAAGAAGAAGATTTCTGCTATCACTCACATTGAGTAGGACTGATTTCTTCCCACCCAGCTGAGAATCGGACCCTGGGTTGATCGCCGCATGAAGTAGGCTTGGAGCTGGTTGTTCAGGCTTCGAACCTGGGTTTTTCAGGCTTCGAGCCTGGGTTTCAGACTTCAAGTCTGGTTCATTTTTCAGGCTTCGACCCTGGGTTTTTCAGGCCAAGAGCCGAAAAATTCGCGGCACTCCCTGAACTTATACCATTGAGTATGGGAGCTACAAAAAAGCAGGAATGCAGACCTCAACTACAGTGATAAAGAGGTCCCCATGCAGTGTATCTGCCAGCACTGTGTCACATTTGCAGCTACTTTCCTGTGGGAGCTCTCTTCAATCCCACACTCTTTTTCTCCTCTTTTCCCATTGAAAAAATAAATGTTGTCGGTTAAGTTATACCACTGAGTATGGGAGCTACAAGAAAGCAGGAAGGCAGACCCCAGCTACCGTACTAAGTAGGTCCCCATGCAGTCTATCAGCCAGCACGGTGTCACATTTGCAGCTGCTTTCCTGTGGGAGCTCTCTTCAATCCCACACTCTTTTTCACCTCATCTCCCATTGAAAAAATACATGTTGTCGGTTAAGTTATAGACTTATAGAGGGTGAGAGGCGCCAGTATAAACCAGTACAGACCAGTACGACCCTGGTGGGGCTCCCAGTAACTCCCAGTTACCCCCAAACCACCTCCCAGTCCCTTCCAGTAGCTCCAAGTCACTCCCAGTAACCCAGAACCCCCTCTCTGTAGCTTCCATTAACCCCAAAGCCCTTCCCAGTAGCTCCAAGGAGCTCCCAGTCAACCCAAAACCCCCTCCCAGTAACTCCCAGTGACTCCCAGTAGCTCCCAGTAACACCCAGTGACCCAAAACCCCTCTCCCAGTAGCTCCCAGTAACTCCCAGTGACCCCAAACCCCCTCTCAGTGACTCCCAGTAGCTCCCAGTGACTCCCAGTGACCCCAAACCTCCTCCCAGTGACTCCCAGTTGCTCCCAGTGACTCCCAGTGACCCCCAAACCCTCTCCCAGTCCCTCCCAGTAGCTTCCAGTGGCTTCCAGTGACGCCAAACCCCCTCCCAGTCCCTCCCAGTAGCTCCCAGTGACCCACAAACCCACTCCCAGTCCCTCCCAGTTGCTCCCAGTAACTCCCAGTGACCCACAAACCCCCTCCCAGTGACTCCCAGTGACTCTCAGTGATTCCAATCCCCCTCCCAGTAACTCCCAGTAGCTCCCAGTAACTCCCAGTGACCCCAACCCCCCCCAAACCACCCCAACCCTCTTCCCAGTCCCTCCCAGTAACTCCCAGTGCCCTCCCAGTACAAACCATACCAAGTGCCCCAAAACCACCCCAAATCCCCCTTAAACCACCCCAAACCCCCCCCAAACCACCCCAAACCCACCCCAATCCCCCTTCCCAGTCCCTCCCAGTAACTCCCAGTGCCCTCCCAGTACAAACCAGTACTGTCAAGTGCCCCAAAAACACTCCAAATCCCCCTTAAACCACCCCAAAACCACCCCAAACCACCCCAACCCCCTTCCCAGTCCCTCCCAGTAAGTTCCAGTGGCCTCCCAGTTTCTCCCAGTGTCCTGTACGTGTCCCCCCCCCGCCCTGGGACACGACGGAAGACGGGCGAAGGTTCAACTTCAAGGTGACGTCGTGGAACGTGGACGGTCTCAGGGCCTGGGTGAAGAAAGGAGGCCTGGAGGTGGGTTAAACTGGGCTGAAACTGGACCAGACTGGGGCGCCCCAGAGAAATGGGGCTGGACAGGACTCAAAAAGGGGGGATTTTGACCCAAAAATGGGGTGAAAAAGGTTCAAAATGGCAGCTGAAATGAGGGAAAATGGGGCAAAATGGAGCCAAAATGAGGCCAAAATGGGCCAAAATGAGCCCAAAATGGGTAAAAATGAGCCCAAAATGAAGCTAAAAATGGGTCTTGAAGTGGTTGAGAAGTTGGTTCAAAGGAAGGGAATGAAAATGGGCCAAAAATGAGGGATTTTGACCCAAAAATGGGGTGAAAAAGGCTCAAAATGGACCGGAAATGTGGTAAAATTGGGCAAAATGGAGCCAAAATGAGGCCAAAATGGGTCAAAATGAGCCCAAAATGGAGCTAAAAATGGGTCTTGAAGTGGTTGAGAAGTTGGTTCAAAGGAAGGGAATGAAAATGGGCCAAAAATGAGGGATTTTGACCCAAAAATGGGGTGAAAAAGGCTCAAAATGGGCCCAAAATCGGCCTGAAATGAGGTAAAATTGGGCAAAATGAGGCTAAAATGGGTCAAAATGAGCCCAAAACTGAGCTGAAAATGAAACTGAAAATGATTTAAAAATTGGTTAAAGAATGGAACATAAAATGAGCCAAAATGGCCCAAAATAACCCCAAAATGCCTCAAAATGGCTCCAACAAAGGCCTAAAAATGGTGCCTGAAATGGATGCAAAAAGCCTTAAAAAAACACTTAAAAGTGACTCAAAATCACTCAAAATGACCCAAAATGACCCAGAAAAACCTCTTAAACACAGATTCAAAGAAATTACTCAAAAAATGACCCAAAAGTGCCTCAGAATGACCCAAAAATGCCTCAGAATGACCCACAAAGAGACACAAAATGGTGCCAGAAATGGATGCAAAAACGACTTTAAAAACCTCTTAAAAGTGACTCAAAATCACTCAAAATGACCCAAAAACATCTCTTAAACACAGATTCAAAGAAATTACTCAAAAAATGACCCAAAAGTGCCTCAGAATGACCCAAAAATGCCTCAAAAACCCAACACAAAATGGTGCCAGAAATGGATGCAAAAAGGGCTTTAAAAACCACATAAAGTGACTCAAAATCACTCAAAATGACCCAAAATGACCCAAAAAAACTCTTAAACACAGGTCCAAAGAAATGACTCAAAAAATGACCCAAAAGTGCCTCTGAATGACCCAAAAATGCCTCAGAAACTCCCCACAAAGAGACACAAAATGGAGCCAGAAATGGATGAAAAAGGCCCTAAAAAACCACATAAAGTGACTCAAAATCACTCAAAAAGACCCAAAATGACCCAAAAAACCCTCTTAAACACAGATCCAAAGAAATGACTCAGAAAATGACCCAAAAGTGCCTCAGAACGACCCAAAAATGCCTCAAAACCCCCCCACGAAATGGCGCCTGCCAAGAGACTCAACATGGCGCCTGAAACGGGCTCAAAACGGCCCCGAAACCGCCTCAAACCGCCCCAAAACCTCCCTTTCCCCCCCCCCAGTGGGTCCAGGCCGATGCCCCCGACGTCCTTTGCCTCCAGGAGACCAAATGTGGGGCTGAGTCGGTGCCAGAGGAGCTGCGGAGCCTCGGGGCCTTCCCTCACCAGCACAGCCCCAGCGACCGGCCCAGCTACATCGGCATGGGGCTGCTCAGCAGGACCAAACCCCTGGCTGTCACCTATGGCATGGGTGAGTAGCCAAAGCTGGGGCGCTGCTGGCCGTTTCCAGGCCCTGGGTGGCCGCCACAGGCTCGCGGGAGACATTTTGAGGACTTCAGTGGCCATTTGGGGGTCTCAGGAGCCATTTTGAGGCCTTAAGTGGCCATTTGGGGCCTTAAGTAGCCATTTTGAGGCCTTAAGTGGCCATTTGGGGCCTTCAGTGGCCATTTTCAGGCCTTAAGTGGCCATTTGGGGCTCTCAGGAGCCATTTTGAGGCCTTAAGTGGCCATTTGGGGCTCTTAATGGCCACCAGAAGCTCTCAGGAGCCATTTTGAGGCCTTAAGTGCCATTTGGGGCCCTTCAGTGGCCATTTGGGGCCCTTTAGGAGCCATTTTTAGGCCTTAAGTGGCCATTTTGAGGCCTTAAGTGGCCATTTGGGGCCCTCAGGAGCCATTAAAGCCACGACAGTGACGTTTTAGGCCTCTAAAGCCTCTTTTTAGGCCTCTAAAGTGACTCTTTAGGCCAGTAAAATGACTTTTTGGCCCAAAAATTGACTTTTTGGGCCTCTAAATTGACTTTTTGGCCAGTAAAGTGACTTTTTAGGCCTCTAAAGCCCCTTTTTGAGCCTCTAAAGCCCCTTTTTGACCTCTAAAGTGACTTTTTAGGCCTCTAAAGCCCCTTTTTGGGCAATAAAATGACTTTCTGAGCCATTAAAGTGACTCTTTAGACCTCTAAACCCTCTTTTTAGCTACTAAAGTGTCTTTTTAGGCCTCTAAAGTGACTTTTGGGACACTACAGTGACTTTTTGGCTACAAAAGGGACTTTTTAGGCCTCTAGAGCCCCTTTTTGGCTACTAAAGTGACTTTTGGGACAATACAGTGACTTTTTGGCTACAAAAGGGAATTTTTAGGCCTCTAGAGCCCCTTTTTGGCCACTAAAGTGACTTTTTGGGCCTCTAAAATGACTTTTTGGCTACTAAAATGACTTTTTAAGCCTCTAAAGTCCATTTTTGTGCCACTCAAGTGAATTTTTGACCTCTAAAGTGACTTTTTAGGCCTCTAAAGCCCCTATTTGACCTCTAAAGTGACTTTTTAGGCCTCTAAAGTGACTTTTTGGGCCTCTAAAGGGACTTTTTGGCCACTAAAGTGACTTTTTGGGCCTCTCAAGCCCCTTTTTGACCTCTAAAGTGACTTTTTGGGCCTCTCAAGCCCCTTTTTAGGCCTCTAAATGTCTTTTTAGGCCATTAAAGTCCCTTTTGGCTACGAAAGTGACTTTTTAGACCTCTAAACCCTCTTTTTGAGCTGCTAAAGCCCCTTTTTGATCTCTAAAGCCCCTTTTTGGGCCCCTAAAGTGACTTTTTTGGCCACTAAACGACCTTTTTGGCTACTAAAGTGACTTTTTGAGCCACTAAAGTGTATTTTTAGGCCACTGGACCCCATTTTTGACCTCTAAAGTGACTTTTTGATCCTCTAAAGTGACTTTTTAGGCCTCTAAAGCCCCTTTTTGGCCACTAAAGTGACTTTTTGGGCCACTAAAGCCCCTTTTTGAGCTACTGAAGTCCCTTTTTAGGTACAAAATTGACTTTTTAGGCCTCTAAAGTCCCTTTTTGGGCCACTCAAGCCCCTTTCTGAGTCAATAAATCCCCTTCTTGACCTCTAAAGTGATTTTTCGGCCTCTAAAGTCCCTTTTTAGGCCTCTAAAGTGACTTTTTGAGCCACTAAAGTGCCTTTTTAGGCCATCAAAGTTGATTTTTGAGGACTAAAGTGACTTTTTGGGCCTCTAGAGCCCCTTTTTGGGCCCCTAAAGCCCCTTTTTATCCCTGTCTGTGTGTCCCCTTGCCAGGTGACCCCGAGCTGGACGCCGAGGGCCACGTGCTGACGGCCGAGTTCCCTGCCCTGCGCGTCGTCTGCGTCTACGTGCCCAACTCCGGGCGAGGCCTGGGCCGCCTGAGCTTCCGGCAGGCCTGGGACGAGCGCTTCCGCTCCTTCGTGTCCCAGCTGGACCGGTCCAAACCGGTCGCCATCTGCGGCGACCTCAACGTCGCCCACCAGCCCTTGGACCTGAGGAACCCGTCGGGGAACAAGAGGAGCCCCGGGTTCACACGGGAGGAGCGGGAGACGTTCAGGGAGCTGCTGGGGGCCGGCTTCCTCGACAGCTTCCGGGTGTTTAACCCCTCGCTGCCCAACGCCTTCACCTTCTGGACCTACCTGAGCGGG
Organism: Colius striatus; assembly: GCF_028858725.1. Classification (NCBI taxonomy): domain Eukaryota; kingdom Metazoa; phylum Chordata; class Aves; order Coliiformes; family Coliidae; genus Colius; species Colius striatus. Next base: position 361,983 of record NW_026908527.1, read on the forward strand.
GCCAGGGCCAGGAACGTGGGCTGGAGGCTGGATTACTGCCTGTGGTCCCAGAGGGGCAGGAAGGATCTGTGCGACAGCAGGATCGAGCAGCGGGCCCAGGGCAGCGACCACTGTCCTGTGGGGATCTACCTGGTGCTGGAGAGGGCAGGCTGAGGGGCAAAAATGGGGCAGGAATGGGGCAAAAATGGGTCAAAATGGAGGGAAATGGGGGGAAATGGGGCAGAAATGGGGGGAAATGGGGTGGAAATGGGGCAGAAATGGGTCAAAATGGGTGGAAATGGCTCAAAAATGGCTGAAAATGGGGGGAAATGGCTCAAAAATGGCTGAAAATGGGGGGAAATGGGTCAAAAATAGCTGAAAGTGGGATAAAATTGGAGGATAATGCAATAAATGGGTCAAAAATGGGTCAAAATGGGTAAAAAATGGGGGAAAATGGAATAAATGGGGTCAAAAATGGGGGGAAATGAGTCGAAATGGGTCAAAAACGGGTCAAAAATGGCTGAAAGTGGGATAAAATTGGAGGATAATGCAATAAATGGGGTCAAAATGGGTCAAAAATGGCTGAAAGTGGGATAAAACTGGGGGACAATGAGATAAATGGGGTCAAAAGGGGTGAAAGGTGTGTGAGAGGTGAGTGCGGACAGTGTGTCCCGCCGTAAGCGAGGTCAGGGCCAGGAACGTGGGCTGGAGGCTGGGGAAATGGGTCGAAAATGGGGGGAAATGGGTCAAAATTTGGGGGAAATGGGGGGAAATGGGGCAAAAATGGGTCAAAATGGGGGGAAATGGGTCGAAAATGGGTCAAAATGGCTGAAAATGAGAAATGGGTCAAAAATGGAGGGAAATGGGTCAAAAATGGGTCAAAATGGGGGGAAATGGGGCAAAAATGGGTCAAAAATGGCTGAAAATGGGGGGAAATGGGTCGAAAAGGGTCAAAAATGGCTGAAAATGAGATAAAATTGGAGGATAATGCAATAAAGGGGGTTAAAATGGGTCAAAAATGGGTGAAAAATGGGTGAAAAATGGGGAGAAATGAGTCAAAATGGGTAAAAAATGGCTGAAAGTGGGATAAAATTGGGGGTTAATGGAATAAATGGGGTAAAAAATGGGTCAAAATGGGTCAAAACTGTCTGAAAATGGGATAAAATTGGGGGATAATGGAATAAATGGGTCAAAAATGGGTCAAAACTGGCTGAAAGTGGGATAAAAAATCAAAACTCCTTCCCAGTCCCTCCCAGTTCCCTTCAATTTGTCCCAGTCCCCTCCCAATTGATCCCAGTTCATCCCAGTCCCCTCAGTCCCCCCAGCTCATCCCAGTTGCTCCCAGTTCCCTCCAGTTCCCCTCAGTTCCCTCCCAGTTCATCCCAGTCCCCTCCCAGTTGCTCCCAGCCCCCTCAGTCCCCCCAGCTCATCCCAGTTGCTCCCAGTTCCCTCCCAGTTGCTCCCAGTTCCCTCTCAGTGCCCTCCCAGCTCATCCCAGTTTATCCCAGTTCCCTCTCAGTTGCTCCCAGTTCCCTCCCAGTTGCTCCCAGTCCCTCCCAGTTGCTCCCAGTCCCTCCCAGTGCCCTCAGCTCATCCCAGTTGCTCCCAGTTCCCTCTCAGTGCCCTCCCAGTTCGTCCCAGTTCCCTCCCAGTTCCCTCCCAGCTCATCCCCGTCCCTCCCCAGTTCCCTCCCCAGTTCCCTCCCATTCCCCCCCGCCCCCCAGACGCCGCTCCGCCTCTCAGCCAATCATCTCTCTTTAGTCCCGTTGCCGGGCAGACTCCACTCCCGTAGCAACCAATCAGTGCTCGGCGCCCTCCTCTCTCCGTCCAATCAGCGCCCGTGGCCGCGCTCTGGAGCAGGAGCCGCTCCCAGTTGCCTCCCAGTTCCCTCCCAGTTGCCTCCCAGTGCCAAAGGTCAGAGTCTGGGTAGGCTGCACATCCATTCTGAGGGGAAAAGTGGGGGTTTGGGGCAATTTGGGGGGATAAAATGAGCTTTTGTGGCAATTCTGAGGGGAAAAGTGGGGTTTTGGAGAAGTTTTGAGGTGAAAAGTGAGGTTTTGGGGCAATTCTGAGGGGAAAAGTGGGGTTTTGGAGGAGTTTTGAGGTGAAAAGTGAGGTTTTGGGGCAATTCTGAGGGGAAAAGTGGGGTTTTGGAGGAGTTTTGAGGGGAAAAGTGGGGGTTTGGGGTGTTTCTGAGGGGAAAAGTGGGGTTTTGAGGGGAAATGTGAGGTTTTGGGGCAATTTGGGGGGATAAAATGAGGTTTTGGGGTATTTCTGAGGGATAAAATGAGGGTTTGTGGCAATTCTGAGGGGAAAAGTGGGGTTTTGGTGGAGTTTTGAGGTGAAAAGTGAGGATTTGGGGTATTTCTGAGGGGAAAACTGGGGTTTTGGGGTATTTCTGAGGGGAAAAGTGTGATTTGAGTGACATTTTGAGGGCAAAAGTGAGGTTTTGGGGTATTTCTGAGGCATAAAATGAGGGTTTGGGGCAATTCTGATGGGAAAAGTGGGGTTTCGGTGGAGTTTTGAGGGGAAAAGGGGGGTTTTGGGGTATTTCTGAGGGGAAAAGTGTGATTTGGGTAAAGTTTTGAGTGGAAAAGTGAGGTTTTGGGCTATTTCTGAGGGATAAAATGAGGTTTGGGGGCAATTCTGATAGGAAACGTGGGGTTTTGAGGAGAAAAGTGAGGTTTTGGGGCAATTTTGGGGGATAAAATGTGGTTTTGGGGCAATTCTGAGGGGAAAAGTGGGGTTTGGGTGGAGTTTTGAGGTGAAAAGTGGGGTTTTGAGGCATTTCCGAGAGGAAAAAGTGAGGTTTTGGTGCAACTTGGTGTGTAAGAGTTCCAGTTTGGTGGGGTTTGGATGCAAGAGTCTCCCTAGTCCATCCCAGTTCAACCCAGTTGACACACTGGAGCGGCGGCTTTTATTGAGCGGCGGAAGGATCCGCGGGGAAAGGGGCCAAACCTCATTGGCGGAGGGATCCCATTGGGGCACATCTAGATCCGGCTCTGGGGGAGAAGGGTCCTCCAAAGCCCCAGTAGCTCCCAGTAACCCCCAAACCCCCTCCCAGTAACTACCAGTAACCCCCAAACCCCCTCCCAGTAACTCCCAGTAGCTCCCAGTTACCCCAAACTCCCTCCCAGTAGCCCCCAGTTACCCCAAACCCCCTCCCAGTAACTCCCAGTAGCCCCCAAAGCCCCTCCCAGTAACTACCAGTAGCCCCCAAAGCCCCTCCCAGTAACTCCCAGTAGCTCCCAGTTACCCCAAACTCCCTCCCAGTAGCCCCCAGTTACCCCAAACCCCCTCCCAGTAACTACCAGTAGCCCCCAAAGCCCCTCCCAGTAACTCCCAGTAGCTCCCAGTTACCCCAAACTCCCTCCTAGTAGCCCCCAGTTACCTCAAACCCCCTCCAAGTAACTCCCAGTAGCCCCCAAAGCCCCTCCCAGTAGCTCCCAGTTACCCCAAACCCCCTCCCAGTAACTCCCAGTGACCCCAAACCCCTCCCAGTAAATCCCAGTAACCTCAAACCTCTTCCCAGTGTGAGAAACTAAGAATCAGGGTATTGTTTATTGAAAATTTATGCTGGGCTCGATGTAAAGGTTAAACAACAGAAGACAGGAAGTCGCTTATGCAAACAGCTACCAGACATCCTTGTGTGAGATAAGATAACTGAAATGGCATATACAAAACGGATATCGATTATGCAAGCAGGGGATATACTGGTCAAAAATAACCATAGGATGTTCTGAGAAACTGGCAGATGTGGGACGAACGACTCCATATAAAGACATACAAGTGAGAAATCAACTATGGAACAATGGAGGAAGACTCCTTGCTCAACAACCACCGGAAGGCGGAAAACGACCCCCTCACAGGAAAACGACCATCTCACAGCACCTGGAGCACGTACAGAATACCTACATTACTTCACGTCCACGAATTTAAAATGTATAAAAAAGGACTGTTCGAACTGATCAGGGCGGCAGTTGGTGGAGCGCAGACTCCCCTGTCGTCCAGCGCTGTCTTTGCTCATATTCTACTTGCTACAATTAATAAAACTATAATTGGATTATGATCCACTGTGGTCTTAATTTATGACAATTTCCTGGTGCCGTGACTCGGATAAGGAACGGTGAGCTTCAGTCCTCCGGGGAGGCGCCCCGCGGCAATCCGCGGCCCCGCGACTGACAGCCTACCTCAACCTTACCGACGAACCTAAATACTAGAATAATGAGCAAAGGGAAAACCGGTAAAATCCCATAAAAATTCTGTGCACGGGAGTCCGGACGAAGGCGCAGGACGCGTAAGTATATTGCGAAATTGGTTCGCGGGTTATCCGTTCGGGCGGGATTGGGTATCCTGGATTATAACGAATGAGAGGTTCGATATACTGAACCAAGCGAGTGTGGACCCTTAAGTACTGCGTTTCCCATCTCCTGCGAGGGACTGGGCCAGGAACAAGGGGAGTGAGTGAGTGTGTGTTTGTGGATAATCCAGAAGATGGGGGCGAAGGGCAGCAAGCCTTCGACACCCATGGGGAGGGTACCCGCTGTACCTAAGAATACCCCTCTGGCATATATCTTAGACAATTGGAGATATTTCCCTGGAACACTAGGGAAAGATAAGCAGAAAATGATAGAATACTGTACTAAGACATGGGGAGGGAAGAAGATTTCTGAAAATGTCTTTTGGCCAGTCTATGGATCAGAAGAAGATTGGATAAGACAACAATTAAATCTCTGGGTTAATAATAAAAAACCCCTTAACCCGGAAGAAAGTCAGTATGCGGAAGTGTGGCTAAAAAGACCGGGGGCTAGACTTTACCCACTGAGTGAAATAAAAACTAAACAAAAGAAAAAGAAGGAAGAAATAGACGAAATCCTTCTAACCCCCCCTCCTTACATTTCCCCTCCTGCTCCCACAACCCCTCCAGAGGTCCCTAGAGCGCCCACTCCCCCACCGGAGTCGGAGCAAGAGTCTCCCCCTCCTCCTAGACATGTAACTAGAAGCCACAAAGGGGCAGCTCAGATGTACCCCCTAAGGGAAATGCCCATGGGGGGACCTCAACCCGTGATTGGATACATTGCTGTACCCCTGAACTCGGCAGACGTAAGAGATTTTAAAAGAACCAAGATGGGAAATTTAATTGAGGACCCACTCGGAGTGGCTGAAAAATTAGATCAATTCTTGGGACCAAACCTTTATACTTGGGATGAGATGCAATCTATCCTTGGTCAATTATTTACTACCAAGGAAAGAGATATGATTAGACGAGCAGGAATGAGGCTGTGGGATACCCAACATGCCCAGGGACCTCAAGCAGATATTAAATGGCCACTCCAAAGACCTAATTGGGATAATCAGGACCCGGTGCATAGAACTCATATGCAGGACCTGAGAACTATAGTAATTCAGGGAATTAGAGAAGCAGTACCCCGTGGCCAAAATATCAATAAAGCATTTAATGAAATGCAAAAGAAAGATGAGAGCCCTGCTGAGTGGCTGGAACGACTGAGGAAAGCCCTTCAGCTGTATTCTGGAATGAATCCAGACGACCCTTTAAGGCAGGCGCTTCTCAAGATTCAGTTTGTGGCAAAATCATGGGAAGATATTAGAAAGAAGATTGAAAAGTTAGAGGACTGGCAGAGTAGAGGATTGGATGAATTATTGAGGGAAGCTCAGAAAGTTTACGTAAGGCGAGAAGAAGAGAATAGCAAGCGGCAAGTAAAGATGATGGTCGCGGCGGTCAGAGAGGACCGTAAAGAACGGACTAATGGACATAAGTCTGCTGGAATGAAACAAGGGAATGTAGTAGTAAAGAAGGAACAGAGATGTTGTTTCTACTGTGGAAAAAAGGGACATATAAAGAAGGATTGCAGAGAAAGGATCAGGGATGAGGAAATATTGAAAGCGGAATAGGAAAGTCAGGGGCTCTATATTCTGGGGGACCGGAGTCATCATGAGCCCTTGATAAAATTAAAAGTAGGTCCCCATAAACAAGAGTTCACCTTTTTAGTAGACACTGGGGCTGAGAAATCGACTATTAGGCAAATACCTGAGGGATGTAAAGTATCCCCTGAAAGAGTACAAGTGATTGGGGCAAAAGGAGAACCCTTTAAGGTAAATAAAATAAAAAATGTGGTCTTCGAAACAGAAAATAAATTCGGAATGGGTGAACTCTTGCTCGTTCCTGAAGCAGAATTTAATTTGCTAGGACGAGATCTAATTGTTGAGTTGCAATTAGAAATCAAAGTAAAGAATCAAGAGCTAACAGTATCTGCTTATCCTTTGACCGTGGATGATCAAAAACAAATTAACCCCGATGTCTGGTACTCTCCGGACACAATTAGTAGACTGGAAATCCCACCGATTAAAGTCCAAATTTCTGAACCCCACATACCTGTGAGGGTAAAGCAATATCCCATATCCCTAGAAGGACGGAGAGGATTAAAACCAGAAATTGATCGATTATTAGCACAAGGAATCTTAGAGCCTTGCATGTCACCCTTTAACACCCCCATTCTGCCTGTAAAAAAACCAAATGGAAAATATCAGCTTGTGCATGATTTAAGGGAAATAAACAAAAGAACTATCACCCGGTTCCCTGTAGTAGCAAATCCATATACATTGCTAAGCAAGCTATGACCCCATAACTCCTGGTATAGTGTGGTTGATTTAAAGGATGCCTTTTGGGCCTGTCCACTGGCAGAAGAATGCCGTGATTATTTTGCCTTTGAATGGGAAGACATAGAAACAGGCCGTAGACAGCAATTGAGATGGACTGTGCTCCCCCAAGGGTTCACCAAGTCCCCTAATCTGTTTGGACAGGCCCTGGAAGAGCTTTTAAAAGAATACCAGGTACAAACGGGAAACTTGCTGTTACAATATGTAGATGATCTGCTCATAGCAGGGAATAATAAGGAAGATGTAAGAAAAGAAAGCATTCGACTCCTAAACTTCCTTGCACAAAAGGGAGTACGGCTATCACAGGAAAAGTTACAATTTGTGGAGGAAAAAGTGAAATATTTGGGACATTATTTGTTTAACGGAAAAAAGATATTGGATCCAGAGCGCATGAAAGGAATTCTGGAATTACCCATGCCTGTCACTAAGAGGCAAATTCGGCAGGCATTAGGGCTATTTGGGTATTGTAGGCAATGGATAGAGAATTATAGCTTTAAAGTTAAATTTTTATATGAACAACTGTCCAAAGACAAAATACCCAAGTGGACCTCTCAGGATCAAGAGCAGTTTGCCAGTCTAAAGAGAGAGCTAAGTCAAGCACCAGTTTTAAGTTTACCAGACTTAAAGCGGCCGTTCCATTTATTTGTTAACGTACATGAAGGAACGGCATTCGGAGTATTAACTCAGGAATGGGCTGGACAAAAGAAACCGGTGGCATACCTATCAAAGCTGTTAGACCCTGTGAGCAGGAGTTGGCCGAGCTGCTTACAAATCATTGTTGCTGCTGCCTTATTACTTGAGGAAACAAATCGCATTACCTTTAATGGAGAAGTTGTCTTATATGCTCCACATAACATCAGAGGAGTGTTACAACAAAAAGCAGAGAAATGGCTTACAGATAGCCGATTATTAAAGTATGAGGGAATACTTGTAGAATCCCCTAAACTATCTTTGAAAACTATTGGAGCAGCTAACCCCGCTGAATTTCTGTACCCAGGAGAAAGTAATGAACTATTGCACAATTGTTTTCAAACAATTGAACAGCAGACACATATTAGGCCAGACTTAGAAGAAGAAGAACTACAATATGGGGAAGTATTATTTATAGATGGGTCATCACGAATAGTGGAAGGTAAACGACTGTCCGGATATGCCATTGTTAAGATGGAAAAAGGAGAGTTTAAGACAGTAGAATCAGGCCCCCTGAGTGCCAGCTGGTCGGCTCAAGCTTATGAATTATATGCATTGTGGAAAGCATTAGTGTCACTGAAGGGAAAGGATGGAACTATATATACAGACTCACGTTATGCGTTCGGAGTAGTACACACTTTTGGAAAAATATGGGAGGAAAGAGGATTTGTTAACTCACAGGGAAAGGAATTGATACACCCGGAATTGATTTGGCGAGTTCTGGGGGCATTAAAATTGCCGAATAAAATAGCAGTTGTACATATAAAGGGACACCAGCGAGGTACAAATTATCAAGTTAGGGGAAATAATGCAGCTGACACAGAAGTAAAGCGAGTGGCAGGCAATTATAATACGATTTTGACTATGCAACAAGTACCTGTTAGTAAAAATTTGAGTTTTGAGCCTGTAGAAAAGGAAAAACTAGAACAAATGGGAGCTAAAGAACAGGATAGTAAGTACATATTGCCAGATGGGAGAGAAGTCCTACCAAAGGGCATAGCACTCGAAATATTTTCAAAAATACACAGTAAAACACACTGGGGAACCCAGGTGTTAGTTGATCATTTCAATCGACAGTTTGCCTGTATAGGCGTATATAACATAGCAAAAACGGTGACAGCAGCCTGCGAGACCTGTCAAAGGGTAAATCGAAACAACATGAGACAAAAACCTCTTGGAGGACGTTCCCCAGCATACCGACCCTTCTCACACATACAAGTGGATTTTACTGAACTACCTAGGAGAGGGCGTTACAAATATTTATTAGTAATGGTGGATCATTTAACACATTATGTTGAGGCTTTTCCTACCTCCAAGGCAACTGCTAACCAAGTTACTAAGATATTACTTGAACACATTATACCTCGATATGGAGTACCTGATGTAATTGATTCGGACAGAGGAACACACTTTGTGTCAAAAATTGTTAGAGATCTAACAGAAAACTTGGGTATTAAATGGGAATACCATACACCATGGCATCCACAAAGTTCGGGAAAGGTTGAAAGGATGAATGGAGAAATCAAAACTACTTTGACTAAATTAATGATAGAAACCAAATTATCATGGATTAAGTGCCTACCTATGGCACTATTAATTCTCAGAACCAGGCCCCGAGCAGATGTAGGAATATCAGCATTTGAAATGGTGTATGGAATGTCATATAGAATTGAAAGCCCACAAACAAATGTTTTAATTCGAGATCGTGTAATTAATGAATATGTTTCGCAATTAGCAGAACATCGTAAAGAGCTTTGGGAACATGGATTGATTGTGCAACGACCCCCATTAGACCTAAAAATTCACAATGTTAAACCTGGCGATTGGATATTGATTAAAGTGTGGAAGGAAGAAACCCTAAAACCCAATTGGGAGGGACCTTATCTTGTTTTGGTTACAACAGAAACGGCTGTTCGGACTGCTGAGCGTGGATGGACTCATGCCAGTCGAATTAAAGGTCCAGTGACAAGACCCCACTGGAAAGTAATCAGTGCTCCAGGTGACACCAGGATAACTCTGAAAAGATAATACAATGATAGAGACTTTATTTGATTATTTTGCTGAGTTACCTTTTGCTGTAAAGTGTGTATTGTTGTTTATATTGGCAATAATTTTTTCTTTGTTTATCTATTATATATGGAAACATACAAAGTGTGCTGAGGGAAATTGCTAAACTTATGTGACCATACAATATTGAATATAGAAGATATGAATATATATACAAGATATATGAATTAAATGAATCACAATTGCTATCCATTTGCTTGTTTTAGGTGTAAGGTATGCCAGGATAAACGGTAGACACATTGTGAATATTAAAGTTCGCACACAGTATTGGAGAATCTAAAGAACTTTCATTGAGCAAAGTTAAAACAATTCCAACAAACCAGTTCCCTTTTGTAGCAAAAACCTTGGCTATAAAGTGCAGAAGGGGAGTGCTAACTGTGTCTTGCTTTGTCCCATTAGTTAAAGCTGCGAAGTGGGAAGCCTATGTAAACAGGCAGAAAGCCCGAAACAGCTGTTCTCCTGAAGAATTCCCCTGCTGCCAAGAAGATGGTATACCCCGTGGCTCGAAGCAACCGAGTCGACGGGCGAGGCAGAGGAGAAACAAACCGTGGAGAAAGGAACCAAAACAATGGGATGCAAAAGCAACCATGGTCGAACTTCCCTAGGACTGGTAAAATTATATTTAAAATGGTAAAATTGACAAATACCGTTTTTCCTGGTATACTGTTAGTTTTGATATTGATCTTAACTCAAGCAGATGGAAACCCCCATGAGCTGATGCTCTGGAAACTATATAATCTACAAGAATCTAAACTAGTCCAAAGTCAAACCTCTCCAGGAGACTGGAATTTTACTGTGCCATTAGTCTCACTGATTCCTGTCGATATTCAAAGAGGCTGGGAGGAAACGGAAGCCAACTCTAAAGCATTCTATGTGTGTCCAGCTTCCAACCCTGGGAAGAGTTATTGTAATTATCCAGGCCATTATTATTGTGGTTATTGGGGGTGCGAGACAATAGCCTCAGATTGGAAAACAGCAGGAGATAGATATATAAACATTACTTGGGGTCCCCCAGGATGCAGTCCACCACAGCATGGATCTGACGGCTCCGGGGTCTGGGGGTCCGTAAGGGGAATGAAATCATCCCCATCAGAATGTGATAAAATAGAAATTAAAGTCAAGCAACCCCAAGATGACACATGGTTAATTGGCCGTATCTGGGGAATTAGATATTGGGAACCAGGAACAGATAGGAGAAGTTTCTTTAGAATAGTCAAAGAAAAGCTTCCTCATGATCCTTTGCCAATAGGACCAAATCTGGTCCTAAATCCACCCACTCTCCCTAAAGAGAAGCCAATGAGACCAAATCTGGTCCTGAATCCACCCACTCTCCCTAAAGAGAAGCCAATGAGACCAAATCTGGTCCTGAATCCACCCACTTTCTCTAAAGAAAAGGTTGCCCCCATAAGTGTCACAACCACTTCTCCAAACTCCTTTTCGGAAACAACTGATGACACTGTAACTGAATTCTCCTTATCCAGGGATGCAGAGTTGTCAGAATCCAAGGACCCCTTATGGAATCTAATGCAAGCCTCTTATCGTGCCCTTAATGAAAGCAAACCGAATTTAACTAAGGAATGCTGGTTATGTTATAATGTTAGACCACCGTATTTTGAAGCAATTGGAAAACCAGCTAAAATTCAATGGTCTAATGGTTCAAACCCACAAGAATGTCCATGGGATGACTTAAGGAACCATACGCAAGGAATTACTATTCAATTCATAACAGGTCAAGGAAAATGTATAGGTACAGTGCCCGAAAAATATCAGCCTCTGTGCAACCGAACAGCCACTAACATCAATATAGAGAGACACAAGAACCAAAATGACAAATGGGTTATCCCGACACCAGGAGCTAAGTGGGTTTGCTCAGACATCGGAGTAACGCCTTGTTTATCCCTAGATGTGTTTAATCAATCTCAGTTTTGCGTACAGGTGATTATTGTTCCTCGTCTGATCTATCACACCTCTGAGGAGGTGTTGCACCACTTTGAAGGAAATCTGAATAGACAAAAACGAGAGCCAATTACAGTAGTAACCTTAGCTACACTGCTGATAGCGGGCGGAGTTGGAGCAGGTACAGGCATAACCTCCCTAGTGAAAGGACAGGAATTACAAAGTTTGCAGATGGCTGTAGATGAGGATTTAGCAAAAATAGAACAATCTATTCAAAGTTTAGCCACCTCAGTAAAGTCTTTACCAGAAGTAGTGTTGCAAAACAGAAGAGGATTAGACCTATTGTTCTTAAAGGAAGGAGGGCTATGTGTAGCTCTCAATGAAGAATGCTGTTCTTTTGCTGACCATACAGGAGTAGTCCAAGACACCATGTCTGAACTTCGGAAAAGATTAGAGCAACGTAAAAAAGATCGTGAGATGGGCAGATCATGGTATGAAAATTGGTTTAACGTTTCACCCTGGCTAAGCACTTTGTTGTCTGCCTTAGCAGGACCGCTTATTATGTTGATTCTGGGACTTGTGTTTGGACCATGTATATTACGCTACATTTTACATTTTATTAAGGAGCGGTTTGACATAGCTAAACTACTTATTTCAACTACAAGGTCTGAGACAGACTATAGAAGTGTATCTACTAATGAAGATGAAGATGATGAAGACTGTTGTGAATGCGATATGCCACGTGAAAACTATGATTGTAATTGTAAGGTATTATCTTGTGAGTGTTATGATACATGTCGGGATTGTGGAAAAAAGTTTGCCTGCAGTGTCAAAAATGAAAATAGCGTCTAATAAACAATAATAGGATAAAAGAAAAAGGGGGGATTGTAAGAAACTATGAATTAGGGTATTGTTTATTAAAATTTATGTTAAGCTCAATGTAAAGGTTAAGCGACAAAAGAAAGGAAAGTGCTTATGCGAACAGCTGCAGGACATCACTCATGTGAGATAAGATAACTGCAATTGCCTTCACATACCAGACACCATTTGTGTAAACAGGAGAGATACTGCTCAAGGATGACTACAAGATGTTCTAAGGGACTGGCGAAGATAAGATAAACAACTCTATCTAAGTGAGGGATCAATTATAAAACAAAGAAGGAAAACTTCTTACTCAGCAACCATCGAAAGACAGAAGAAAAAAAAGACCCCTCACAGCACCTGAAGCATCGCAGAGCAGTTCTCCTACTATACGGCCACGGATGTAAAATGTATAAAAAGGGACTGTTTAAACTAATCAGTACGGCAGTTGGCGGAGCGCAGACTCCCCTGCCGTCCAGCGCTGTCTTTGCTCATATTCTATTTACTATAATTAATACAATTATAATTGGATTATGACTCATTGTGTTCCTAATTTATGACAATCTCACACTCTTTTTCTCCTTAGCTCCCATTGAAAAAATACATGTGTCTGTTAAGTTATTCCACTGAGTATGGGAGCTACAAGAAAGCAGGAAGGCAGACCCCAGCTACAGTAGTAAGTAGGTCCCCATGCAGTCTATCAGCCAGCACGGTGTCACATTTGCAGCTGCTTTCCTGTGGGAGCTATCTTCAATACCACACTTTTTCTGTTCTACTCCCATTGAAAAAATACATGTGTCTGTTAAGGTATACCACTGAATATGGGAGCTACAAGAAAGCAGGACGGCAGACCCCAGCTACAGTAGTAAGTAGGTCTCCATGCAGTCTATCAGCCAGCACGGTGTCACATTTGCAGCTGCTTTCCTGTGCAGACCAGCTTGCTGCAAAAACACGAGGTGGCTTTATTTCGGAGCTCCGGGCCGTCTCATACCTCACGCAGGAGATAGAGGAGGCGACCACGAGGCCCGGCGGGGAGGGTTTATATAGAGAGGGGAGGAGAGCGGAAAATTCCAGCACATCTGCACATCAATAGTGTGGGGAAGGAGAGTGGAAAATCCCAGCACACCTGCGCAGTTCCATTCGATACAAACCCCAACATTTCCAGACATGCCCAAACGAGCCAAAACCCAAACAAGCCCCAACCCAGGTCACCCTGATAGCGTGGAGGGGGCGGGGTAGTAATGTCAATTTTTTTCCCTTTCTTTCATTCCCCACTCCCTTTTGTTAATAATTCTAATCTTAGAATTCATGTTCACGCTCCAGGGTAATTGAGTTGGGCTTATTACCAATCCTATCATCTAACAAAAACAACTAATCTACTAATTATTGTAACAAAGCAAGGCTGGAGACCAGGTTGATCAGTGCGAGCCATCCACACAGACCCCAGTCTCTTGTCAAGCCTTTTCTGACAGAAGTTTTCAGGCTACTTCAGCTCTCTTCTTATGTAACCTTCTCCCATAAGTCGGCTGATGGTGCGCTTTTCTCTGGCAATGATTCCTAAAATACACTTGTAGACAACATAAATCATAGCTACTAATACAACAAACATAACAATATCATCATCAGGACGTGCCCAGCTCCCCAAAGTCTCATTAATGGGCGGGGCGCCCCATACATAATCTCAAAGGGGGTCAACCCCGTGGGTCCTGGGGTATTTCGCGCGCAGAAAAGAGCAAGGGAGAGAAGGGCTGTCCAATCACCCCCGCCGGTCTCTGTAACCAACTTAGTTAAAAGTCTCCTTTATAGTTCTATTCATCCTTTCTACCTGTCCTGAACTTTGGGGCCAGTAAGCACAATGAAGCTTCCAATCAATCCCCAATTGTTTGGCCAGCCCCTGACTTACCTGGGCGACAAAGGCAGGTCCATTGTCTGACCCAATTACCTTGGGGACTCCGCATTTTCTCAGGTCCCAAGTGCGTCAATTAGTGGATATGAGTAAGGTAGGCCACACTCTCTTCTTCAGACAGGATGACCTTTTCTCTGGTTTCTGAGCTTCCCACCGAGGTGAGTTCTTTGATTTTGGTCAGTAGGATCATGGGTCCTTGGGCCGCCTCCTTGGCATGTTTATCAGCCATTTGGTTCCCTTTTGCTATAAAGTCTGTTCCTTTCTGGTGCCCAGGACAGTGTATAATGGCTACCTCCTTCGGAAGATGGATGGCTTCCAAGAGGCTTAGTATTTCCTCCTTGTTTTTTATGTCTTTTCCCCCTGAGGTTAATAGTCCTCTCTGTTGATAGACGGTGCCATGTACATGTGCTGTTGCAAAGGCATACCGGCTATCTGTGTATATGTTAATCAGTCGCCCATCTGCCAATCATAGGGCCTGTATCAGGGCTATTAATTCAGCCTTCTGCGCTGAGGTCCCTTCAGGCAAGGCGCTGGCCCATACGACCCTCTTCCCATCTACCACTGCTGCTCCGGCCCTTCGCTTACCTTCCACGAGGTAGCTACTCCCATCTGTGAACCACGACTGCACCCCTGGCAAGGGCTGGTCTGGGAGATCTGCCCGAATACCAGTCTCTTCCACCAGTATATTCTCGCAGCTGTGGACAGGAAGATTCCCTACCTCAGGCAGCAGGGTGGCCGGATTCAGGACAGCCGGTGGTGCGAAAACGATACGATCTGTTAACAGCAGGCTTTGATAATGGGTAAATAGGCCACTGGGCGTTTGCACGGACCAAGGGCCTGAGTCAGAACCCCTCGGGCAATCCCATTTATTTTTGTCCGGTGGCCCCAATTACCAGAGTCTGTTTCTCTTTTGTTTTTCCCATTGGTTTCTTGAGTACAGAATATTAAAGCTCCTGCATCGGCTCGGGGAGGGGGGCTGAGCCCCGTCTCCCCTAATTTTCGTCTTCCAAGATCATGACTTTCAACCCTTTCTTCTTAGGGCATTCTCGGGCCCAATGTCCCTTCTTTTTGCAAAAAGCACATTGATCATTTTCCAAGGGCACCCATCCTCTTCCGGGTCTCCTTGGCCCTTGCCTTTGACTGTCACCCAGGTTCCCTCCCTGTCTGGATCTCTCTGCTCCTTGTCGCTTTCCCTCTTGTATTACTGTACTTAAAATCCTAGTTAAATTCCTATCCTGACACTTCTGTCTTCTTTCTTCTGCTTCCTCCCTTTCCTTTTTTTTCTCTCTCTTGTTTCTCCTCCTCTGTTTCTCTCTTATGATATACTTTCTCAGCCTCTTTTACCACATCCCGAAGAGTATAGTCCTGTAACCCTTCTATATGCTGCAATTTTCTTTTTATGTCTGGGGCAGACTGCCCAATAAATGACATAATAACAGACGCCCTCTGCCCTTCTGATGTCGGATCAAAAGGAGCGTATATCCGATAGGCTTCCATAAGCCTCTCAAGGAACACAGAGGGAGGTTCGTTAGAACCTTGCATAATTTCCCTTACCTTAGCCAAATTAGTAGGTTTCCTTGCAGCCCCCCTAAGTCCTGCCACCAGAGCCCGGCGATAGATGGACAGCCGTTCCCTACCTGCTGCTGTATTATAGTCCCACTGTGGCCGTGTCAAAGGAAAAGCCTCATCGACTTCTGCCGCCGTCAGCGTTGTTCGCCCGGCAGGATCACGAACAGCTTTTCGCGCCTCCGAGACAATTCTTTCTCTCTCTTCGGTGGTAAAGAGGGTGTTTAGTAATTGCTGACAGTCGTCCCAAGTCGGTTGATGGGAGTACATCAGAGACTCGACTAAACCTGTAAGAGCAGCAGGATTCTCCGAAAAAGGAGGGTGATTAGTTTTCCAGTTATATAGATCAGATGAAGAAAAAGGCCAATATTGCAACACCTGCAACTCATTTTGGTCTGCCGGGGGTGGCCCAACCGCTCGAAGGGGCAAAGTGACGGTCGAATCAGGCCCATTCGCCCACGCCCGTCTCCTGCTGCGGGTGCCGGCGGGCGGTCCCCCGGCAGGCACTTGAGGAAGGGGGGGGTAATAAGGAGGGGGCTGAATTGGTTCTGGCGGTGGCGCCGTGGGCCATTCAGGAGGCCCTTCTGTTTCAGGGTAAATTTTGGGCGGTTCTTTTTTACTTTTCTCACTTTTCTCCTCATTATCTCGGTCAGCCCCTTCCCCAGTATTTAATGTCAAAGCACTAACTTCTGCGGGTAAATCCATTAATCCCCGCGGGGGGAGAAAAGGTCTAACCCAGTTAGGGGGTTAGAGAACCAGGTCTTCCCATACTGAGATGTAAGGTACCTGGTCCGGGTGCCCTCCCTTGATAATAGCCTGGACTGCTCGAATGGTTGTGATATCAAAAGTACCAGTCCGAGGCCAGCCCACTTTAAAGGTGGACCATTCGCTTTCACAATAGACTTGCCATTTTCCCTTTTTTACAATTAACGATAAATTCCGTCCTCTAGCCGTAACGTCCGCCCAATGGTCCAGAATCAAAGATAAAGGAGTAGATTCAGCTTGACCCATTTTACTCCAATAAAAACCGAGACTTCCTAGCACGAAAACAAAGAAAAACACTAACACCGAGCCTATTTCCAACCAACTCTGTTTGCACTCAGACAGCAAAGACTGAAGCATTACTTCAGATGGCCTGAGGCCTCTCCTTCCCATTCAACAAAGACCACAATCGCCTGTTAAATACCGATACGGACACCTCATTAACAGAAACAAGACCACAGAAACAAGACCAGCGGTTCACTGAATTCCGGGCAGTCAGACCCTCCTGACTCCCTTCCACCCTTGAGGCGTCCCTCAGGGCCGAAGCCTGCGGTTCCGGACACGTCTATCCCCGCAGTCACTGAGTCCTCACGGTCCTCAGTGACAGCTGCATCAAAATACCAACGGGATCCCAAATCGCCAACACGCCAAGTGAACCAAAAGTGGGACTTTAACCCACAAGTGGGACTTAAACCCACAACCAGGGGTGGGACTCGAACCCACGATCCCTGTCCTCAGACCAGTGAACCAAAAGTGGGACTTTAACCCACGAGTGGGACTTAAACCCACAACCAGGGGTGGGACTCGAACCCACGATCCCTGTCCTCAGACCAGTGTCGGGTATTTTGCTTCCTTCAAACAGATCTTATTCTAACAGGCTAGATTACTTCGGGTTTTTTTGTTGGTTTTTTTGCAACTATTCTCACGCGGCTCGGAACGACGACAAAAACGAATAAGTCCTGCAATCCAAACTCCCAGTCGTATACAATATAAACAACACTCACTAAAACATTTAAAGAGACACAGACCAGCCTTCCAAAATTTACACGAAACAGACCCCCAAGATATAGCTCAGCAAGACACCCACAGTACAAACCAGATTCCCAAGAAAAATGCACAAGAACATTCGTAGTGTATCCCTAAAACAGCATAAGATTTTATAGCAGCACAAAAATTCTTTTTCAATCACTCATGTGGCGCCACACACTCACAAACACTCACAAGCACATTCACACAAAAAGCTCACCTCCAAGGGGTCATCGTTTCCTGAGGTGTTCGTCGATATCCCAGACGAGCCCCCAAATGAAAGCTTCCCTTATTCGGAACTTTCTCTCTGAATACCGGACGGCGATCACCTCAAGGAAGACGAGAGACCAGCTTGCTGCAAAAACACGAGGTGGCTTTATTTCGGAGCTCCGGGCCGTCTCATACCTCACGCAGGAGATAGAGGAGGCGACCACGAGGCCCGGTGGGGAGGGTTTATATAGAGAGGGGAGGAGAGCGGAAAATTCCAGCACATCTGCACATCAATAGTGTGGGGAAGGAGAGTGGAAAATCCCAGCACACCTGCGCAGTTCCATTCAATACAAACCCCAACATTTCCAGACATGCCCAAACGAGCCAAAACCCAAACAAGCCCCAACCCAGGTCACCCTGATAGCGTGGGGGGGAGGGAGTAATGTCAATTTTTTTCCCTTTCTTTCAATAGCAGAAATCTTCTTCTTCACTGAGAGCAGGCTCTAACTTATAGACACAGCAGCTTCAAAGCTAGCTCAGCAACAGCAGCTAATAGATTACATTCTTATGCTCATCCTACTTGCGGTTTCTGCGATAAGCAAGCTGCCTCACATTTTCCCATCTTGTTTTTCCCCCGTAGTTGTTTTCCACCTTGGGCTGTTAGCTCGTTAGCTGAAAACAGCCCGACCTTGAAGGAAGAGAAAGCGGCCTGCTGTCTACATGACAGAAACTGCTTTAACCATGGCTCTGGCTATGGTCTTGATTGTGCATTAAATTCATATAACTGGAACTCAGATTGCCTTGCCCCATCGGGCCTAACATTATACCCTGGGATCCATGTCCATTCTCCCTTAACCACTCCTCGACAAGACCCCAGCTACAGTAGTAAGTAGGTCCCCATGCAGTCTATCAGCCAGCACGGTGTCACATTTGCAGCTGCTTTCCTGTGGGAGCTATCTTCAATACCACACTTTTTCTCCTCAGCTCCCATTGAAAAAATACAAGTGTAAGTTAAGTTATGCCACTGAGTATGGGAGCTACAAGAAAGCAGGAAGGCAGACCCCAGCTACAGTAGTAAGTAGGTCCCCATGCAGTCTATCAGCGAGCAGGGTGTCACATTTGCAGCTGCTTTCCTGTGGGAGCTATCTTCAATACCACACTTTTTATCCTCAGTTTCCTTTTACAAAATACATGTGTACGTTAAGTTATGCCACTCAGTATGCGAGCTACAAGAAAGCAGGAAGGCAGACCCCAGCTACAGTCGTCAGTAGGTCCCCATGCAGTCTATCAGCCAGCACGGTGTCACATTTGCAGCTGCTTTCCTGTGGGAGCTATCTTCAATACCACAGTTTTTCTCCTCAGGTCCCATTGAAAAAAATACATTTTGTCTGTAAAGTTATGCCACTGAGTATGGGAGCTACAAGAAAGCAGGAAGGCAGACCCCAGCTACAGTAGTAAGTAGGTCCCCATGCAGTCTATAAGCCAGCACGGTGTCACATTTGCAGATGCTTTCCTGTGAGAGCTATCTTCAATACCACACTTTTTCTCCTCAGCTCCCATTGAAAAAATACATGTGTCTGTTAAGTTATGCCACTGACTATGGGAGCTACAAGAAAGCAGGAAGGCAGACCCCAGCTACAGTAGTAAGTAGGTCCCCATGCAGTCTATCAGCCAGCACGGTGTCACCTTTGCAGCTGCTTTCCTGTGGGAGCTATCTTCAATACCACAGTTTTTATCCTCAGCTCCCTTTGAAAAAATACATTTTGTCTGTTAAGTTATGCCACTGAGTATGGGAGCTACAAGAAAGCAGGAAGGCAGACCCCAGCTACAGTAGTCAGTGGGTCCCCATGCAGTCTATCAGCCAGCACGGTGTCACATTTGCAGCTGCTTTCCTGTGGGAGCTATCTTCAATACCACACTTTTTCTCCTCAGCTCCCATTGAAAAAATACATGTGTATGTTAAGTTATGCCACTGAGTATGGGAGCTACAAGAAAGCAGGAAGGCAGACCCTGCTGCGAAGTTTTCGACTCTTGGCCTGAAAAACCCAGGCTTGAAGCCTGAAACCCAGGCCCGAAGGGCTGAAAGCCAGGCACGAAGCCCTGAAACCCAGGCACGAAGCCTGAAACCCAGGCACAAAGGCCTGAAACCCAGGCACGAAGTCTGAAACCCAGGCACGAAGGCCTGAAACACAGGCACGAATGCCGGAAACCCAGGCACGAAGCCTGAAAACCCAGGCAAGAAGCCTGAAACCCAGGCACGAACGCCTGAAACCCAGGCACGAAGGCCTGAAACCCAGGCACAACAGCCTGAAAAACCCAGGCACGAAGGCCTGAAAAACCCAGGCACAAAGGCCTGAAAAACCCAGGCACGAAGGCCTGAAACCCAGGCACAAAAGCCTGAAAAACCCAGGCACGAAGCCTACTTCATGCGGCGATCAACCCAGGGTCCGATTCTCAGCTGGATGGGAAGAAATCAGTCCTACTCAATGTGAGTGATAGCAGAAATCTTCTTCTTCATTGAGAGCAGGCTCTAACTTAGAGACACAGCAGCTTCACAGCTAGCTCAGCAACAGCAGCTAATAGATTACATTCTTATGCTCATCCTACTTGCGGTTTCTGCGATAAGCAAGCTCCCTCACATTTTCCCATCTTGTTTTTCCCCCGTAGTTGTTTTCCACCTTGGGCTGTTACGTCGTAAGCTGAAAACAGCCCGACCTTGAAGGAAGAGAAAGCGGCCTGCTGTCTACATGACAGAAAGTGCTTTAACCATGGCTCTGACTCTGGTCTTGATTGTGCATTAAATTCATATAACTGGAACTCAGATTGTCTTGCCCCATCGGGCCTAACGTTATACCCTGGGATCCATGTCCATTCTCCCTTAACCACTCCTCGACAAGACCCCAGCTACAGTAGTAAGTAGGTCCCCATGCAGTCTATCAGCCAGCACGGTGTCACATTTGCAGCTGCTTTCCTGTGGGAGCTATCTTCAATACCACACTTTTTCTGTTCAGCTCCCATTGAATGAAATACATTTTGTCTGTTAAGGTATACCACTGAGTATGGGAGCTACAAGAAAGCAGGAAGGCAGACCCCAGCTACAGTAGTAAGTAGGTCCCCATGCAGTCTATCAGCCAGCACGGTGTCACATTTGCAGCTGCTTTCCTGTGGAAGCTATCTTCAATACCACACTTTTTCTCCTCAGCTCCCATTGAAAAAAATACATTTTGTCTGTTAAGTTATGCCACTGAGTATGGGAGCTACAAGAAAGCAGGAAGGCAGACCCCAGCTACAGTAGTAAGTAGGTCCCCATGCAGTCTGTCAGCCAGCACAGTGTCACATTTGCAGCTCCTTTCCTGTGGGAGCTATCTTCAATACCATACTTTTTCTCCTCAGCTTCCACTGAATAAAATACATTTTGTCTGTTAAGGTATACCACTGAATATAGGAGCTACAAGAAAGCAGGAAGGCAGACCCCAGCTACAGTAGTAAGTAGGTCCCCATGCAGTCTATCAGCCAGCACGGTGTCACATTTGCAGCTCCTTTCCTGTGGGAGCTATCTTCAATACCAAAGTTTTTCTGTTCAGCTCCATTGAATAAAATACATTTTGTCTGTTAAGTTATGCCACTGAGTATGGGAGCTACAAGAAAGCAGGAATGCAGACCCCAGCTACAGTAGTAAGTAGGTCCCCATGCAGTCTATCAGCCAGCACGGTGTCACATTTGCAGCTGCTTTCCTGTGGGAGCTATCTTCAATACCACACTTTTTCTGTTCAGCTCCCATAGAATCAAATACATTTTGTTTGTTAAGGTATACCACTGAGTATGGGAGCTACAAGAAAGCAGGAAGGCAGACCCCAGCTACAGTAGTAAGTAGGTCCCCATGCAGTCTATCAGCCAGCACGGTGTCACATTTGCAGCTGCTTTCCTGTGGGAGCTACCTTCAATACCACACTTTTTCTCCTCAGCTCCCATTGAAAAAATACATGTGTATGTTAAGTTATGCCACTGAGTATGGGAGCTACAAGAAAGCAGGAAGGCAGACCCCAGCTACAGTAGTAAGTAGGTCCCCATGCAGTCTATCAGCCAGCACGGTGTCACATTTGCAGCTGCTTTCCTGTGGGAGCTATCTTCAATACCACACTTTTTCTGTTCAGCTCCCATTGAATACAATACATTTTGTCTGTAAAATTATATCGCTGAGTATGGGAGCTACAAGAAAGCAGGAAGGCAGACCCCAGCTACAGTATTCAGTAGGTCCCCATGCAGTCTATCAGCCAGCACGGTGTCACATTTGCAGCTGCTTTCCTCTGGGAGCTATCTTCAATACCACAGTTTTTATCCTCAGTTCCCTTTGACAACATACATGTGTCTGTTAAGTTATGCCACTGAGTATGGGAGCTACAAGAAAGCAGGAAGGCAGACCCCAGCTACAGTAGTAAGTAGGTCCCCATGCAGTCTATCAGCCAGCACGGTGTCACATTTGCAGCTGCTTTCCTGTGGGAGCTATCTTCAATACCACACTTTTTCTGTTCAGCTCCTATTGAATACAATACATTTTGTCTGTAAAATTATATCGCTGAGTATGGGAGTTACAAGAAAGCAGGAAGGCAGACCCCAGCTACAGTAGTAAGTAGGTCCCCATGCAGTCTATCAGCCAGCACGGTGTCACATTTGCAGCTGCTTTCCTGTGGGAGCTATCTTCAATACCACAGTTTTTATCCTCAGCTCCCTTTGACAAAATATATGTGTATGTTAAGTTATGCCACTGAGTATGGGAGCTACAAGAAAGCAGGAAGGCAGACCCCAGCTACAGTAGTAAGTAGGTCCCCATGCAGTCTATCAACCAGCACGGTGTCACATTTGCAGCTCCTTTCCTGTGGGAGCTATCTTCAATACCACACTTTTTCTGTTCAGCTCCCTTTGAAAAAATACATTTTGTCTGTTAAGTTATGCCACTGAGTATGGGAGCTACAAGAAAGCAGGAAGGCAGACCCTGCTGCGAAGTTTTCGACTCTTGGCCTGAAAAACCCAGGCTTGAAGCCTGAAACCCAGGCACGAAGCCCTGAAACCCAGGCACGAAGCCCTGAAACCCAGGCACGAAGGCCTGAAACCCAGGCACGAAGCCTGAAACCCAGGCACAAAGGCCTGAAACCCAGGCACGAAGTCTGAAAGCCAGGCACGAAGTCTGAAACCCAGGCACGAAGGCCTGAAACCCAGGCACGAAGGCCTGAAAAACCCAGGCACGAAGGCCAGAAAAACCCAGGCACGAAGGCCTGAAACCCAGGTACAAAAGCCTGAAAAACCCAGGCACGAAGCCTACTTCATGCGGCGATCAACCCAGGGTCCGATTCTCAGCTGGGTGGGAAGAAATCAGTCCTACTCAATGTGAGTGATAGCAGAAATCTTCTTCTTCATTGAGAGCAGGCTCTAACTTACATACACAGCAGCTTCAAAGCTAGCTCAGCAACAGCAGCTAATAGATTACATTCTAATGCTCATCCTACTTGCGGTTTCTGCGATAAGCAAGCTCCCTCACACTTTCCCATCTTGTTTTTCCCCCGTAGTTGTTTTCCACCTTGGGCTGTTAGCTCGTTAGCTGAAAACAGCCCGACCTTGAAGGAAGAGAAAGCGGCCTGCTGTCTACATGACAGAAAGTGCTTTAACCATGGCTCTGACTCTGGTCTTGATTGTGCATTAAATTCATATAACTGGAACTCAGATTGTCTTGCCCCATCGGGCCTAACGTTATACCCTGGGATCCATGTCCATTCTCCCTTAACCACTCCTCGACAAGACCCCAGCTACAGTAGTAAGTAGGTACCCATGCAGTCTATCAGCCAGCACGGTGTCACATATGCAGCTGCTTTCCTCTGGGAGCTATCTTCAATACCACAGTTTTTATCCTCAGCTCCCTTTGACAAAATATATGTGTATGTTAAGTTATGCCACTGAGTATGGGAGCTACAAGAAAGCAGGAAGGCAGACCCCAGCTACAGTATTCAGTAGGTCCCCATGCAGTCTATCAGCCAGCACGGTGTCACATTTGCAGCTGCTTTCTTGTGGGAGCTATCTTCAATACCACAGTTTTTCTCCTCA
The DNA here is from genome assembly GCF_028858725.1 of Colius striatus. Lineage (NCBI taxonomy): Eukaryota > Metazoa > Chordata > Aves > Coliiformes > Coliidae > Colius > Colius striatus. The sequence continues at coordinate 385,720 of NW_026908527.1, forward strand.
GCTCCCATTGAAAAAAATACATTTTGTCTGTTAAGTTATGCCACTGAGTATGGGAGCTACAAGAAAGCAGGAAGGCAGACCCCAGCTACAGTAGTAAGTAGGTCCCCATGCAGTCTATCAGCCAGCACGGTGTCACATTTGCAGCTGCTTTCCTGTGGGAGCTATCTTCAATACCACACTTTTTTTGTTCAGCTCCCATTGAATAAAATACATTTTGTCTGTAAAATTATATCGCTGAGTATGGGAGCTACAAGAAAGCAGGAAGGCAGACCCCAGCTACAGTAGTAAGTAGGTCCCCATGCAGTCTATCAGCCAGCACGGTGTCACATTTGCAGCTGCTTTCCTGTGGGAGCTATCTTCAATACCACACTTTTTCTCCTCAGCTCCCATTGAAAAAAATACATTTTGTCTGTTAAGTTATGCCACTGAGTATGGGAGCTACAAGAAAGCAGGAAGGCAGACCCCAGCTACAGTAGTAAGTAGGTCTCCATGCAGTCTATCAGCCAGCACGGTGTCACATTTGCAGCTCCTTTCCTGTGGGAGCTATCTTCAATACCACACTTTTTCTATTCAGCTCCCATTGAAAAAAATACATTTTGTCTGTTAAGTTATACCGCTGACTATGGGAGCTACAAGAAAGCAGGAAGGCAGACCCCAGCTACAGTAGTAAGTAGGTGTCCATGCAGTTTATCAGTCAGCACGGTGTCACAATTGCAGCTCCTTTCCTGTGGGAGCTATCTTCAATACCACAGTTTTTATCCTCAGCTCCCATTGAAAAAATACATTTTGTCTGTAAAATTATATCGCTGAGTATGGGAGCTACAAGAAAGCAGGAAGGCAGACCCCAGCTACAGTAGTAAGTAGGTCCCCATGCAGTCTATCAGCCAGCACGGTGTCACATTTGCAGCTGCTTTCCTGTGGGAGCTATCTTCAATACTATACTTTTTATCCTCAGCTCCCTTTGAAAAAAATACATTTTGTCTGTTAAGTTATGCCACTGAGTATGGGAGCTACAAGAAAGCAGGAAGGCAGACCCCAGCTACAGTAGTAAGTAGGTCCCCATGCAGTCTATCAGCCAGCACGGTGTCACATTTGCAGCTGCTTTCCTGTGGGAGCTATCTTCAATACCACACTTTTTTTGTTCAGCTCCCATTGAATAAAATGCATTTTGTCTGTAAAATTGTATCGCTGAGTATGGGAGCTACAAGAAAGCAGGAAGGCAGACCCCAGTGACAGTAGTAAGTAGGTCTCCATGCAGTCTATCAGCCAGCACGGTGTCACATTTGCAGCTGCTTTCCTGTGCAGACCAGCTTGCTGCAAAAACACGAGGTGGCTTTATTTCGGAGCTCCGGGCCGTCTCATACCTCACGCAGGAGATAGAGGAGGCGACCACGAGGCCCGGCGGGGAGGGTTTATATAGATAGGGGAGGAGAGCGGAAAATTCCAGCACATCTGCACATCAATAGTGTGGGGAAGGAGAGTGGAAAATCCCAGCACACCTGCGCAGTTCCATTCGATACAAACCCCAACATTTCCAGACATGCCCAAACGAGCCAAAACCCAAACAAGCCCCAACCCAGGTCACCCTGATAGCGTGGAGGGGGCGGGGTAGTAATGTCAATTTTTTTCCCTTTCTTTCATTCCCCACTCCTTTTTGTTAATAATTCTAATCTTAGAATTCATGTTCACGCTCCAGGGTAATTGAGTTGGGCTTATTACCAATCCTATCATCTAACAAAAACAACTAATCTACTAATTATTGTAACAAAGCAAGGCTGGAGACCAGGTTGATCAGTGCGAGCCATCCACACAGACCCCAGTCTCTTGTCAAGCCTTTTCTGACAGAAGTTTTCAGGCTACTTCAGCTCTCTTCTTATGTAACCTTCTCCCATAAGTCGGCTGATGGTGCGCTTTTCTCTGGCAATGATTCCTAAAATACACTTGTAGACAACATAAATCATAGCTACTAATACAACAAACATAACAATATCATCATCAGGACGTGCCCAGCTCCCCAAAGTCTCATTAATGGGCGGGGCGCCCCATACATAATCTCAAAGGGGGTCAACCCCGTGGGTCCTGGGGTATTTCGCGCGCAGAAAAGAGCAAGGGAGAGAAGGGCTGTCCAATCACCCCCGCCGGTCTCTGTAACCAACTTAGTTAAAAGTCTCCTTTATAGTTCTATTCATCCTTTCTACCTGTCCTGAACTTTGGGGCCAGTAAGCACAATGAAGCTTCCAATCAATCCCCAATTGTTTGGCCAGCCCCTGACTTACCTGGGCGACAAAGGCAGGTCCATTGTCTGACCCAATTACCTTGGGGACTCCGCATTTTCTCAGGTCCCAAGTGCGTCAATTAGTGGATATGAGTAAGGTAGGCCACACTCTCTTCTTCAGACAGGATGACCTTTTCTCTGGTTTCTGAGCTTCCCACCGAGGTGAGTTCTTTGATTTTGGTCAGTAGGATCATGGGTCCTTGGGCCGCCTCCTTGGCATGTTTATCAGCCATTTGGTTCCCTTTTGCTATAAAGTCTGTTCCTTTCTGGTGCCCAGGACAGTGTATAATGGCTACCTCCTTCGGAAGATGGATGGCTTCCAAGAGGCTTAGTATTTCCTCCTTGTTTTTTATGTCTTTTCCCCCTGAGGTTAATAGTCCTCTCTGTTGATAGACGGTGCCATGTACATGTGCTGTTGCAAAGGCATACCGGCTATCTGTGTATATGTTAATCAGTCGCCCATCTGCCAATCATAGGGCCTGTATCAGGGCTATTAATTCAGCCTTCTGCGCTGAGGTCCCTTCAGGCAAGGCGCTGGCCCATACGACCCTCTTCCCATCTACCACTGCTGCTCCGGCCCTTCGCTTACCTTCCACGAGGTAGCTACTCCCATCTGTGAACCACGACTGCACCCCTGGCAAGGGCTGGTCTGGGAGATCTGCCCGAATACCAGTCTCTTCCACCAGTATATTCTCGCAGCTGTGGACAGGAAGATTCCCTACCTCAGGCAGCAGGGTGGCCGGATTCAGGACAGCCGGTGGTGCGAAAACGATACGATCTGTTAACAGCAGGCTTTGATAATGGGTAAATAGGCCACTGGGCGTTTGCACGGACCAAGGGCCTGAGTCAGAACCCCTCGGGCAATCCCATTTATTTTTGTCCGGTGGCCCCAATTACCAGAGTCTGTTTCTCTTTTGTTTTTCCCATTGGTTTCTTGAGTACAGAATATTAAAGCTCCTGCATCGGCTCGGGGAGGGGGGCTGAGCCCCGTCTCCCCTAATTTTCGTCTTCCAAGATCATGACTTTCAACCCTTTCTTCTTAGGGCATTCTCGGGCCCAATGTCCCTTCTTTTTGCAAAAAGCACATTGATCATTTTCCAAGGGCACCCATCCTCTTCCGGGTCTCCTTGGCCCTTGCCTTTGACTGTCACCCAGGTTCCCTCCCTGTCTGGATCTCTCTGCTCCTTGTCGCTTTCCCTCTTGTATTACTGTACTTAAAATCCTAGTTAAATTCCTATCCTGACACTTCTGTCTTCTTTCTTCTGCTTCCTCCCTTTCCTTTTTTTTCTCTCTCTTGTTTCTCCTCCTCTGTTTCTCTCTTATGATATACTTTCTCAGCCTCTTTTACCACATCCCGAAGAGTATAGTCCTGTAACCCTTCTATATGCTGCAATTTTCTTTTTATGTCTGGGGCAGACTGCCCAATAAATGACATAATAACAGACGCCCTCTGCCCTTCTGATGTCGGATCAAAAGGAGCGTATATCCGATAGGCTTCCATAAGCCTCTCAAGGAACACAGAGGGAGGTTCGTTAGAACCTTGCATAATTTCCCTTACCTTAGCCAAATTAGTAGGTTTCCTTGCAGCCCCCCTAAGTCCTGCCACCAGAGCCCGGCGATAGATGGACAGCCGTTCCCTACCTGCTGCTGTATTATAGTCCCACTGTGGCCGTGTCAAAGGAAAAGCCTCATCGACTTCTGCCGCCGTCAGCGTTGTTCGCCCGGCAGGATCACGAACAGCTTTTCGCGCCTCCGAGACAATTCTTTCTCTCTCTTCGGTGGTAAAGAGGGTGTTTAGTAATTGCTGACAGTCGTCCCAAGTCGGTTGATGGGAGTACATCAGAGACTCGACTAAACCTGTAAGAGCAGCAGGATTCTCCGAAAAAGGAGGGTGATTAGTTTTCCAGTTATATAGATCAGATGAAGAAAAAGGCCAATATTGCAACACCTGCAACTCATTTTGGTCTGCCGGGGGTGGCCCAACCGCTCGAAGGGGCAAAGTGACGGTCGAATCAGGCCCATTCGCCCACGCCCGTCTCCTGCTGCGGGTGCCGGCGGGCGGTCCCCCGGCAGGCACTTGAGGAAGGGGGGGGTAATAAGGAGGGGGCTGAATTGGTTCTGGCGGTGGCGCCGTGGGCCATTCAGGAGGCCCTTCTGTTTCAGGGTAAATTTTGGGCGGTTCTTTTTTACTTTTCTCACTTTTCTCCTCATTATCTCGGTCAGCCCCTTCCCCAGTATTTAATGTCAAAGCACTAACTTCTGCGGGTAAATCCATTAATCCCCGCGGGGGGAGAAAAGGTCTAACCCAGTTAGGGGGTTAGAGAACCAGGTCTTCCCATACTGAGATGTAAGGTACCTGGTCCGGGTGCCCTCCCTTGATAATAGCCTGGACTGCTCGAATGGTTGTGATATCAAAAGTACCAGTCCGAGGCCAGCCCACTTTAAAGGTGGACCATTCGCTTTCACAATAGACTTGCCATTTTCCCTTTTTTACAATTAACGATAAATTCCGTCCTCTAGCCGTAACGTCCGCCCAATGGTCCAGAATCAAAGATAAAGGAGTAGATTCAGCTTGACCCATTTTACTCCAATAAAAACCGAGACTTCCTAGCACGAAAACAAAGAAAAACACTAACACCGAGCCTATTTCCAACCAACTCTGTTTGCACTCAGACAGCAAAGACTGAAGCATTACTTCAGATGGCCTGAGGCCTCTCCTTCCCATTCAACAAAGACCACAATCGCCTGTTAAATACCGATACGGACACCTCATTAACAGAAACAAGACCACAGAAACAAGACCAGCGGTTCACTGAATTCCGGGCAGTCAGACCCTCCTGACTCCCTTCCACCCTTGAGGCGTCCCTCAGGGCCGAAGCCTGCGGTTCCGGACACGTCTATCCCCGCAGTCACTGAGTCCTCACGGTCCTCAGTGACAGCTGCATCAAAATACCAACGGGATCCCAAATCGCCAACACGCCAAGTGAACCAAAAGTGGGACTTTAACCCACAAGTGGGACTTAAACCCACAACCAGGGGTGGGACTCGAACCCACGATCCCTGTCCTCAGACCAGTGAACCAAAAGTGGGACTTTAACCCACGAGTGGGACTTAAACCCACAACCAGGGGTGGGACTCGAACCCACGATCCCTGTCCTCAGACCAGTGTCGGGTATTTTGCTTCCTTCAAACAGATCTTATTCTAACAGGCTAGATTACTTCGGGTTTTTTTGTTGGTTTTTTTGCAACTATTCTCACGCGGCTCGGAACGACGACAAAAACGAATAAGTCCTGCAATCCAAACTCCCAGTCGTATACAATATAAACAACACTCACTAAAACATTTAAAGAGACACAGACCAGCCTTCCAAAATTTACACGAAACAGACCCCCAAGATATAGCTCAGCAAGACACCCACAGTACAAACCAGATTCCCAAGAAAAATGCACAAGAACATTCGTAGTGTATCCCTAAAACAGCATAAGATTTTATAGCAGCACAAAAATTCTTTTTCAATCACTCATGTGGCGCCACACACTCACAAACACTCACAAGCACATTCACACAAAAAGCTCACCTCCAAGGGGTCATCGTTTCCTGAGGTGTTCGTCGATATCCCAGACGAGCCCCCAAATGAAAGCTTCCCTTATTCGGAACTTTCTCTCTGAATACCGGACGGCGATCACCTCAAGGAAGACGAGAGACCAGCTTGCTGCAAAAACACGAGGTGGCTTTATTTCGGAGCTCCGGGCCGTCTCATACCTCACGCAGGAGATAGAGGAGGCGACCACGAGGCCCGGTGGGGAGGGTTTATATAGAGAGGGGAGGAGAGCGGAAAATTCCAGCACATCTGCACATCAATAGTGTGGGGAAGGAGAGTGGAAAATCCCAGCACACCTGCGCAGTTCCATTCAATACAAACCCCAACATTTCCAGACATGCCCAAACGAGCCAAAACCCAAACAAGCCCCAACCCAGGTCACCCTGATAGCGTGGGGGGGAGGGAGTAATGTCAATTTTTTTCCCTTTCTTTCAATAGCAGAAATCTTCTTCTTAATTGAGAGCAGGCTCTAACTTATAGACACAGCAGCTTCAAAGCTAGCTCAGCAACAGCAGCTAATAGATTACATTCTTATGCTCATCCTACTTGCGGTTTCTGCGATAAGCAAGCTGCCTCACATTTTCCCATCTTGTTTTTCCCCCGTAGTTGTTTTCCACCTTGGGCTGTTAGCTCGTTAGCTGAAAACAGCCCGACCTTGAAGGAAGAGAAAGCGGCCTGCTGTCTGCGTGACAGCAACTGCTTTAACCATGGCTCTGACTCTGGTCTTGATTGTGCATTAAATTCATATAACTGGAACTCAGATTGCCTTGCCCCATCGGGCCTAACATTATACCCTGGGATCCATGTCCATTCTCCCTTAACCACTCCTCGACAAGACCCCAGCTACAGTAGTAAGTAGGTCCCCATGCAGTCTATCAGCCAGCACGGTGTCACATTTGCAGCTGCTTTCCTGTGGGAGCTATCTTCAATACCACACTTTTTCTCCTCAGCTCCCATTGAAAAAATACAAGTGTAAGTTAAGTTATGCCACTGAGTATGGGAGCTACAAGAAAGCAGGAAGGCAGACCCCAGCTACAGTAGTAAGTAGGTCCCCATGCAGTCTATCAGCGAGCAGGGTGTCACATTTGCAGCTGCTTTCCTGTGGGAGCTATCTTCAATACCACACTTTTTATCCTCAGTTTCCTTTTACAAAATACATGTGTACGTTAAGTTATGCCACTCAGTATGCGAGCTACAAGAAAGCAGGAAGGCAGACCCCAGCTACAGTCGTCAGTAGGTCCCCATGCAGTCTATCAGCCAGCACGGTGTCACATTTGCAGCTGCTTTCCTGTGGGAGCTATCTTCAATACCACAGTTTTTCTCCTCAGCTCCCATTGAAAAAAATACATTTTGTCTGTAAAGTTATGCCACTGAGTATGGGAGCTACAAGAAAGCAGGAAGGCAGACCCCAGCTACAGTAGTAAGTAGGTCCCCATGCAGTCTATCAGCCAGCACGGTGTCACATTTGCAGATGCTTTCCTGTGAGAGCTATCTTCAATACCACACTTTTTCTCCTCAGCTCCCATTGAAAAAATACATGTGTCTGTTAAGTTATGCCACTGAGTATGGGAGCTACAAGAAAGCAGGAAGGCAGACCCCAGCTACAGTAGTAAGTAGGTCCCCATGCAGTCTATCAGCCAGCACGGTGTCACCTTTGCAGCTGCTTTCCTGTGGGAGCTATCTTCAATACCACAGTTTTTATCCTCAGCTCCCTTTGAAAAAATACATTTTGTCTGTTAAGTTATGCCACTGAGTATGGGAGCTACAAGAAAGCAGGAAGGCAGACCCCAGCTACAGTAGTCAGTGGGTCCCCATGCAGTCTATCAGCCAGCACGGTGTCACATTTGCAGCTGCTTTCCTGTGGGAGCTATCTTCAATACCACACTTTTTCTCCTCAGCTCCCATTGAAAAAATACATGTGTATGTTAAGTTATGCCACTGAGTATGGGAGCTACAAGAAAGCAGGAAGGCAGACCCTGCTGCGAAGTTTTCGACTCTTGGCCTGAAAAACCCAGGCTTGAAGCCTGAAACCCAGGCCCGAAGGGCTGAAAGCCAGGCACGAAGCCCTGAAACCCAGGCACGAAGCCTGAAACCCAGGCACAAAGGCCTGAAACCCAGGCACGAAGTCTGAAACCCAGGCACGAAGGCCTGAAACACAGGCACGAATGCCGGAAACCCAGGCACGAAGCCTGAAAACCCAGGCAAGAAGCCTGAAACCCAGGCACGAACGCCTGAAACCCAGGCACGAAGGCCTGAAACCCAGGCACAACAGCCTGAAAAACCCAGGCACGAAGGCCTGAAAAACCCAGGCACAAAGGCCTGAAAAACCCAGGCACGAAGGCCTGAAACCCAGGCACAAAAGCCTGAAAAACCCAGGCACGAAGCCTACTTCATGCGGCGATCAACCCAGGGTCCGATTCTCAGCTGGATGGGAAGAAATCAGTCCTACTCAATGTGAGTGATAGCAGAAATCTTCTTCTTAATTGAGAGCAGGCTCTAACTTAGAGACACAGCAGCTTCACAGCTAGCTCAGCAACAGCAGCTAATAGATTACATTCTTATGCTCATCCTACTTGCGGTTTCTGCGATAAGCAAGCTCCCTCACATTTTCCCATCTTGTTTTTCCCCCGTAGTTGTTTTCCACCTTGGGCTGTTACGTCGTAAGCTGAAAACAGCCCGACCTTGAAGGAAGAGAAAGCGGCCTGCTGTCTACATGACAGAAAGTGCTTTAACCATGGCTCTGACTCTGGTCTTGATTGTGCATTAAATTCATATAACTGGAACTCAGATTGTCTTGCCCCATCGGGCCTAACGTTATACCCTGGGATCCATGTCCATTCTCCCTTAACCACTCCTCGACAAGACCCCAGCTACAGTAGTAAGTAGGTCCCCATGCAGTCTATCAGCCAGCACGGTGTCACATTTGCAGCTGCTTTCCTGTGGGAGCTATCTTCAATACCACACTTTTTCTGTTCAGCTCCCATTGAATGAAATACATTTTGTCTGTTAAGGTATACCACTGAGTATGGGAGCTACAAGAAAGCAGGAAGGCAGACCCCAGCTACAGTAGTAAGTAGGTCCCCATGCAGTCTATCAGCCAGCACGGTGTCACATTTGCAGATGCTTTCCTGTGGAAGCTATCTTCAATACCACACTTTTTCTCCTCAGCTCCCATTGAAAAAAATACATTTTGTCTGTTAAGTTATGCCACTGAGTATGGGAGCTACAAGAAAGCAGGAAGGCAGACCCCAGCTACAGTAGTAAGTAGGTCCCCATGCAGTCTGTCAGCCAGCACAGTGTCACATTTGCAGCTCCTTTCCTGTGGGAGCTATCTTCAATACCATACTTTTTCTCCTCAGCTTCCAATGAATAAAATACATTTTGTCTGTTAAGGTATACCACTGAATATAGGAGCTACAAGAAAGCAGGAAGGCAGACCCCAGCTACAGTAGTAAGTAGGTCCCCATGCAGTCTATCAGCCAGCACGGTGTCACATTTGCAGCTCCTTTCCTGTGGGAGCTATCTTCAATACCAAAGTTTTTCTGTTCAGCTCCATTGAATAAAATACATTTTGTCTGTTAAGTTATGCCACTGAGTATGGGAGCTACAAGAAAGCAGGAATGCAGACCCCAGCTACAGTAGTAAGTAGGTCCCCATGCAGTCTATCAGCCAGCACGGTGTCACATTTGCAGCTGCTTTCCTGTGGGAGCTATCTTCAATACCACACTTTTTCTGTTCAGCTCCCATAGAATCAAATACATTTTGTTTGTTAAGGTATACCACTGAGTATGGGAGCTACAAGAAAGCAGGAAGGCAGACCCCAGCTACAGTAGTAAGTAGGTCCCCATGCAGTCTATCAGCCAGCACGGTGTCACATTTGCAGCTGCTTTCCTGTGGGAGCTATCTTCAATACCACACTTTTTCTGTTCAGCTCCCATTGAATACAATACATTTTGTCTGTAAAATTATATCGCTGAGTATGGGAGCTACAAGAAAGCAGGAAGGCAGACCCCAGCTACAGTAGTAAGTAGGTCCCCATGCAGTCTATCAGCCAGCACGGTGTCACATTTGCAGCTGCTTTCCTGTGGGAGCTATCTTCAATACCACAGTTTTTATCCTCAGCTCCCTTTGACAAAATATATGTGTATGTTAAGTTATGCCACTGAGTATGGGAGCTACAAGAAAGCAGGAAGGCAGACCCCAGCTACAGTAGTAAGTAGGTCCCCATGCAGTCTATCAACCAGCACGGTGTCACATTTGCAGCTCCTTTCCTGTGGGAGCTATCTTCAATACCACACTTTTTCTGTTCAGCTCCCTTTGAAAAAATACATTTTGTCTGTTAAGTTATGCCACTGAGTATGGGAGCTACAAGAAAGCAGGAAGGCAGACCCTGCTGCGAAGTTTTCGACTCTTGGCCTGAAAAACCCAGGCTTGAAGCCTGAAACCCAGGCACGAAGCCCTGAAACCCAGGCACGAAGCCCTGAAACCCAGGCACGAAGGCCTGAAACCCAGGCACGAAGCCTGAAACCCAGGCACAAAGGCCTGAAACCCAGGCACGAAGTCTGAAAGCCAGGCACGAAGTCTGAAACCCAGGCACGAAGGCCTGAAACCCAGGCACGAAGGCCTGAAAAACCCAGGCACGAAGGCCAGAAAAACCCAGGCACGAAGGCCTGAAACCCAGGTACAAAAGCCTGAAAAACCCAGGCACGAAGCCTACTTCATGCGGCGATCAACCCAGGGTCCGATTCTCAGCTGGGTGGGAAGAAATCAGTCCTACTCAATGTGAGTGATAGCAGAAATCTTCTTCTTCATTGAGAGCAGGCTCTAACTTACATACACAGCAGCTTCAAAGCTAGCTCAGCAACAGCAGCTAATAGATTACATTCTTATGCTCATCCTACTTGCGGTTTCTGCGATAAGCAAGCTCCCTCACACTTTCCCATCTTGTTTTTCCCCCGTAGTTGTTTTCCACCTTGGGCTGTTAGCTCGTTAGCTGAAAACAGCCCGACCTTGAAGGAAGAGAAAGCGGCCTGCTGTCTACATGACAGAAAGTGCTTTAACCATGGCTCTGACTCTGGTCTTGATTGTGCATTAAATTCATATAACTGGAACTCAGATTGTCTTGCCCCATCGGGCCTAACGTTATACCCTGGGATCCATGTCCATTCTCCCTTAACCACTCCTCGACAAGACCCCAGCTACAGTAGTAAGTAGGTACCCATGCAGTCTATCAGCCAGCACGGTGTCACATATGCAGCTGCTTTCCTCTGGGAGCTATCTTCAATACCACAGTTTTTATCCTCAGCTCCCTTTGACAAAATATATGTGTATGTTAAGTTATGCCACTGAGTATGGGAGCTACAAGAAAGCAGGAAGGCAGACCCCAGCTACAGTAGTAAGTAGGTCCCCATGCAGTCTATCAGCCAGCACGGTGTCACATTTGCAGCTGCTTTCCTGTGCGAGCTATCTTCAATATCACAGTTTTTATCCTCAGCTCCCTTTGAAAAAATACATGTGTCTGTTAAATTATGCCACTGAGTATGGGAGCTACAGGAAAGCAGGAAGGCAGACCCCAGCTACAGTATTCAGTAGGTCCCCATGCAGTCTATCAGCCAGCACGGTGTCACATTTGCAGCTGCTTTCTTGTGGGAGCTATCTTCAATACCACAGTTTTTCTCCTCAGCTCCCATTGAAAAAAATACATTTTGTCTGTTAAGTTATGCCACTGAGTATGGGAGCTACAAGAAAGCAGGAAGGCAGACCCCAGCTACAGTAGTAAGTAGGTCCCCATGCAGTCTATCAGCCAGCACGGTGTCACATTTGCAGCTGCTTTCCTGTGGGAGCTATCTTCAATACCACACTTTTTTTGTTCAGCTCCCATTGAATAAAATACATTTTGTCTGTAAAATTATATCGCTGAGTATGGGAGCTACAAGAAAGCAGGAAGGCAGACCCCAGCTACAGTAGTAAGTAGGTCCCCATGCAGTCTATCAGCCAGCACGGTGTCACATTTGCAGCTGCTTTCCTGTGGGAGCTATCTTCAATACCACACTTTTTCTCCTCAGCTCCCATTGAAAAAAATACATTTTGTCTGTTAAGTTATGCCACTGAGTATGGGAGCTACAAGAAAGCAGGAAGGCAGACCCCAGCTACAGTAGTAAGTAGGTCTCCATGCAGTCTATCAGCCAGCACGGTGTCACATTTGCAGCTCCTTTCCTGTGGGAGCTATCTTCAATACCACACTTTTTCTATTCAGCTCCCATTGAAAAAAATACATTTTGTCTGTTAAGTTATACCGCTGACTATGGGAGCTACAAGAAAGCAGGAAGGCAGACCCCAGCTACAGTAGTAAGTAGGTGTCCATGCAGTTTATCAGTCAGCACGGTGTCACAATTGCAGCTCCTTTCCTGTGGGAGCTATCTTCAATACCACAGTTTTTATCCTCAGCTCCCATTGAAAAAATACATTTTGTCTGTAAAATTATATCGCTGAGTATGGGAGCTACAAGAAAGCAGGAAGGCAGACCCCAGCTACAGTAGTAAGTAGGTCCCCATGCAGTCTATCAGCCAGCACGGTGTCACATTTGCAGCTGCTTTCCTGTGGGAGCTATCTTCAATACTATACTTTTTATCCTCAGCTCCCTTTGAAAAAAATACATTTTGTCTGTTAAGTTATGCCACTGAGTATGGGAGCTACAAGAAAGCAGGAAGGCAGACCCCAGCTACAGTAGTAAGTAGGTCCCCATGCAGTCTATCAGCCAGCACGGTGTCACATTTGCAGCTGCTTTCCTGTGGGAGCTATCTTCAATACCACACTTTTTTTGTTCAGCTCCCATTGAATAAAATGCATTTTGTCTGTAAAATTGTATCGCTGAGTATGGGAGCTACAAGAAAGCAGGAAGGCAGACCCCAGTGACAGTAGTAAGTAGGTCTCCATGCAGTCTATCAGCCAGCACGGTGTCACATTTGCAGCTGCTTTCCTGTGCAGACCAGCTTGCTGCAAAAACACGAGGTGGCTTTATTTCGGAGCTCCGGGCCGTCTCATACCTCACGCAGGAGATAGAGGAGGCGACCACGAGGCCCGGCGGGGAGGGTTTATATAGATAGGGGAGGAGAGCGGAAAATTCCAGCACATCTGCACATCAATAGTGTGGGGAAGGAGAGTGGAAAATCCCAGCACACCTGCGCAGTTCCATTCGATACAAACCCCAACATTTCCAGACATGCCCAAACGAGCCAAAACCCAAACAAGCCCCAACCCAGGTCACCCTGATAGCGTGGAGGGGGCGGGGTAGTAATGTCAATTTTTTTCCCTTTCTTTCATTCCCCACTCCTTTTTGTTAATAATTCTAATCTTAGAATTCATGTTCACGCTCCAGGGTAATTGAGTTGGGCTTATTACCAATCCTATCATCTAACAAAAACAACTAATCTACTAATTATTGTAACAAAGCAAGGCTGGAGACCAGGTTGATCAGTGCGAGCCATCCACACAGACCCCAGTCTCTTGTCAAGCCTTTTCTGACAGAAGTTTTCAGGCTACTTCAGCTCTCTTCTTATGTAACCTTCTCCCATAAGTCGGCTGATGGTGCGCTTTTCTCTGGCAATGATTCCTAAAATACACTTGTAGACAACATAAATCATAGCTACTAATACAACAAACATAACAATATCATCATCAGGACGTGCCCAGCTCCCCAAAGTCTCATTAATGGGCGGGGCGCCCCATACATAATCTCAAAGGGGGTCAACCCCGTGGGTCCTGGGGTATTTCGCGCGCAGAAAAGAGCAAGGGAGAGAAGGGCTGTCCAATCACCCCCGCCGGTCTCTGTAACCAACTTAGTTAAAAGTCTCCTTTATAGTTCTATTCATCCTTTCTACCTGTCCTGAACTTTGGGGCCAGTAAGCACAATGAAGCTTCCAATCAATCCCCAATTGTTTGGCCAGCCCCTGACTTACCTGGGCGACAAAGGCAGGTCCATTGTCTGACCCAATTACCTTGGGGACTCCGCATTTTCTCAGGTCCCAAGTGCGTCAATTAGTGGATATGAGTAAGGTAGGCCACACTCTCTTCTTCAGACAGGATGACCTTTTCTCTGGTTTCTGAGCTTCCCACCGAGGTGAGTTCTTTGATTTTGGTCAGTAGGATCATGGGTCCTTGGGCCGCCTCCTTGGCATGTTTATCAGCCATTTGGTTCCCTTTTGCTATAAAGTCTGTTCCTTTCTGGTGCCCAGGACAGTGTATAATGGCTACCTCCTTCGGAAGATGGATGGCTTCCAAGAGGCTTAGTATTTCCTCCTTGTTTTTTATGTCTTTTCCCCCTGAGGTTAATAGTCCTCTCTGTTGATAGACGGTGCCATGTACATGTGCTGTTGCAAAGGCATACCGGCTATCTGTGTATATGTTAATCAGTCGCCCATCTGCCAATCATAGGGCCTGTATCAGGGCTATTAATTCAGCCTTCTGCGCTGAGGTCCCTTCAGGCAAGGCGCTGGCCCATACGACCCTCTTCCCATCTACCACTGCTGCTCCGGCCCTTCGCTTACCTTCCACGAGGTAGCTACTCCCATCTGTGAACCACGACTGCACCCCTGGCAAGGGTTGGTCTGGGAGATCTGCCCGAATACCAGTCTCTTCCACCAGTATATTCTCGCAGCTGTGGACAGGAAGATTCCCTACCTCAGGCAGCAGGGTGGCCGGATTCAGGACAGCCGGTGGTGCGAAAACGATACGATCTGTTAACAGCAGGCTTTGATAATGGGTAAATAGGCCACTGGGCGTTTGCACGGACCAAGGGCCTGAGTCAGAACCCCTCGGGCAATCCCATTTATTTTTGTCCGGTGGCCCCAATTACCAGAGTCTGTTTCTCTTTTGTTTTTCCCATTGGTTTCTTGAGTACAGAATATTAAAGCTCCTGCATCGGCTCGGGGAGGGGGGCTGAGCCCCGTCTCCCCTAATTTTCGTCTTCCAAGATCATGACTTTCAACCCTTTCTTCTTAGGGCATTCTCGGGCCCAATGTCCCTTCTTTTTGCAAAAAGCACATTGATCATTTTCCAAGGGCACCCATCCTCTTCCGGGTCTCCTTGGCCCTTGCCTTTGACTGTCACCCAGGTTCCCTCCCTGTCTGGATCTCTCTGCTCCTTGTCGCTTTCCCTCTTGTATTACTGTACTTAAAATCCTAGTTAAATTCCTATCCTGACACTTCTGTCTTCTTTCTTCTGCTTCCTCCCTTTCCTTTTTTTTCTCTCTCTTGTTTCTCCTCCTCTGTTTCTCTCTTATGATATACTTTCTCAGCCTCTTTTACCACATCCCGAAGAGTATAGTCCTGTAACCCTTCTATATGCTGCAATTTTCTTTTTATGTCTGGGGCAGACTGCCCAATAAATGACATAATAACAGACGCCCTCTGCCCTTCTGATGTCGGATCAAAAGGAGCGTATATCCGATAGGCTTCCATAAGCCTCTCAAGGAACACAGAGGGAGGTTCGTTAGAACCTTGCATAATTTCCCTTACCTTAGCCAAATTAGTAGGTTTCCTTGCAGCCCCCCTAAGTCCTGCCACCAGAGCCCGGCGATAGATGGACAGCCGTTCCCTACCTGCTGCTGTATTATAGTCCCACTGTGGCCGTGTCAAAGGAAAAGCCTCATCGACTTCTGCCGCCGTCAGCGTTGTTCGCCCGGCAGGATCACGAACAGCTTTTCGCGCCTCCGAGACAATTCTTTCTCTCTCTTCGGTGGTAAAGAGGGTGTTTAGTAATTGCTGACAGTCGTCCCAAGTCGGTTGATGGGAGTACATCAGAGACTCGACTAAACCTGTAAGAGCAGCAGGATTCTCCGAAAAAGGAGGGTGATTAGTTTTCCAGTTATATAGATCAGATGAAGAAAAAGGCCAATATTGCAACACCTGCAACTCATTTTGGTCTGCCGGGGGTGGCCCAACCGCTCGAAGGGGCAAAGTGACGGTCGAATCAGGCCCATTCGCCCACGCCCGTCTCCTGCTGCGGGTGCCGGCGGGCGGTCCCCCGGCAGGCACTTGAGGAAGGGGGGGGTAATAAGGAGGGGGCTGAATTGGTTCTGGCGGTGGCGCCGTGGGCCATTCAGGAGGCCCTTCTGTTTCAGGGTAAATTTTGGGCGGTTCTTTTTTACTTTTCTCACTTTTCTCCTCATTATCTCGGTCAGCCCCTTCCCCAGTATTTAATGTCAAAGCACTAACTTCTGCGGGTAAATCCATTAATCCCCGCGGGGGGAGAAAAGGTCTAACCCAGTTAGGGGGTTAGAGAACCAGGTCTTCCCATACTGAGATGTAAGGTACCTGGTCCGGGTGCCCTCCCTTGATAATAGCCTGGACTGCTCGAATGGTTGTGATATCAAAAGTACCAGTCCGAGGCCAGCCCACTTTAAAGGTGGACCATTCGCTTTCACAATAGACTTGCCATTTTCCCTTTTTTACAATTAACGATAAATTCCGTCCTCTAGCCGTAACGTCCGCCCAATGGTCCAGAATCAAAGATAAAGGAGTAGATTCAGCTTGACCCATTTTACTCCAATAAAAACCGAGACTTCCTAGCACGAAAACAAAGAAAAACACTAACACCGAGCCTATTTCCAACCAACTCTGTTTGCACTCAGACAGCAAAGACTGAAGCATTACTTCAGATGGCCTGAGGCCTCTCCTTCCCATTCAACAAAGACCACAATCGCCTGTTAAATACCGATACGGACACCTCATTAACAGAAACAAGACCACAGAAACAAGACCAGCGGTTCACTGAATTCCGGGCAGTCAGACCCTCCTGACTCCCTTCCACCCTTGAGGCGTCCCTCAGGGCCGAAGCCTGCGGTTCCGGACACGTCTATCCCCGCAGTCACTGAGTCCTCACGGTCCTCAGTGACAGCTGCATCAAAATACCAACGGGATCCCAAATCGCCAACACGCCAAGTGAACCAAAAGTGGGACTTTAACCCACAAGTGGGACTTAAACCCACAACCAGGGGTGGGACTCGAACCCACGATCCCTGTCCTCAGACCAGTGAACCAAAAGTGGGACTTTAACCCACGAGTGGGACTTAAACCCACAACCAGGGGTGGGACTCGAACCCACGATCCCTGTCCTCAGACCAGTGTCGGGTATTTTGCTTCCTTCAAACAGATCTTATTCTAACAGGCTAGATTACTTCGGGTTTTTTTGTTGGTTTTTTTGCAACTATTCTCACGCGGCTCGGAACGACGACAAAAACGAATAAGTCCTGCAATCCAAACTCCCAGTCGTATACAATATAAACAACACTCACTAAAACATTTAAAGAGACACAGACCAGCCTTCCAAAATTTACACGAAACAGACCCCCAAGATATAGCTCAGCAAGACACCCACAGTACAAACCAGATTCCCAAGAAAAATGCACAAGAACATTCGTAGTGTATCCCTAAAACAGCATAAGATTTTATAGCAGCACAAAAATTCTTTTTCAATCACTCATGTGGCGCCACACACTCACAAACACTCACAAGCACATTCACACAAAAAGCTCACCTCCAAGGGGTCATCGTTTCCTGAGGTGTTCGTCGATATCCCAGACGAGCCCCCAAATGAAAGCTTCCCTTATTCGGAACTTTCTCTCTGAATACCGGACGGCGATCACCTCAAGGAAGACGAGAGACCAGCTTGCTGCAAAAACACGAGGTGGCTTTATTTCGGAGCTCCGGGCCGTCTCATACCTCACGCAGGAGATAGAGGAGGCGACCACGAGGCCCGGTGGGGAGGGTTTATATAGAGAGGGGAGGAGAGCGGAAAATTCCAGCACATCTGCACATCAATAGTGTGGGGAAGGAGAGTGGAAAATCCCAGCACACCTGCGCAGTTCCATTCAATACAAACCCCAACATTTCCAGACATGCCCAAACGAGCCAAAACCCAAACAAGCCCCAACCCAGGTCACCCTGATAGCGTGGGGGGGAGGGAGTAATGTCAATTTTTTTCCCTTTCTTTCAATAGCAGAAATCTTCTTCTTCACTGAGAGCAGGCTCTAACTTATAGACACAGCAGCTTCAAAGCTAGCTCAGCAACAGCAGCTAATAGATTACATTCTTATGCTCATCCTACTTGCGGTTTCTGCGATAAGCAAGCTGCCTCACATTTTCCCATCTTGTTTTTCCCCCGTAGTTGTTTTCCACCTTGGGCTGTTAGCTCGTTAGCTGAAAACAGCCCGACCTTGAAGGAAGAGAAAGCGGCCTGCTGTCTGCGTGACAGCAACTGCTTTAACCATGGCTCTGACTCTGGTCTTGATTGTGCATTAAATTCATATAACTGGAACTCAGATTGCCTTGCCCCATCGGGCCTAACATTATACCCTGGGATCCATGTCCATTCTCCCTTAACCACTCCTCGACAAGACCCCAGCTACAGTAGTAAGTAGGTCCCCATGCAGTCTATCAGCCAGCACGGTGTCACATTTGCAGCTGCTTTCCTGTGGGAGCTATCTTCAATACCACACTTTTTCTCCTCAGCTCCCATTGAAAAAATACACGTGTAAGTTAAGTTATGCCACTGAGTATGGGAGCTACAAGAAAGCAGGAAGGCAGACCCCAGCTACAGTAGTAAGTAGGTCCCCATGCAGTCTATCAGCGAGCAGGGTGTCACATTTGCAGCTGCTTTCCTGTGGGAGCTATCTTCAATACCACACTTTTTATCCTCAGTTTCCTTTTACAAAATACATGTGTACGTTAAGTTATGCCACTCAGTATGCGAGCTACAAGAAAGCAGGAAGGCAGACCCCAGCTACAGTCGTCAGTAGGTCCCCATGCAGTCTATCAGCCAGCACGGTGTCACATTTGCAGCTGCTTTCCTGTGGGAGCTATCTTCAATACCACAGTTTTTCTCCTCAGCTCCCATTGAAAAAAATACATTTTGTCTGTAAAGTTATGCCACTGAGTATGGGAGCTACAAGAAAGCAGGAAGGCAGACCCCAGCTACAGTAGTAAGTAGGTCCCCATGCAGTCTATAAGCCAGCACGGTGTCACATTTGCAGATGCTTTCCTGTGAGAGCTATCTTCAATACCACACTTTTTCTCCTCAGCTCCCATTGAAAAAATACATGTGTCTGTTAAGTTATGCCACTGAGTATGGGAGCTACAAGAAAGCAGGAAGGCAGACCCCAGCTACAGTAGTAAGTAGGTCCCCATGCAGTCTATCAGCCAGCACGGTGTCACCTTTGCAGCTGCTTTCCTGTGGGAGCTATCTTCAATACCACAGTTTTTATCCTCAGCTCCCTTTGAAAAAATACATTTTGTCTGTTAAGTTATGCCACTGAGTATGGGAGCTACAAGAAAGCAGGAAGGCAGACCCCAGCTACAGTAGTCAGTGGGTCCCCATGCAGTCTATCAGCCAGCACGGTTTCACATTTGCAGCTGCTTTCCTGTGGGAGCTATCTTCAATACCACACTTTTTCTCCTCAGCTCCCATTGAAAAAATACATGTGTATGTTAAGTTATGCCACTGAGTATGGGAGCTACAAGAAAGCAGGAAGGCAGACCCTGCTGCGAAGTTTTCGACTCTTGGCCTGAAAAACCCAGGCTTGAAGCCTGAAACCCAGGCCCGAAGGGCTGAAAGCCAGGCACGAAGCCCTGAAACCCAGGCACGAAGCCTGAAACCCAGGCACAAAGGCCTGAAACCCAGGCACGAAGTCTGAAACCCAGGCACGAAGGCCTGAAACACAGGCACGAATGCCGGAAACCCAGGCACGAAGCCTGAAAACCCAGGCAAGAAGCCTGAAACCCAGGCACGAACGCCTGAAACCCAGGCACGAAGGCCTGAAACCCAGGCACAACAGCCTGAAAAACCCAGGCACGAAGGCCTGAAAAACCCAGGCACGAAGGCCAGAAAAACCCAGGCACGAAGGCCTGAAACCCAGGCACAAAAGCCTGAAAAACCCAGGCACGAAGCCTACTTCATGCGGCGATCAACCCAGGGTCCGATTCTCAGCTGGATGGGAAGAAATCAGTCCTACTCAATGTGAGTGATAGCAGAAATCTTCTTCTTCATTGAGAGCAGGCTCTAACTTAGAGACACAGCAGCTTCACAGCTAGCTCAGCAACAGCAGCTAATAGATTACATTCTTATGCTCATCCTACTTGCGGTTTCTGCGATAAGCAAGCTCCCTCACATTTTCCCATCTTGTTTTTCCCCCGTAGTTGTTTTCCACCTTGGGCTGTTACGTCGTAAGCTGAAAACAGCCCGACCTTGAAGGAAGAGAAAGCGGCCTGCTGTCTACATGACAGAAAGTGCTTTAACCATGGCTCTGACTCTGGTCTTGATTGTGCATTAAATTCATATAACTGGAACTCAGATTGTCTTGCCCCATCGGGCCTAACGTTATACCCTGGGATCCATGTCCATTCTCCCTTAACCACTCCTCGACAAGACCCCAGCTACAGTAGTAAGTAGGTCCCCATGCAGTCTATCAGCCAGCACGGTGTCACATTTGCAGCTGCTTTCCTGTGGGAGCTATCTTCAATACCACACTTTTTCTGTTCAGCTCCCATTGAATGAAATACATTTTGTCTGTTAAGGTATACCACTGAATATGGGAGCTACAAGAAAGCAGGAAGGCAGACCCCAGCTACAGTAGTAAGTAGGTCCCCATGCAGTCTGTCAGCCAGCACAGTGTCACATTTGCAGCTCCTTTCCTGTGGGAGCTATCTTCAATACCATACTTTTTCTCCTCAGCTTCCAATGAATAAAATACATTTTGTCTGTTAAGGTATACCACTGAATATAGGAGCTACAAGAAAGCAGGAAGGCAGACCCCAGCTACAGTAGTAAGTAGGTCCCCATGCAGTCTATCAGCCAGCACGGTGTCACATTTGCAGCTCCTTTCCTGTGGGAGCTATCTTCAATATCACACTTTTTCTGTTCAGCTCCCATAGAATCAAATACATTTTGTTTCTTAAGGTATACCACTGAGTATGGGAGCTACAAGAAAGCAGGAAGGCAGACCCCAGCTACAGTAGTAAGTAGGTCCCCATGCAGTCTATCAGCCAGCACGGTGTCACATTTGCAGCTGCTTTCCTGTGGGAGCTATCTTCAATACCACACTTTTTCTGTTCAGCTCCCATAGAATCAAATACATTTTGTTTCTTAAGGTATACCACTGAGTATGGGAGCTACAAGAAAGCAGGAAGGCAGACCCCAGCTACAGTAGTAAGTAGGTCCCCATGCAGTCTATCAGCCAGCACGGTGTCACATTTGCAGCTGCTTTCCTGTGGGAGCTATCTTCAATACCACACTTTTTCTGTTCAGCTCCCATTGAAAAAATACATGTGTCTGTTAAGTTATGCCACTGAGTATGGGAGCTACAAGAAAGCAGGAAGGCAGACCCCAGCTACAGTAGTAAGTAGGTCCCCATGCAGTCTATCAGCCAGCACGGTGTCACATTTGCAGCTGCTTTCCTGTGGGAGCTATCTTCAATACCACACTTTTTCTGTTCAGCTCCCATAGAATCAAATACATTTTGTTTGTTAAGGTATACCACTGAGTATGGGAGCTACAAGAAAGCAGGAAGGCAGACCCCAGCTACAGTAGTAAGTAGGTCCCCATGCAGTCTATCAGCCAGCACGGTGTCACATTTGCAGCTGCTTTCCCGTGGGAGCTATCTTCAATACCACACTTTTTCTGTTCAGCTCCCATTGAATACAATACATTTTGTCTGTAAAGTTATGCCACTGAGTATGGGAGCTACAAGAAAGCAGGAAGGCAGACCCCAGCTACAGTATTCAGTAGGTCCCCATGCAGTCTATCAGCCAGCACGGTGTCACATTTGCAGCTGCTTTCCTCTGGGAGCTATCTTCAATACCACAGTTTTTATCCTCAGTTCGCTTTGACAAAATACATGTGTCTGTTAAGTTATGCCACTGAGTATGGGAGCTACAAGAAAGCAGGAAGGCAGACCCCAGCTACAGTATTCAGTAGGTCCCCATGCAGTCTATCAGCCAGCACGGTGTCACATTTGCAGCTGCTTTCCTCTGGGAGCTATCTTCAATACCACAGTTTTTATCCTCAGTTCGCTTTGACAAAATACATGTGTCTGTTAAGTTATGCCACTCAGTATGGGAGCTACAAGAAAGCAGGAAGGCAGACCCCAGCTACAGTAGTAAGTAGGTCCCCATGCAGTCTATCAGCCAGCACGGTGTCACATTCGCAGCTCCTTTCCTGTGGGAGCTATCTTCAATACCACACTTTTTCTTTTCAGCTCCCATTGAAAAAATACATGTGTCTGTTAAGTTATGCCACTGAGTATGGGAGCTACAAGAAAGCAGGAAGGCAGACCGCAGCTACAGTAGTAAGTAGGTCCCCATGCAGTCTATCAGCCAGCACGGTGTCACATTTGCAGCTCCTTTCCTGTGGGAGCTATCTTCAATACCACACTTTTTCTGTTCAGCTCCCATTGAAAAAATACATGTGTCTGTTAAGTTATGCCACTGAGTATGGGAGCTACAAGAAAGCAGGAAGGCAGACCCCAGCTACAGTAGTAAGTAGGTCCCCATGCAGTCTATCAGCCAGCACGGTGTCACATTTGCAGCTGCTTTCCTGTGGGAGCTATCTTCAATACCACACTTTTTCTGTTCAGCTCACATTGAAAAAATACATGTGTCTGTTAAGTTATGCCACTGAGTATGGGAGCTACAAGAAAGCAGGAAGGCAGACCGCAGCTACAGTAGTAAGTAGGTCCCCATGCAGTCTATCAGCCAGCACGGTGTCACATTTGCAGCTGCTTTCCTGTGGGAGCTATCTTCAATACCACACTTTTTCTATTCAGCTCCCATTGAAAAAAATACATTTTGTCTGTTAAGTTGTACCGCTGACTATGGGAGCTACAAGAAAGCAGGAAGGCAGACCCCAGCTACAGTAGTAAGTAGGTCCCCATGCAGTTTATCAGTCAGCACGGTGTCACAATTGCAGCTCCTTTCCTGTGGGAGCTATCTTCAATACCACAGTTTTTATCCTCAGCTCCCATTGAAAAAATACATTTTGTCTGTAAAATTATATCGCTGAGTATGGGAGCTACAAGAAAGCAGGAAGGCAGACCCCAGCTACAGTAGTAAGTAGGTCCCCATGCAGTCTATCAGCCAGCACGGTGTCACATTTGCAGCTGCTTTCCTGTGGGAGCTATCTTCAATACCACAGTTTTTCTCCTCAGCTCCCATTGAAAAAATCCATTTTGTCTGTTAAATTATGCCGCTGAGTATGGGAGCTACAAGAAAGCAGGAAGGCAGACCCCAGCTACAGTAGTCAGTAGGTCCCCATGCAGTCTATCAGCCAGCACGGTGTCACATTTGCAGCTGCTTTCCTGTGGGAGCTATCTTCAATACCACAGTTTTTATCCTCAGCTCCCATTGAAATATACATGTGTATGTTAAGTTATGCCACTGAGTATGGGAGCTACAAGAAAGCAGGAAGGCAGACCCCAGCTACAGTAGTAAGTAGGTCCCCTTGCAGTCTATCAGCCAGCACGGTGTCACATTTGCAGATGCTTTCCTGTGGGAGCTATCTTCAATACCACACTTTTTTTGTTCAGCTCCCATTGAATAAAATGCATTTTGTCTGTAAAATTATATCGCTGAGTATGGGAGCTACAAGAAAGCAGGAAGGCAGACCCCAGCTACAGTAGTAAGTAGGTCCCCATGCATTCTATCAGCCAGCACGGTGTCACATTTGCAGCTGCTTTCCTCTGGGAGCTATCTTCAATACCACAGTTTTTATCCTCAGCTCCCTTTGACAAAATATATGTGTATGTTAAATTATGCCACTGAGTATTGGAGCTACAAGAAAGCAGGAAGGCAGACCCCAGCTACAGTAGTAAGTAGGTCCCCATGCAGTCTATCAGCCAGCACGGTGTCACATTTGCAGCTCCTTTCCTGTGGGAGCTATCTTCAATACCACACTTTTTCTGTTCTACTCCCATTGAAAAAATACATGTGTCTGTTAAGGTATACCACTGAATATGGGAGCTACAAGAAAGCAGGACGGCAGACCCCAGCTACAGTAGTAAGTAGGTCTCCATGCAGTCTATCAGCCAGCACGGTGTCACATTTGCAGCTGCTTTCCTGTGCAGACCAGCTTGCTGCAAAAACACGAGGTGGCTTTATTTCGGAGCTCCGGGCCGTCTCATACCTCACGCAGGAGATAGAGGAGGCGACCACGAGGCCCGGCGGGGAGGGTTCATATAGAGAGGGGAGGAGAGCGGAAAATTCCAGCACATCTGCACATCAATAGTGTGGGGAAGGAGAGTGGAAAATCCCAGCACACCTGGGCAGTTCCATTCCATACAAACCCCAACATTTCCAGACATGCCCAAACGAGCCAAAACCCAAACAAGCCCCAACCCAGGTCACCCTGATAGCGTGGAGGGGGCGGGGTAGTAATGTCAATTTTTTTCCCTTTCTTTCATTCCCCACTCCTTTTTGTTAATAATTCTAATCTTAGAATTCATGTTCACGCTCCAGGGTAATTGAGTTGGGCTTATTACCAATCCTATCATCTAACAAAAACAACTAATCTACTAATTATTGTAACAAAGCAAGGCTGGAGACCAGGTTGATCAGTGCGAGCCATCCACACAGACCCCAGTCTCTTGTCAAGCCTTTTCTGACAGAAGTTTTCAGGCTACTTCAGCTCTCTTCTTATGTAACCTTCTCCCATAAGTCGGCTGATGGTGCGCTTTTCTCTGGCAATGATTCCTAAAATACACTTGTAGACAACATAAATCATAGCTACTAATACAACAAACATAACAATATCATCATCAGGACGTGCCCAGCTCCCCAAAGTCTCATTAATGGGCGGGGCGCCCCATACATAATCTCAAAGGGGGTCAACCCCGTGGGTCCTGGGGTATTTCGCGCGCAGAAAAGAGCAAGGGAGAGAAGGGCTGTCCAATCACCCCCGCCGGTCTCTGTAACCAACTTAGTTAAAAGTCTCCTTTATAGTTCTATTCATCCTTTCTACCTGTCCTGAACTTTGGGGCCAGTAAGCACAATGAAGCTTCCAATCAATCCCCAATTGTTTGGCCAGCCCCTGACTTACCTGGGCGACAAAGGCAGGTCCATTGTCTGACCCAATTACCTTGGGGACTCCGCATTTTCTCAGGTCCCAAGTGCGTCAATTAGTGGATATGAGTAAGGTAGGCCACACTCTCTTCTTCAGACAGGATGACCTTTTCTCTGGTTTCTGAGCTTCCCACCGAGGTGAGTTCTTTGATTTTGGTCAGTAGGATCATGGGTCCTTGGGCCGCCTCCTTGGCATGTTTATCAGCCATTTGGTTCCCTTTTGCTATAAAGTCTGTTCCTTTCTGGTGCCCAGGACAGTGTATAATGGCTACCTCCTTCGGAAGATGGATGGCTTCCAAGAGGCTTAGTATTTCCTCCTTGTTTTTTATGTCTTTTCCCCCTGAGGTTAATAGTCCTCTCTGTTGATAGACGGTGCCATGTACATGTGCTGTTGCAAAGGCATACCGGCTATCTGTGTATATGTTAATCAGTCGCCCATCTGCCAATCATAGGGCCTGTATCAGGGCTATTAATTCAGCCTTCTGCGCTGAGGTCCCTTCAGGCAAGGCGCTGGCCCATACGACCCTCTTCCCATCTACCACTGCTGCTCCGGCCCTTCGCTTACCTTCCACGAGGTAGCTACTCCCATCTGTGAACCACGACTGCACCCCTGGCAAGGGCTGGTCTGGGAGATCTGCCCGAATACCAGTCTCTTCCACCAGTATATTCTCGCAGCTGTGGACAGGAAGATTCCCTACCTCAGGCAGCAGGGTGGCCGGATTCAGGACAGCCGGTGGTGCGAAAACGATACGATCTGTTAACAGCAGGCTTTGATAATGGGTAAATAGGCCACTGGGCATTTGCACGGACCAAGGGCCTGAGTCAGAACCCCTCGGGCAATCCCATTTATTTTTGTCCCGTGGCCCCAATTACCAGAGTCTGTTTCTCTTTTGTTTTTCCCATTGGTTTCTTGAGTACAGAATATTAAAGCTCCTGCATCGGCTCGGGGAGGGGGGCTGAGCCCCGTCTCCCCTAATTTTCGTCTTCCAAGATCATGACTTTCAACCCTTTCTTCTTAGGGCATTCTCGGGCCCAATGTCCCTTCTTTTTGCAAAAAGCACATTGATCATTTTCCAAGGGCACCCATCCTCTTCCGGGTCTCCTTGGCCCTTGCCTTTGACTGTCACCCAGGTTCCCTCCCTGTCTGGATCTCTCTGCTCCTTGTCGCTTTCCCTCTTGTATTACTGTACTTAAAATCCTAGTTAAATTCCTATCCTGACACTTCTGTCTTCTTTCTTCTGCTTCCTCCCTTTCCTTTTTTTTCTCTCTCTTGTTTCTCCTCCTCTGTTTCTCTCTTATGATATACTTTCTCAGCCTCTTTTACCACATCCCGAAGAGTATAGTCCTGTAACCCTTCTATATGCTGCAATTTTCTTTTTATGTCTGGGGCAGACTGCCCAATAAATGACATAATAACAGACGCCCTCTGCCCTTCTGATGTCGGATCAAAAGGAGCGTATATCCGATAGGCTTCCATAAGCCTCTCAAGGAACACAGAGGGAGGTTCGTTAGAACCTTGCATAATTTCCCTTACCTTAGCCAAATTAGTAGGTTTCCTTGCAGCCCCCCTAAGTCCTGCCACCAGAGCCCGGCGATAGATGGACAGCCGTTCCCTACCTGCTGCTGTATTATAGTCCCACTGTGGCCGTGTCAAAGGAAAAGCCTCATCGACTTCTGCCGCCGTCAGCGTTGTTCGCCCGGCAGGATCACGAACAGCTTTTCGCGCCTCCGAGACAATTCTTTCTCTCTCTTCGGTGGTAAAGAGGGTGTTTAGTAATTGCTGACAGTCGTCCCAAGTCGGTTGATGGGAGTACATCAGAGACTCGACTAAACCTGTAAGAGCAGCAGGATTCTCCGAAAAAGGAGGGTGATTAGTTTTCCAGTTATATAGATCAGATGAAGAAAAAGGCCAATATTGCAACACCTGCAACTCATTTTGGTCTGCCGGGGGTGGCCCAACCGCTCGAAGGGGCAAAGTGACGGTCGAATCAGGCCCATTCGCCCACGCCCGTCTCCTGCTGCGGGTGCCGGCGGGCGGTCCCCCGGCAGGCACTTGAGGAAGGGGGGGGTAATAAGGAGGGGGCTGAATTGGTTCTGGCGGTGGCGCCGTGGGCCATTCAGGAGGCCCTTCTGTTTCAGGGTAAATTTTGGGCGGTTCTTTTTTACTTTTCTCACTTTTCTCCTCATTATCTCGGTCAGCCCCTTCCCCAGTATTTAATGTCAAAGCACTAACTTCTGCGGGTAAATCCATTAATCCCCGCGGGGGGAGAAAAGGTCTAACCCAGTTAGGGGGTTAGAGAACCAGGTCTTCCCATACTGAGATGTAAGGTACCTGGTCCGGGTGCCCTCCCTTGATAATAGCCTGGACTGCTCGAATGGTTGTGATATCAAAAGTACCAGTCCGAGGCCAGCCCACTTTAAAGGTGGACCATTCGCTTTCACAATAGACTTGCCATTTTCCCTTTTTTACAATTAACGATAAATTCCGTCCTCTAGCCGTAACGTCCGCCCAATGGTCCAGAATCAAAGATAAAGGAGTAGATTCAGCTTGACCCATTTTACTCCAATAAAAACCGAGACTTCCTAGCACGAAAACAAAGAAAAACACTAACACCGAGCCTATTTCCAACCAACTCTGTTTGCACTCAGACAGCAAAGACTGAAGCATTACTTCAGATGGCCTGAGGCCTCTCCTTCCCATTCAACAAAGACCACAATCGCCTGTTAAATACCGATACGGACACCTCATTAACAGAAACAAGACCACAGAAACAAGACCAGCGGTTCACTGAATTCCGGGCAGTCAGACCCTCCTGACTCCCTTCCACCCTTGAGGCGTCCCTCAGGGCCGAAGCCTGCGGTTCCGGACACGTCTATCCCCGCAGTCACTGAGTCCTCACGGTCCTCAGTGACAGCTGCATCAAAATACCAACGGGATCCCAAATCGCCAACACGCCAAGTGAACCAAAAGTGGGACTTTAACCCACAAGTGGGACTTAAACCCACAACCAGGGGTGGGACTCGAACCCACGATCCCTGTCCTCAGACCAGTGAACCAAAAGTGGGACTTTAACCCACGAGTGGGACTTAAACCCACAACCAGGGGTGGGACTCGAACCCACGATCCCTGTCCTCAGACCAGTGTCGGGTATTTTGCTTCCTTCAAACAGATCTTATTCTAACAGGCTAGATTACTTCGGGTTTTTTTGTTGGTTTTTTTGCAACTATTCTCACGCGGCTCGGAACGACGACAAAAACGAATAAGTCCTGCAATCCAAACTCCCAGTCGTATACAATATAAACAACACTCACTAAAACATTTAAAGAGACACAGACCAGCCTTCCAAAATTTACACGAAACAGACCCCCAAGATATAGCTCAGCAAGACACCCACAGTACAAACCAGATTCCCAAGAAAAATGCACAAGAACATTCGTAGTGTATCCCTAAAACAGCATAAGATTTTATAGCAGCACAAAAATTCTTTTTCAATCACTCATGTGGCGCCACACACTCACAAACACTCACAAGCACATTCACACAAAAAGCTCACCTCCAAGGGGTCATCGTTTCCTGAGGTGTTCGTCGATATCCCAGACGAGCCCCCAAATGAAAGCTTCCCTTATTCGGAACTTTCTCTCTGAATACCGGACGGCGATCACCTCAAGGAAGACGAGAGACCAGCTTGCTGCAAAAACACGAGGTGGCTTTATTTCGGAGCTCCGGGCCGTCTCATACCTCACGCAGGAGATAGAGGAGGCGACCACGAGGCCCGGTGGGGAGGGTTTATATAGAGAGGGGAGGAGAGCGGAAAATTCCAGCACATCTGCACATCAATAGTGTGGGGAAGGAGAGTGGAAAATCCCAGCACACCTGCGCAGTTCCATTCAATACAAACCCCAACATTTCCAGACATGCCCAAACGAGCCAAAACCCAAACAAGCCCCAACCCAGGTCACCCTGATAGCGTGGGGGGGAGGGAGTAATGTCAATTTTTTTCCCTTTCTTTCAATAGCAGAAATCTTCTTCTTCACTGAGAGCAGGCTCTAACTTATAGACACAGCAGCTTCAAAGCTAGCTCAGCAACAGCAGCTAATAGATTACATTCTTATGCTCATCCTACTTGCGGTTTCTGCGATAAGCAAGCTGCCTCACATTTTCCCATCTTGTTTTTCCCCCGTAGTTGTTTTCCACCTTGGGCTGTTAGCTCGTTAGCTGAAAACAGCCCGACCTTGAAGGAAGAGAAAGCGGCCTGCTGTCTGCGTGACAGCAACTGCTTTAACCATGGCTCTGACTCTGGTCTTGATTGTGCATTAAATTCATATAACTGGAACTCAGATTGCCTTGCCCCATCGGGCCTAACATTATACCCTGGGATCCATGTCCATTCTCCCTTAACCACTCCTCGACAAGACCCCAGCTACAGTAGTAAGTAGGTCCCCATGCAGTCTATCAGCCAGCACGGTGTCACATTTGCAGCTGCTTTCCTGTGGGAGCTATCTTCAATACCACACTTTTTCTCCTCAGCTCCCATTGAAAAAATACACGTGTAAGTTAAGTTATGCCACTGAGTATGGGAGCTACAAGAAAGCAGGAAGGCAGACCCCAGCTACAGTAGTAAGTAGGTCCCCATGCAGTCTATCAGCGAGCAGGGTGTCACATTTGCAGCTGCTTTCCTGTGGGAGCTATCTTCAATACCACACTTTTTATCCTCAGTTTCCTTTTACAAAATACATGTGTACGTTAAGTTATGCCACTCAGTATGCGAGCTACAAGAAAGCAGGAAGGCAGACCCCAGCTACAGTCGTCAGTAGGTCCCCATGCAGTCTATCAGCCAGCACGGTGTCACATTTGCAGCTGCTTTCCTGTGGGAGCTATCTTCAATACCACAGTTTTTCTCCTCAGCTCCCATTGAAAAAAATACATTTTGTCTGTAAAGTTATGCCACTGAGTATGGGAGCTACAAGAAAGCAGGAAGGCAGACCCCAGCTACAGTAGTAAGTAGGTCCCCATGCAGTCTATAAGCCAGCACGGTGTCACATTTGCAGATGCTTTCCTGTGAGAGCTATCTTCAATACCACACTTTTTCTCCTCAGCTCCCATTGAAAAAATACATGTGTCTGTTAAGTTATGCCACTGAGTATGGGAGCTACAAGAAAGCAGGAAGGCAGACCCCAGCTACAGTAGTAAGTAGGTCCCCATGCAGTCTATCAGCCAGCACGGTGTCACCTTTGCAGCTGCTTTCCTGTGGGAGCTATCTTCAATACCACAGTTTTTATCCTCAGCTCCCTTTGAAAAAATACATTTTGTCTGTTAAGTTATGCCACTGAGTATGGGAGCTACAAGAAAGCAGGAAGGCAGACCCCAGCTACAGTAGTCAGTGGGTCCCCATGCAGTCTATCAGCCAGCACGGTTTCACATTTGCAGCTGCTTTCCTGTGGGAGCTATCTTCAATACCACACTTTTTCTCCTCAGCTCCCATTGAAAAAATACATGTGTATGTTAAGTTATGCCACTGAGTATGGGAGCTACAAGAAAGCAGGAAGGCAGACCCTGCTGCGAAGTTTTCGACTCTTGGCCTGAAAAACCCAGGCTTGAAGCCTGAAACCCAGGCCCGAAGGGCTGAAAGCCAGGCACGAAGCCCTGAAACCCAGGCACGAAGCCTGAAACCCAGGCACAAAGGCCTGAAACCCAGGCACGAAGTCTGAAACCCAGGCACGAAGGCCTGAAACACAGGCACGAATGCCGGAAACCCAGGCACGAAGCCTGAAAACCCAGGCAAGAAGCCTGAAACCCAGGCACGAAGGCCTGAAACCCAGGCACGAAGGCCTGAAACCCAGGCACAACAGCCTGAAAAACCCAGGCACGAAGGCCTGAAAAACCCAGGCACGAAGGCCAGAAAAACCCAGGCACGAAGGCCTGAAACCCAGGCACAAAAGCCTGAAAAAACCAGGCACGAAGCCTACTTCATGCGGCGATCAACCCAGGGTCCGATTCTCAGCTGGGTGGGAAGAAATCAGTCCTACTCAATGTGAGTGATAGCAGAAATCTTCTTCTTCATTGAGAGCAGGCTCTAACTTAGAGACACAGCAGCTTCACAGCTAGCTCAGCAACAGCAGCTAATAGATTACATTCTTATGCTCATCCTACTTGCGGTTTCTGCGATAAGCAAGCTCCCTCACATTTTCCCATCTTGTTTTTCCCCCGTAGTTGTTTTCCACCTTGGGCTGTTACCTCGTTAGCTGAAAACAGCCCGACCTTGAAGGAAGAGAAAGCGGCCTGCTGTCTACATGACAGAAAGTGCTTTAACCATGGCTCTGACTCTGGTCTTGATTGTGCATTAAATTCATATAACTGGAACTCAGATTGCCTTGCCCCATCGGGCCTAACGTTATACCCTGGGATCCATGTCCATTCTCCCTTAACCACTCCTCGACAAGACCCCAGCTACAGTAGTAAGTAGGTCCCCATGCAGTCTATCAGCCAGCACGGTGTCACATTTGCAGCTGCTTTCCTGTGGGAGCTATCTTCAATACCACACTTTTTCTGTTCAGCTCCCATTGAATGAAATACATTTTGTCTGTTAAGGTATACCACTGAGTATGGGAGCTACAAGAAAGCAGGAAGGCAGACCCCAGCTACAGTAGTAAGTAGGTCCCCATGCAGTCTATCAGCCAGCACGGTGTCACATTTGCAGCTGCTTTCCTGTGGGAGCTATCTTCAATACCACACTTTTTCTCCTCAGCTCCCATTGAAAAAAATACATTTTGTCTGTTAAGTTATGCCACTGAGTATGGGAGCTACAAGAAAGCAGGAAGGCAGACCCCAGCTACAGTAGTAAGTAGGTCCCCATGCAGTCTGTCAGCCAGCACAGTGTCACATTTGCAGCTCCTTTCCTGTGGGAGCTATCTTCAATACCATACTTTTTCTCCTCAGCTTCCAATGAATAAAATACATTTTGTCTGTTAAGGTATACCACTGAATATAGGAGCTACAAGAAAGCAGGACGGCAGACCCCAGCTACAGTAGTAAGTAGGTCCCCATGCAGTCTATCAGCCAGCACGGTGTCACATTTGCAGCTGCTTTCCTGTGGGAGCTATCTTCAATACCACACTTTTTCTGTTCAGCTCCCATAGAATCAAATACATTTTGTTTGTTAAGGTATACCACTGAGTATGGGAGCTACAAGAAAGCAGGAAGGCAGACCCCAGCTACAGTAGTAAGTAGGTCCCCATGCAGTCTATCAGCCAGCACGGTGTCACATTTGCAGCTGCTTTCCTGTGGGAGCTACCTTCAATACCACACTTTTTCTCCTCAGCTCCCATTGAAAAAATACATGTGTATGTTAAGTTATGCCACTGAGTATGGGAGCTACAAGAAAGCAGGAAGGCAGACCCCAGCTACAGTAGTAAGTAGGTCCCCATGCAGTCTATCAGCCAGCACGGTGTCACATTTGCAGCTGCTTTCCTGTGGGAGCTATCTTCAATACCACACTTTTTCTGTTCAGCTCCCATTGAATCAAATACATTTTGTTTGTTAAGGTATACCACTGAGTATGGGAGCTACAAGAAAGCAGGAAGGCAGACCCCAGCTACAGTAGTAAGTAGGTCCCCATGCAGTCTAGCAGCCAGCACGGTGTCACATTTGCAGCTGCTTTCCTGTGGGAGCTATCTTCAATACCACACTTTTTCTGTTCAGCTCCCATTGAATACAATACATTTTGTCTGTAAAATTATATCGCTGAGTATGGGAGCTACAAGAAAGCAGGAAGGCAGACCCCAGCTACAGTATTCAGTAGGTCCCCATGCAGTCTATCAGCCAGCACGGTGTCACATTTGCAGCTGCTTTCCTCTGGGAGCTATCTTCAATACCACAGTTTTTATCCTCAGTTCCCTTTGACAAAATACATGTGTCTGTTAAGTTATGCCACTGAGTATGGGAGCTACAAGAAAGCAGGAAGGCAGACCCCAGCTACAGTAGTAAGTAGGTCCCCATGCAGTCTATCAGCCAGCACGGTGTCACATTTGCAGATGCTTTCCTGTGGGAGCTATCTTCAATACCACAGTTTTTATCCTCAGCTCCCTTTGACAAAATATATGTGTATGTTAAGTTATGCCACTGAGTATGGGAGCTACAAGAAAGCAGGAAGGCAGACCCCAGCTACAGTAGTAAGTAGGTCCCCATGCAGTCTATCAACCAGCACGGTGTCACATTTGCAGCTCCTTTCCTGTGGGAGCTATCTTCAATACCACACTTTTTCTGTTCAGCTCCCTTTGAAAAAATACATTTTGTCTGTTAAGTTATGCCACTGAGTATGGGAGCTACAAGAAAGCAGGAAGGCAGACCCCAGCTACAGTAGTCAGTAGGTCCCCATGCAGTCTATCAGCCAGCACGGTGTCACATTTGCAGCTGCTTTCCTGTGGGAGCTATCTTCAATACCACAGTTTTTATCCTCAGCTCCCATTGAAAAAATACATGTGTCTGTTAAGTTATGCCACTGAGTATGGGAGCTACAAGAAAGCAGGAAGGCAGACCCCAGCTACAGTAGTAAGTAGGTCCCCATGCAGTCTATCAGCCAGCACGGTGTCACATTTGCAGCTCCTTTCCTGTGGGAGCTATCTTCAATACCAAAGTTTTTCTGTTCAGCTCCCATTGAATAAAATACATTTTGTCTGTTAAATTATACCGTTGAGTATGGGAGCTACAAGAAAGCAGGAAGGCAGACCGCAGCTACAGTAGTAAGTAGGTCCCCATGCAGTCTATCAGCCAGCACGGTGTCACATTTGCAGCTGCTTTCCTGTGGGAGCTATCTTCAATACCACACTTTTTCTGTTCAGCTCCCATTGAATACAATACATTTCGTCTGTAAAGTTATATCGCTGAGTATGGGAGCTACAAGAAAGCAGGAAGGCAGACCCCAGATACAGTAGTAAGTAGGTTCCCATGCAGTCTATCAGCCAGCACGTTGTCACATTTGCAGCTGCTTTCCTGTGGGAGCTATCTTCAATACCACACTTTTTCTGTTCAGCTCCCATTGAATCAAATACATTTTGTTTGTTAAGGTATACCACTGAGTATGGGAGCTACAAGAAAGCAGGAAGGCAGACCCCAGCTACAGTAGTAAGTAGGTCCCCATGCAGTCTATCAGCCAGCACGGTGTCCCATTTGCAGCTGCTTTCCTGTGGGAGCTACCTTCAATACCACACTTTTTCTCCTCAGCTCCCTTTGAAAAAATACATTTTGTCTGTTAAGTTATGCCACTGAGTATGGGAGCTACAAGAAAGCAGGAAGGCAGACCCCAGCTACAGTAGTCAGTAGGTCCCCATGCAGTCTATCAGCCAGCACGGTGTCACATTTGCAGCTGCTTTCCTGTGGGAGCTATCTTCAATACCACAGTTTTTATCCTCAGCTCCCATTGAAAAAATACATGTGTATGTTAAGTTATGCCACTGAGTATGGGAGCTACAAGAAAGCAGGAAGGCAGACCCTGCTGCGAAGTTTTCGACTCTTGGCCTGAAAAACCCAGGCTTGAAGCCTGAAACCCAGGCCCGAAGGGCTGAAACCCAGGCACGAAGGCCTGAAAAACCCAGGCACGAAGGCCAGAAAAACCCAGGCACGAAGGCCTGAAACCCAGGCACAAAAGCCTGAAAAACCCAGGCACGAAGCCTACTTCATGCGGCGATCAACCCAGGGTCCGATTCTCAGCTGGGTGGGAAGAAATCAGTCCTACTCAATGTGAGTGATAGCAGAAATCTTCTTCTTCATTGAGAGCAGGCTCTAACTTACATACACAGCAGCTTCAAAGCTAGCTCAGCAACAGCAGCTAATAGATTACATTCTTATGCTCATCCTACTTGCGGTTTCTGCGATAAGCAAGCTCCCTCACACTTTCCCATCTTGTTTTTCCCCTGTAGTTGTTTTCCACCTTGGGCTGTTAGCTCGTTAGCTGAAAAACAGCCCGACCTTGAAGGAAGAGAAAGCGGCCTGCTGTCTACATGACAGAAAGTGCTTTAACCATGGCTCTGACTCTGGTCTTGATTGTGCATTAAATTCATATAACTGGAACTCAGATTGTCTTGCCCCATCGGGCCTAACGTTATACCCTGGGATCCATGTCCATTCTCCCTTAACCACTCCTCGACAAGACCCCAGCTACAGTAGTAAGTAGGTCCCCATGCAGTCTATCAGCCAGCACGGTGTCACATATGCAGCTGCTTTCCTCTGGGAGCTATCTTCAATACCACAGTTTTTATCCTCAGCTCCCTTTGACAAAATATATGTGTATGTTAAGTTATGCCACTGAGTATGGGAGCTACAGGAAAGCAGGAAGGCAGACCCCAGCTACAGTAGTAAGTAGGTCCCCATGCAGTCTATCAGCCAGCACGGTGTCACATTTGCAGATGCTTTCCTGTGAGAGCTATCTTCAATATCACAGTTTTTATCCTCAGCTCCCTTTGAAAAAATACATGTGTCTGTTAAATTATGCCACTGAGTATGGGAGCTACAGGAAAGCAGGAAGGCAGACCCCAGCTACAGTATTCAGTAGGTCCCCATGCAGTCTATCAGCCAGCACGGTGTCACATTTGCAGCTGCTTTCTTGTGGGAGCTATCTTCAATACCACAGTTTTTCTCCTCAGCTCCCATTGAAAAAAATACATTTTGTCTGTTAAGTTATGCCACTGAGTATGGGAGCTACAAGAAAGCAGGAAGGCAGACCCCAGCTACAGTAGTAAGTAGGTCCCCATGCAGTCTATCAGCCAGCACGGTGTCACATTTGCAGCTGCTTTCCTGTGGGAGCTATCTTCAATACCACACTTTTTCTGTTCAGCTCCCATTGAATAAAATACATTTTGTCTGTAAAATTATATCGCTGAGTATGGGAGCTACAAGAAAGCAGGAAGGCAGACCCCAGCTACAGTAGTAAGTAGGTCCCCATGCAGTCTATCAGCCAGCACGGTGTCACATTTGCAGCTGCTTTCCTCTGGGAGCTATCTTCAATACCACACTTTTTCTATTCAGCTCCCATTGAAAAAATACGTGTGTTTGTTAAGGTATACCACTGAGTATGGGAGCTACAAGAAAGCAGGAAGGCAGACCGCAGCTACAGTAGTAAGTAGGTCCCCATGCAGTCTATCAGCCAGCACGGTGTCACATTTGCAGGTGCTTTCCTGTGGGAGCTATCTTCAATACCACACTTTTTCTCCTCAGCTCCCATTGAAAAAAATACATTTTGTCTGTTAAGTTATGCCACTGAGTATGGGAGCTACAAGAAAGCAGGAAGGCAGACCCCAGCTACAGTAGTAAGTAGGTCTCCATGCAGTCTATCAGCCAGCACGGTGTCACATTTGCAGCTCCTTTCCTGTGGGAGCTATCTTCAATACCACACTTTTTCTATTCAGCTCCCATTGAAAAAAATACATTTTGTCTGTTAAGTTATACCGCTGACTATGGGAGCTACAAGAAAGCAGGAAGGCAGACCCCAGCTACAGTAGTAAGTAGGTGTCCATGCAGTTTATCAGTCAGCACGGTGTCACAATTGCAGCTCCTTTCCTGTGGGAGCTATCTTCAATACCACAGTTTTTATCCTCAGCTCCCATTGAAAAAATACATTTTGTCTGTAAAATTATATCGCTGAGTATGGGAGCTACAAGAAAGCAGGAAGGCAGACCCCAGCTACAGTAGTAAGTAGGTCCCCATGCAGTCTATCAGCCAGCACGGTGTCACATTTGCAGATGCTTTCCTGTGGGAGCTATCTTCAATACCACACTTTTTTTGTTCAGCTCCCATTGAATAAAATGCATTTTGTCTGTAAAATTATATCGCTGAGTATGGGAGCTACAAGAAAGCAGGAAGGCAGACCCCAGCGACAGTAGTAAGTAGGTGTCCATGCAGTCTATCAGCCAGCACGGTGTCACATTTGCAGCTCCTTTCCTGTGGGAGCTATCTTCAATACCACACTTTTTCTGTTCAGCTCCCATTGAAAAAATACATGTGTCTGTTAAGTTATGCCACTGAGTATGGGAGCTACAAGAAAGCAGGAAGGCAGACCCCAGCGACAGTAGTAAGTAGGTGTCCATGCAGTCTATCAGCCAGCACGGTGTCACATTTGCAGCTCCTTTCCTGTGGGAGCTATCTTCAATACCACAGTTTTTCTCCTCAGCTCCCATTGAAAAAATACATTTTGTCTGTAAAATTATATCGCTGAGTATGGGAGCTACAAGAAAGCAGGAAGGCAGACCCCAGCTACAGTAGTAAGTAGGTCCCCATGCAGTCTATCAGCCAGCACGGTGTCACATTTGCAGCTGCTTTCCTGTGGGAGCTATCTTCAATACCACAGTTTTTATCCTCAGCTCCCAATGAAATATACATGTGTATGTTAAGTTATGCCACTGAGTATGGGATCTACAAGAAAGCAGGAAGGCAGACCCCAGCTACAGTAGTAAGTAGGTCCCCTTGCAGTCTATCAGCCAGCACGGTGTCACATTTGCAGATGCTTTCCTGTGGGAGCTATCTTCAATACCACACTTTTTCTGTTCTACTCCCATTGAAAAAATACATGTGTCTGTTAAGGTATACCACTGAATATGGGAGCTACAAGAAAGCAGGACGGCAGACCCCAGCTACAGTAGTAAGTAGGTCTCCATGCAGTCTATCAGCCAGCACGGTGTCACATTTGCAGCTGCTTTCCTGTGCAGACCAGCTTGCTGCAAAAACACGAGGTGGCTTTATTTCGGAGCTCCGGGCCGTCTCATACCTCAC
Source organism: Colius striatus (assembly GCF_028858725.1). Lineage (NCBI taxonomy): Eukaryota > Metazoa > Chordata > Aves > Coliiformes > Coliidae > Colius > Colius striatus. The sequence continues at coordinate 423,463 of NW_026908527.1, forward strand.
GCAGGAGATAGAGGAGGCGACCACGAGGCCCGGCGGGGAGGGTTTATATAGAGAGGGGAGGAGAGCGGAAAATTCCAGCACATCTGCACATCAATAGTGTGGGGAAGGAGAGTGGAAAATCCCAGCACACCTGGGCAGTTCCATTCCATACAAACCCCAACATTTCCAGACATGCCCAAACGAGCCAAAACCCAAACAAGCCCCAACCCAGGTCACCCTGATAGCGTGGAGGGGGCGGGGTAGTAATGTCAATTTTTTTCCCTTTCTTTCATTCCCCACTCCTTTTTGTTAATAATTCTAATCTTAGAATTCATGTTCACGCTCCAGGGTAATTGAGTTGGGCTTATTACCAATCCTATCATCTAACAAAAACAACTAATCTACTAATTATTGTAACAAAGCAAGGCTGGAGACCAGGTTGATCAGTGCGAGCCATCCACACAGACCCCAGTCTCTTGTCAAGCCTTTTCTGACAGAAGTTTTCAGGCTACTTCAGCTCTCTTCTTATGTAACCTTCTCCCATAAGTCGGCTGATGGTGCGCTTTTCTCTGGCAATGATTCCTAAAATACACTTGTAGACAACATAAATCATAGCTACTAATACAACAAACATAACAATATCATCATCAGGACGTGCCCAGCTCCCCAAAGTCTCATTAATGGGCGGGGCGCCCCATACATAATCTCAAAGGGGGTCAACCCCGTGGGTCCTGGGGTATTTCGCGCGCAGAAAAGAGCAAGGGAGAGAAGGGCTGTCCAATCACCCCCGCCGGTCTCTGTAACCAACTTAGTTAAAAGTCTCCTTTATAGTTCTATTCATCCTTTCTACCTGTCCTGAACTTTGGGGCCAGTAAGCACAATGAAGCTTCCAATCAATCCCCAATTGTTTGGCCAGCCCCTGACTTACCTGGGCGACAAAGGCAGGTCCATTGTCTGACCCAATTACCTTGGGGACTCCGCATTTTCTCAGGTCCCAAGTGCGTCAATTAGTGGATATGAGTAAGGTAGGCCACACTCTCTTCTTCAGACAGGATGACCTTTTCTCTGGTTTCTGAGCTTCCCACCGAGGTGAGTTCTTTGATTTTGGTCAGTAGGATCATGGGTCCTTGGGCCGCCTCCTTGGCATGTTTATCAGCCATTTGGTTCCCTTTTGCTATAAAGTCTGTTCCTTTCTGGTGCCCAGGACAGTGTATAATGGCTACCTCCTTCGGAAGATGGATGGCTTCCAAGAGGCTTAGTATTTCCTCCTTGTTTTTTATGTCTTTTCCCCCTGAGGTTAATAGTCCTCTCTGTTGATAGACGGTGCCATGTACATGTGCTGTTGCAAAGGCATACCGGCTATCTGTGTATATGTTAATCAGTCGCCCATCTGCCAATCATAGGGCCTGTATCAGGGCTATTAATTCAGCCTTCTGCGCTGAGGTCCCTTCAGGCAAGGCGCTGGCCCATACGACCCTCTTCCCATCTACCACTGCTGCTCCGGCCCTTCGCTTACCTTCCACGAGGTAGCTACTCCCATCTGTGAACCACGACTGCACCCCTGGCAAGGGCTGGTCTGGGAGATCTGCCCGAATACCAGTCTCTTCCACCAGTATATTCTCGCAGCTGTGGACAGGAAGATTCCCTACCTCAGGCAGCAGGGTGGCCGGATTCAGGACAGCCGGTGGTGCGAAAACGATACGATCTGTTAACAGCAGGCTTTGATAATGGGTAAATAGGCCACTGGGCGTTTGCACGGACCAAGGGCCTGAGTCAGAACCCCTCGGGCAATCCCATTTATTTTTGTCCGGTGGCCCCAATTACCAGAGTCTGTTTCTCTTTTGTTTTTCCCATTGGTTTCTTGAGTACAGAATATTAAAGCTCCTGCATCGGCTCGGGGAGGGGGGCTGAGCCCCGTCTCCCCTAATTTTCGTCTTCCAAGATCATGACTTTCAACCCTTTCTTCTTAGGGCATTCTCGGGCCCAATGTCCCTTCTTTTTGCAAAAAGCACATTGATCATTTTCCAAGGGCACCCATCCTCTTCCGGGTCTCCTTGGCCCTTGCCTTTGACTGTCACCCAGGTTCCCTCCCTGTCTGGATCTCTCTGCTCCTTGTCGCTTTCCCTCTTGTATTACTGTACTTAAAATCCTAGTTAAATTCCTATCCTGACACTTCTGTCTTCTTTCTTCTGCTTCCTCCCTTTCCTTTTTTTTCTCTCTCTTGTTTCTCCTCCTCTGTTTCTCTCTTATGATATACTTTCTCAGCCTCTTTTACCACATCCCGAAGAGTATAGTCCTGTAACCCTTCTATATGCTGCAATTTTCTTTTTATGTCTGGGGCAGACTGCCCAATAAATGACATAATAACAGACGCCCTCTGCCCTTCTGATGTCGGATCAAAAGGAGCGTATATCCGATAGGCTTCCATAAGCCTCTCAAGGAACACAGAGGGAGGTTCGTTAGAACCTTGCATAATTTCCCTTACCTTAGCCAAATTAGTAGGTTTCCTTGCAGCCCCCCTAAGTCCTGCCACCAGAGCCCGGCGATAGATGGACAGCCGTTCCCTACCTGCTGCTGTATTATAGTCCCACTGTGGCCGTGTCAAAGGAAAAGCCTCATCGACTTCTGCCGCCGTCAGCGTTGTTCGCCCGGCAGGATCACGAACAGCTTTTCGCGCCTCCGAGACAATTCTTTCTCTCTCTTCGGTGGTAAAGAGGGTGTTTAGTAATTGCTGACAGTCGTCCCAAGTCGGTTGATGGGAGTACATCAGAGACTCGACTAAACCTGTAAGAGCAGCAGGATTCTCCGAAAAAGGAGGGTGATTAGTTTTCCAGTTATATAGATCAGATGAAGAAAAAGGCCAATATTGCAACACCTGCAACTCATTTTGGTCTGCCGGGGGTGGCCCAACCGCTCGAAGGGGCAAAGTGACGGTCGAATCAGGCCCATTCGCCCACGCCCGTCTCCTGCTGCGGGTGCCGGCGGGCGGTCCCCCGGCAGGCACTTGAGGAAGGGGGGGGTAATAAGGAGGGGGCTGAATTGGTTCTGGCGGTGGCGCCGTGGGCCATTCAGGAGGCCCTTCTGTTTCAGGGTAAATTTTGGGCGGTTCTTTTTTACTTTTCTCACTTTTCTCCTCATTATCTCGGTCAGCCCCTTCCCCAGTATTTAATGTCAAAGCACTAACTTCTGCGGGTAAATCCATTAATCCCCGCGGGGGGAGAAAAGGTCTAACCCAGTTAGGGGGTTAGAGAACCAGGTCTTCCCATACTGAGATGTAAGGTACCTGGTCCGGGTGCCCTCCCTTGATAATAGCCTGGACTGCTCGAATGGTTGTGATATCAAAAGTACCAGTCCGAGGCCAGCCCACTTTAAAGGTGGACCATTCGCTTTCACAATAGACTTGCCATTTTCCCTTTTTTACAATTAACGATAAATTCCGTCCTCTAGCCGTAACGTCCGCCCAATGGTCCAGAATCAAAGATAAAGGAGTAGATTCAGCTTGACCCATTTTACTCCAATAAAAACCGAGACTTCCTAGCACGAAAACAAAGAAAAACACTAACACCGAGCCTATTTCCAACCAACTCTGTTTGCACTCAGACAGCAAAGACTGAAGCATTACTTCAGATGGCCTGAGGCCTCTCCTTCCCATTCAACAAAGACCACAATCGCCTGTTAAATACCGATACGGACACCTCATTAACAGAAACAAGACCACAGAAACAAGACCAGCGGTTCACTGAATTCCGGGCAGTCAGACCCTCCTGACTCCCTTCCACCCTTGAGGCGTCCCTCAGGGCCGAAGCCTGCGGTTCCGGACACGTCTATCCCCGCAGTCACTGAGTCCTCACGGTCCTCAGTGACAGCTGCATCAAAATACCAACGGGATCCCAAATCGCCAACACGCCAAGTGAACCAAAAGTGGGACTTTAACCCACAAGTGGGACTTAAACCCACAACCAGGGGTGGGACTCGAACCCACGATCCCTGTCCTCAGACCAGTGAACCAAAAGTGGGACTTTAACCCACGAGTGGGACTTAAACCCACAACCAGGGGTGGGACTCGAACCCACGATCCCTGTCCTCAGACCAGTGTCGGGTATTTTGCTTCCTTCAAACAGATCTTATTCTAACAGGCTAGATTACTTCGGGTTTTTTTGTTGGTTTTTTTGCAACTATTCTCACGCGGCTCGGAACGACGACAAAAACGAATAAGTCCTGCAATCCAAACTCCCAGTCGTATACAATATAAACAACACTCACTAAAACATTTAAAGAGACACAGACCAGCCTTCCAAAATTTACACGAAACAGACCCCCAAGATATAGCTCAGCAAGACACCCACAGTACAAACCAGATTCCCAAGAAAAATGCACAAGAACATTCGTAGTGTATCCCTAAAACAGCATAAGATTTTATAGCAGCACAAAAATTCTTTTTCAATCACTCATGTGGCGCCACACACTCACAAACACTCACAAGCACATTCACACAAAAAGCTCACCTCCAAGGGGTCATCGTTTCCTGAGGTGTTCGTCGATATCCCAGACGAGCCCCCAAATGAAAGCTTCCCTTATTCGGAACTTTCTCTCTGAATACCGGACGGCGATCACCTCAAGGAAGACGAGAGACCAGCTTGCTGCAAAAACACGAGGTGGCTTTATTTCGGAGCTCCGGGCCGTCTCATACCTCACGCAGGAGATAGAGGAGGCGACCACGAGGCCCGGTGGGGAGGGTTTATATAGAGAGGGGAGGAGAGCGGAAAATTCCAGCACATCTGCACATCAATAGTGTGGGGAAGGAGAGTGGAAAATCCCAGCACACCTGCGCAGTTCCATTCAATACAAACCCCAACATTTCCAGACATGCCCAAACGAGCCAAAACCCAAACAAGCCCCAACCCAGGTCACCCTGATAGCGTGGGGGGGAGGGAGTAATGTCAATTTTTTTCCCTTTCTTTCAATAGCAGAAATCTTCTTCTTCACTGAGAGCAGGCTCTAACTTATAGACACAGCAGCTTCAAAGCTAGCTCAGCAACAGCAGCTAATAGATTACATTCTTATGCTCATCCTACTTGCGGTTTCTGCGATAAGCAAGCTGCCTCACATTTTCCCATCTTGTTTTTCCCCCGTAGTTGTTTTCCACCTTGGGCTGTTAGCTCGTTAGCTGAAAACAGCCCGACCTTGAAGGAAGAGAAAGCGGCCTGCTGTCTGCGTGACAGCAACTGCTTTAACCATGGCTCTGACTCTGGTCTTGATTGTGCATTAAATTCATATAACTGGAACTCAGATTGCCTTGCCCCATCGGGCCTAACATTATACCCTGGGATCCATGTCCATTCTCCCTTAACCACTCCTCGACAAGACCCCAGCTACAGTAGTAAGTAGGTCCCCATGCAGTCTATCAGCCAGCACGGTGTCACATTTGCAGCTGCTTTCCTGTGGGAGCTATCTTCAATACCACACTTTTTCTCCTCAGCTCCCATTGAAAAAATACACGTGTAAGTTAAGTTATGCCACTGAGTATGGGAGCTACAAGAAAGCAGGAAGGCAGACCCCAGCTACAGTAGTAAGTAGGTCCCCATGCAGTCTATCAGCGAGCAGGGTGTCACATTTGCAGCTGCTTTCCTGTGGGAGCTATCTTCAATACCACACTTTTTATCCTCAGTTTCCTTTTACAAAATACATGTGTACGTTAAGTTATGCCACTCAGTATGCGAGCTACAAGAAAGCAGGAAGGCAGACCCCAGCTACAGTCGTCAGTAGGTCCCCATGCAGTCTATCAGCCAGCACGGTGTCACATTTGCAGCTGCTTTCCTGTGGGAGCTATCTTCAATACCACAGTTTTTCTCCTCAGCTCCCATTGAAAAAAATACATTTTGTCTGTAAAGTTATGCCACTGAGTATGGGAGCTACAAGAAAGCAGGAAGGCAGACCCCAGCTACAGTAGTAAGTAGGTCCCCATGCAGTCTATAAGCCAGCACGGTGTCACATTTGCAGATGCTTTCCTGTGAGAGCTATCTTCAATACCACACTTTTTCTCCTCAGCTCCCATTGAAAAAATACATGTGTCTGTTAAGTTATGCCACTGAGTATGGGAGCTACAAGAAAGCAGGAAGGCAGACCCCAGCTACAGTAGTAAGTAGGTCCCCATGCAGTCTATCAGCCAGCACGGTGTCACCTTTGCAGCTGCTTTCCTGTGGGAGCTATCTTCAATACCACAGTTTTTATCCTCAGCTCCCTTTGAAAAAATACATTTTGTCTGTTAAGTTATGCCACTGAGTATGGGAGCTACAAGAAAGCAGGAAGGCAGACCCCAGCTACAGTAGTCAGTGGGTCCCCATGCAGTCTATCAGCCAGCACGGTTTCACATTTGCAGCTGCTTTCCTGTGGGAGCTATCTTCAATACCACACTTTTTCTCCTCAGCTCCCATTGAAAAAATACATGTGTATGTTAAGTTATGCCACTGAGTATGGGAGCTACAAGAAAGCAGGAAGGCAGACCCTGCTGCGAAGTTTTCGACTCTTGGCCTGAAAAACCCAGGCTTGAAGCCTGAAACCCAGGCCCGAAGGGCTGAAACCCAGGCACGAAGCCCTGAAACCCAGGCACGAAGCCTGAAACCCAGGCACAAAGGCCTGAAACCCAGGCACGAAGTCTGAAACCCAGGCACGAAGGCCTGAAACACAGGCACGAATGCCGGAAACCCAGGCACGAAGCCTGAAAACCCAGGCAAGAAGCCTGAAACCCAGGCACGAAGGCCTGAAACCCAGGCACGAAGGCCTGAAACCCAGGCACAACAGCCTGAAAAACCCAGGCACGAAGGCCTGAAAAACCCAGGCACGAAGGCCAGAAAAACCCAGGCACGAAGGCCTGAAACCCAGGCACAAAAGCCTGAAAAAACCAGGCACGAAGCCTACTTCATGCGGCGATCAACCCAGGGTCCGATTCTCAGCTGGGTGGGAAGAAATCAGTCCTACTCAATGTGAGTGATAGCAGAAATCTTCTTCTTCATTGAGAGCAGGCTCTAACTTAGAGACACAGCAGCTTCACAGCTAGCTCAGCAACAGCAGCTAATAGATTACATTCTTATGCTCATCCTACTTGCGGTTTCTGCGATAAGCAAGCTCCCTCACATTTTCCCATCTTGTTTTTCCCCCGTAGTTGTTTTCCACCTTGGGCTGTTACCTCGTTAGCTGAAAACAGCCCGACCTTGAAGGAAGAGAAAGCGGCCTGCTGTCTACATGACAGAAAGTGCTTTAACCATGGCTCTGACTCTGGTCTTGATTGTGCATTAAATTCATATAACTGGAACTCAGATTGCCTTGCCCCATCGGGCCTAACGTTATACCCTGGGATCCATGTCCATTCTCCCTTAACCACTCCTCGACAAGACCCCAGCTACAGTAGTAAGTAGGTCCCCATGCAGTCTATCAGCCAGCACGGTGTCACATTTGCAGCTGCTTTCCTGTGGGAGCTATCTTCAATACCACACTTTTTCTGTTCAGCTCCCATTGAATGAAATACATTTTGTCTGTTAAGGTATACCACTGAGTATGGGAGCTACAAGAAAGCAGGAAGGCAGACCCCAGCTACAGTAGTAAGTAGGTCCCCATGCAGTCTATCAGCCAGCACGGTGTCACATTTGCAGCTGCTTTCCTGTGGGAGCTATCTTCAATACCACACTTTTTCTGTTCAGCTCCCATAGAATCAAATACATTTTGTTTGTTAAGGTATACCACTGAGTATGGGAGCTACAAGAAAGCAGGAAGGCAGACCCCAGCTACAGTAGTAAGTAGGTCCCCATGCAGTCTATCAGCCAGCACGGTGTCACATTTGCAGCTGCTTTCCTGTGGGAGCTACCTTCAATACCACACTTTTTCTCCTCAGCTCCCATTGAAAAAATACATGTGTATGTTAAGTTATGCCACTGAGTATGGGAGCTACAAGAAAGCAGGAAGGCAGACCCCAGCTACAGTAGTAAGTAGGTCCCCATGCAGTCTATCAGCCAGCACGGTGTCACATTTGCAGCTGCTTTCCTGTGGGAGCTATCTTCAATACCACACTTTTTCTGTTCAGCTCCCATTGAATCAAATACATTTTGTTTGTTAAGGTATACCACTGAGTATGGGAGCTACAAGAAAGCAGGAAGGCAGACCCCAGCTACAGTAGTAAGTAGGTCCCCATGCAGTCTAGCAGCCAGCACGGTGTCACATTTGCAGCTGCTTTCCTGTGGGAGCTATCTTCAATACCACACTTTTTCTGTTCAGCTCCCATTGAATACAATACATTTTGTCTGTAAAATTATATCGCTGAGTATGGGAGCTACAAGAAAGCAGGAAGGCAGACCCCAGCTACAGTATTCAGTAGGTCCCCATGCAGTCTATCAGCCAGCACGGTGTCACATTTGCAGCTGCTTTCCTCTGGGAGCTATCTTCAATACCACAGTTTTTATCCTCAGTTCCCTTTGACAAAATACATGTGTCTGTTAAGTTATGCCACTGAGTATGGGAGCTACAAGAAAGCAGGAAGGCAGACCCCAGCTACAGTAGTAAGTAGGTCCCCATGCAGTCTATCAGCCAGCACGGTGTCACATTTGCAGATGCTTTCCTGTGGGAGCTATCTTCAATACCACAGTTTTTATCCTCAGCTCCCTTTGACAAAATATATGTGTATGTTAAGTTATGCCACTGAGTATGGGAGCTACAAGAAAGCAGGAAGGCAGACCCCAGCTACAGTAGTAAGTAGGTCCCCATGCAGTCTATCAACCAGCACGGTGTCACATTTGCAGCTCCTTTCCTGTGGGAGCTATCTTCAATACCACACTTTTTCTGTTCAGCTCCCTTTGAAAAAATACATTTTGTCTGTTAAGTTATGCCACTGAGTATGGGAGCTACAAGAAAGCAGGAAGGCAGACCCCAGCTACAGTAGTCAGTAGGTCCCCATGCAGTCTATCAGCCAGCACGGTGTCACATTTGCAGCTGCTTTCCTGTGGGAGCTATCTTCAATACCACAGTTTTTATCCTCAGCTCCCATTGAAAAAATACATGTGTCTGTTAAGTTATGCCACTGAGTATGGGAGCTACAAGAAAGCAGGAAGGCAGACCCCAGCTACAGTAGTAAGTAGGTCCCCATGCAGTCTATCAGCCAGCACGGTGTCACATTTGCAGCTCCTTTCCTGTGGGAGCTATCTTCAATACCAAAGTTTTTCTGTTCAGCTCCCATTGAATAAAATACATTTTGTCTGTTAAATTATACCGTTGAGTATGGGAGCTACAAGAAAGCAGGAAGGCAGACCGCAGCTACAGTAGTAAGTAGGTCCCCATGCAGTCTATCAGCCAGCACGGTGTCACATTTGCAGCTGCTTTCCTGTGGGAGCTATCTTCAATACCACACTTTTTCTGTTCAGCTCCCATTGAATACAATACATTTCGTCTGTAAAGTTATATCGCTGAGTATGGGAGCTACAAGAAAGCAGGAAGGCAGACCCCAGATACAGTAGTAAGTAGGTTCCCATGCAGTCTATCAGCCAGCACGTTGTCACATTTGCAGCTGCTTTCCTGTGGGAGCTATCTTCAATACCACACTTTTTCTGTTCAGCTCCCATTGAATCAAATACATTTTGTTTGTTAAGGTATACCACTGAGTATGGGAGCTACAAGAAAGCAGGAAGGCAGACCCCAGCTACAGTAGTAAGTAGGTCCCCATGCAGTCTATCAGCCAGCACGGTGTCACATTTGCAGCTGCTTTCCTGTGGGAGCTACCTTCAATACCACACTTTTTCTCCTCAGCTCCCTTTGAAAAAATACATTTTGTCTGTTAAGTTATGCCACTGAGTATGGGAGCTACAAGAAAGCAGGAAGGCAGACCCCAGCTACAGTAGTCAGTAGGTCCCCATGCAGTCTATCAGCCAGCACGGTGTCACATTTGCAGCTGCTTTCCTGTGGGAGCTATCTTCAATACCACAGTTTTTATCCTCAGCTCCCATTGAAAAAATACATGTGTATGTTAAGTTATGCCACTGAGTATGGGAGCTACAAGAAAGCAGGAAGGCAGACCCTGCTGCGAAGTTTTCGACTCTTGGCCTGAAAAACCCAGGCTTGAAGCCTGAAACCCAGGCCCGAAGGGCTGAAACCCAGGCACGAAGGCCTGAAAAACCCAGGCACGAAGGCCAGAAAAACCCAGGCACGAAGGCCTGAAACCCAGGCACAAAAGCCTGAAAAACCCAGGCACGAAGCCTACTTCATGCGGCGATCAACCCAGGGTCCGATTCTCAGCTGGGTGGGAAGAAATCAGTCCTACTCAATGTGAGTGATAGCAGAAATCTTCTTCTTCATTGAGAGCAGGCTCTAACTTACATACACAGCAGCTTCAAAGCTAGCTCAGCAACAGCAGCTAATAGATTACATTCTTATGCTCATCCTACTTGCGGTTTCTGCGATAAGCAAGCTCCCTCACACTTTCCCATCTTGTTTTTCCCCTGTAGTTGTTTTCCACCTTGGGCTGTTAGCTCGTTAGCTGAAAAACAGCCCGACCTTGAAGGAAGAGAAAGCGGCCTGCTGTCTACATGACAGAAAGTGCTTTAACCATGGCTCTGACTCTGGTCTTGATTGTGCATTAAATTCATATAACTGGAACTCAGATTGTCTTGCCCCATCGGGCCTAACGTTATACCCTGGGATCCATGTCCATTCTCCCTTAACCACTCCTCGACAAGACCCCAGCTACAGTAGTAAGTAGGTCCCCATGCAGTCTATCAGCCAGCACGGTGTCACATATGCAGCTGCTTTCCTCTGGGAGCTATCTTCAATACCACAGTTTTTATCCTCAGCTCCCTTTGACAAAATATATGTGTATGTTAAGTTATGCCACTGAGTATGGGAGCTACAGGAAAGCAGGAAGGCAGACCCCAGCTACAGTAGTAAGTAGGTCCCCATGCAGTCTATCAGCCAGCACGGTGTCACATTTGCAGATGCTTTCCTGTGAGAGCTATCTTCAATATCACAGTTTTTATCCTCAGCTCCCTTTGAAAAAATACATGTGTCTGTTAAATTATGCCACTGAGTATGGGAGCTACAGGAAAGCAGGAAGGCAGACCCCAGCTACAGTATTCAGTAGGTCCCCATGCAGTCTATCAGCCAGCACGGTGTCACATTTGCAGCTGCTTTCTTGTGGGAGCTATCTTCAATACCACAGTTTTTCTCCTCAGCTCCCATTGAAAAAAATACATTTTGTCTGTTAAGTTATGCCACTGAGTATGGGAGCTACAAGAAAGCAGGAAGGCAGACCCCAGCTACAGTAGTAAGTAGGTCCCCATGCAGTCTATCAGCCAGCACGGTGTCACATTTGCAGCTGCTTTCCTGTGGGAGCTATCTTCAATACCACACTTTTTCTGTTCAGCTCCCATTGAATAAAATACATTTTGTCTGTAAAATTATATCGCTGAGTATGGGAGCTACAAGAAAGCAGGAAGGCAGACCCCAGCTACAGTAGTAAGTAGGTCCCCATGCAGTCTATCAGCCAGCACGGTGTCACATTTGCAGCTGCTTTCCTCTGGGAGCTATCTTCAATACCACACTTTTTCTATTCAGCTCCCATTGAAAAAATACGTGTGTTTGTTAAGGTATACCACTGAGTATGGGAGCTACAAGAAAGCAGGAAGGCAGACCGCAGCTACAGTAGTAAGTAGGTCCCCATGCAGTCTATCAGCCAGCACGGTGTCACATTTGCAGGTGCTTTCCTGTGGGAGCTATCTTCAATACCACACTTTTTCTCCTCAGCTCCCATTGAAAAAAATACATTTTGTCTGTTAAGTTATGCCACTGAGTATGGGAGCTACAAGAAAGCAGGAAGGCAGACCCCAGCTACAGTAGTAAGTAGGTCTCCATGCAGTCTATCAGCCAGCACGGTGTCACATTTGCAGCTCCTTTCCTGTGGGAGCTATCTTCAATACCACACTTTTTCTATTCAGCTCCCATTGAAAAAAATACATTTTGTCTGTTAAGTTATACCGCTGACTATGGGAGCTACAAGAAAGCAGGAAGGCAGACCCCAGCTACAGTAGTAAGTAGGTGTCCATGCAGTTTATCAGTCAGCACGGTGTCACAATTGCAGCTCCTTTCCTGTGGGAGCTATCTTCAATACCACAGTTTTTATCCTCAGCTCCCATTGAAAAAATACATTTTGTCTGTAAAATTATATCGCTGAGTATAGGAGCTACAAGAAAGCAGGAAGGCAGACCCCAGCTACAGTAGTAAGTAGGTCCCCATGCAGTCTATCAGCCAGCACGGTGTCACATTTGCAGATGCTTTCCTGTGGGAGCTATCTTCAATACCACACTTTTTTTGTTCAGCTCCCATTGAATAAAATGCATTTTGTCTGTAAAATTATATCGCTGAGTATGGGAGCTACAAGAAAGCAGGAAGGCAGACCCCAGCGACAGTAGTAAGTAGGTGTCCATGCAGTCTATCAGCCAGCACGGTGTCACATTTGCAGCTCCTTTCCTGTGGGAGCTATCTTCAATACCACAGTTTTTATCCTCAGCTCCCATTGAAAAAATACATTTTGTCTGTAAAATTATATCGCTGAGTATGGGAGCTACAAGAAAGCAGGAAGGCAGACCCCAGCTACAGTAGTAAGTAGGTCCCCATGCAGTCTATCAGCCAGCACGGTGTCACATTTGCAGCTGCTTTCCTGTGGGAGCTACCTTCAATACCACAGTTTTTCTCCTCAGCTCCCATTGAAAAAATCCATTTTGTCTGTTAAATTATGCCGCTGAGTATGGGAGCTACAAGAAAGCAGGAAGGCAGACCCCAGCTACAGTAGTCAGTAGGTCCCCATGCAGTCTATCAGCCAGCACGGTGTCACATTTGCAGCTGCTTTCCTGTGGGAGCTATCTTCAATACCACAGTTTTTATCCTCAGCTCCCAATGAAATATACATGTGTATGTTAAGTTATGCCACTGAGTATGGGATCTACAAGAAAGCAGGAAGGCAGACCCCAGCTACAGTAGTAAGTAGGTCCCCTTGCAGTCTATCAGCCAGCACGGTGTCACATTTGCAGATGCTTTCCTGTGGGAGCTATCTTCAATACCACACTTTTTCTGTTCTACTCCCATTGAAAAAATACATGTGTCTGTTAAGGTATACCACTGAATATGGGAGCTACAAGAAAGCAGGACGGCAGACCCCAGCTACAGTAGTAAGTAGGTCTCCATGCAGTCTATCAGCCAGCACGGTGTCACATTTGCAGCTGCTTTCCTGTGCAGACCAGCTTGCTGCAAAAACACGAGGTGGCTTTATTTCGGAGCTCCGGGCCGTCTCATACCTCACGCAGGAGATAGAGGAGGCGACCACGAGGCCCGGCGGGGAGGGTTTATATAGAGAGGGGAGGAGAGCGGAAAATTCCAGCACATCTGCACATCAATAGTGTGGGGAAGGAGAGTGGAAAATCCCAGCACACCTGGGCAGTTCCATTCCATACAAACCCCAACATTTCCAGACATGCCCAAACGAGCCAAAACCCAAACAAGCCCCAACCCAGGTCACCCTGATAGCGTGGAGGGGGCGGGGTAGTAATGTCAATTTTTTTCCCTTTCTTTCATTCCCCACTCCTTTTTGTTAATAATTCTAATCTTAGAATTCATGTTCACGCTCCAGGGTAATTGAGTTGGGCTTATTACCAATCCTATCATCTAACAAAAACAACTAATCTACTAATTATTGTAACAAAGCAAGGCTGGAGACCAGGTTGATCAGTGCGAGCCATCCACACAGACCCCAGTCTCTTGTCAAGCCTTTTCTGACAGAAGTTTTCAGGCTACTTCAGCTCTCTTCTTATGTAACCTTCTCCCATAAGTCGGCTGATGGTGCGCTTTTCTCTGGCAATGATTCCTAAAATACACTTGTAGACAACATAAATCATAGCTACTAATACAACAAACATAACAATATCATCATCAGGACGTGCCCAGCTCCCCAAAGTCTCATTAATGGGCGGGGCGCCCCATACATAATCTCAAAGGGGGTCAACCCCGTGGGTCCTGGGGTATTTCGCGCGCAGAAAAGAGCAAGGGAGAGAAGGGCTGTCCAATCACCCCCGCCGGTCTCTGTAACCAACTTAGTTAAAAGTCTCCTTTATAGTTCTATTCATCCTTTCTACCTGTCCTGAACTTTGGGGCCAGTAAGCACAATGAAGCTTCCAATCAATCCCCAATTGTTTGGCCAGCCCCTGACTTACCTGGGCGACAAAGGCAGGTCCATTGTCTGACCCAATTACCTTGGGGACTCCGCATTTTCTCAGGTCCCAAGTGCGTCAATTAGTGGATATGAGTAAGGTAGGCCACACTCTCTTCTTCAGACAGGATGACCTTTTCTCTGGTTTCTGAGCTTCCCACCGAGGTGAGTTCTTTGATTTTGGTCAGTAGGATCATGGGTCCTTGGGCCGCCTCCTTGGCATGTTTATCAGCCATTTGGTTCCCTTTTGCTATAAAGTCTGTTCCTTTCTGGTGCCCAGGACAGTGTATAATGGCTACCTCCTTCGGAAGATGGATGGCTTCCAAGAGGCTTAGTATTTCCTCCTTGTTTTTTATGTCTTTTCCCCCTGAGGTTAATAGTCCTCTCTGTTGATAGACGGTGCCATGTACATGTGCTGTTGCAAAGGCATACCGGCTATCTGTGTATATGTTAATCAGTCGCCCATCTGCCAATCATAGGGCCTGTATCAGGGCTATTAATTCAGCCTTCTGCGCTGAGGTCCCTTCAGGCAAGGCGCTGGCCCATACGACCCTCTTCCCATCTACCACTGCTGCTCCGGCCCTTCGCTTACCTTCCACGAGGTAGCTACTCCCATCTGTGAACCACGACTGCACCCCTGGCAAGGGCTGGTCTGGGAGATCTGCCCGAATACCAGTCTCTTCCACCAGTATATTCTCGCAGCTGTGGACAGGAAGATTCCCTACCTCAGGCAGCAGGGTGGCCGGATTCAGGACAGCCGGTGGTGCGAAAACGATACGATCTGTTAACAGCAGGCTTTGATAATGGGTAAATAGGCCACTGGGCGTTTGCACGGACCAAGGGCCTGAGTCAGAACCCCTCGGGCAATCCCATTTATTTTTGTCCCGTGGCCCCAATTACCAGAGTCTGTTTCTCTTTTGTTTTTCCCATTGGTTTCTTGAGTACAGAATATTAAAGCTCCTGCATCGGCTCGGGGAGGGGGGCTGAGCCCCGTCTCCCCTAATTTTCGTCTTCCAAGATCATGACTTTCAACCCTTTCTTCTTAGGGCATTCTCGGGCCCAATGTCCCTTCTTTTTGCAAAAAGCACATTGATCATTTTCCAAGGGCACCCATCCTCTTCCGGGTCTCCTTGGCCCTTGCCTTTGACTGTCACCCAGGTTCCCTCCCTGTCTGGATCTCTCTGCTCCTTGTCGCTTTCCCTCTTGTATTACTGTACTTAAAATCCTAGTTAAATTCCTATCCTGACACTTCTGTCTTCTTTCTTCTGCTTCCTCCCTTTCCTTTTTTTTCTCTCTCTTGTTTCTCCTCCTCTGTTTCTCTCTTATGATATACTTTCTCAGCCTCTTTTACCACATCCCGAAGAGTATAGTCCTGTAACCCTTCTATATGCTGCAATTTTCTTTTTATGTCTGGGGCAGACTGCCCAATAAATGACATAATAACAGACGCCCTCTGCCCTTCTGATGTCGGATCAAAAGGAGCGTATATCCGATAGGCTTCCATAAGCCTCTCAAGGAACACAGAGGGAGGTTCGTTAGAACCTTGCATAATTTCCCTTACCTTAGCCAAATTAGTAGGTTTCCTTGCAGCCCCCCTAAGTCCTGCCACCAGAGCCCGGCGATAGATGGACAGCCGTTCCCTACCTGCTGCTGTATTATAGTCCCACTGTGGCCGTGTCAAAGGAAAAGCCTCATCGACTTCTGCCGCCGTCAGCGTTGTTCGCCCGGCAGGATCACGAACAGCTTTTCGCGCCTCCGAGACAATTCTTTCTCTCTCTTCGGTGGTAAAGAGGGTGTTTAGTAATTGCTGACAGTCGTCCCAAGTCGGTTGATGGGAGTACATCAGAGACTCGACTAAACCTGTAAGAGCAGCAGGATTCTCCGAAAAAGGAGGGTGATTAGTTTTCCAGTTATATAGATCAGATGAAGAAAAAGGCCAATATTGCAACACCTGCAACTCATTTTGGTCTGCCGGGGGTGGCCCAACCGCTCGAAGGGGCAAAGTGACGGTCGAATCAGGCCCATTCGCCCACGCCCGTCTCCTGCTGCGGGTGCCGGCGGGCGGTCCCCCGGCAGGCACTTGAGGAAGGGGGGGGTAATAAGGAGGGGGCTGAATTGGTTCTGGCGGTGGCGCCGTGGGCCATTCAGGAGGCCCTTCTGTTTCAGGGTAAATTTTGGGCGGTTCTTTTTTACTTTTCTCACTTTTCTCCTCATTATCTCGGTCAGCCCCTTCCCCAGTATTTAATGTCAAAGCACTAACTTCTGCGGGTAAATCCATTAATCCCCGCGGGGGGAGAAAAGGTCTAACCCAGTTAGGGGGTTAGAGAACCAGGTCTTCCCATACTGAGATGTAAGGTACCTGGTCCGGGTGCCCTCCCTTGATAATAGCCTGGACTGCTCGAATGGTTGTGATATCAAAAGTACCAGTCCGAGGCCAGCCCACTTTAAAGGTGGACCATTCGCTTTCACAATAGACTTGCCATTTTCCCTTTTTTACAATTAACGATAAATTCCGTCCTCTAGCCGTAACGTCCGCCCAATGGTCCAGAATCAAAGATAAAGGAGTAGATTCAGCTTGACCCATTTTACTCCAATAAAAACCGAGACTTCCTAGCACGAAAACAAAGAAAAACACTAACACCGAGCCTATTTCCAACCAACTCTGTTTGCACTCAGACAGCAAAGACTGAAGCATTACTTCAGATGGCCTGAGGCCTCTCCTTCCCATTCAACAAAGACCACAATCGCCTGTTAAATACCGATACGGACACCTCATTAACAGAAACAAGACCACAGAAACAAGACCAGCGGTTCACTGAATTCCGGGCAGTCAGACCCTCCTGACTCCCTTCCACCCTTGAGGCGTCCCTCAGGGCCGAAGCCTGCGGTTCCGGACACGTCTATCCCCGCAGTCACTGAGTCCTCACGGTCCTCAGTGACAGCTGCATCAAAATACCAACGGGATCCCAAATCGCCAACACGCCAAGTGAACCAAAAGTGGGACTTTAACCCACAAGTGGGACTTAAACCCACAACCAGGGGTGGGACTCGAACCCACGATCCCTGTCCTCAGACCAGTGAACCAAAAGTGGGACTTTAACCCACGAGTGGGACTTAAACCCACAACCAGGGGTGGGACTCGAACCCACGATCCCTGTCCTCAGACCAGTGTCGGGTATTTTGCTTCCTTCAAACAGATCTTATTCTAACAGGCTAGATTACTTCGGGTTTTTTTGTTGGTTTTTTTGCAACTATTCTCACGCGGCTCGGAACGACGACAAAAACGAATAAGTCCTGCAATCCAAACTCCCAGTCGTATACAATATAAACAACACTCACTAAAACATTTAAAGAGACACAGACCAGCCTTCCAAAATTTACACGAAACAGACCCCCAAGATATAGCTCAGCAAGACACCCACAGTACAAACCAGATTCCCAAGAAAAATGCACAAGAACATTCGTAGTGTATCCCTAAAACAGCATAAGATTTTATAGCAGCACAAAAATTCTTTTTCAATCACTCATGTGGCGCCACACACTCACAAACACTCACAAGCACATTCACACAAAAAGCTCACCTCCAAGGGGTCATCGTTTCCTGAGGTGTTCGTCGATATCCCAGACGAGCCCCCAAATGAAAGCTTCCCTTATTCGGAACTTTCTCTCTGAATACCGGACGGCGATCACCTCAAGGAAGACGAGAGACCAGCTTGCTGCAAAAACACGAGGTGGCTTTATTTCGGAGCTCCGGGCCGTCTCATACCTCACGCAGGAGATAGAGGAGGCGACCACGAGGCCCGGTGGGGAGGGTTTATATAGAGAGGGGAGGAGAGCGGAAAATTCCAGCACATCTGCACATCAATAGTGTGGGGAAGGAGAGTGGAAAATCCCAGCACACCTGCGCAGTTCCATTCAATACAAACCCCAACATTTCCAGACATGCCCAAACGAGCCAAAACCCAAACAAGCCCCAACCCAGGTCACCCTGATAGCGTGGGGGGGAGGGAGTAATGTCAATTTTTTTCCCTTTCTTTCAATAGCAGAAATCTTCTTCTTCACTGAGAGCAGGCTCTAACTTATAGACACAGCAGCTTCAAAGCTAGCTCAGCAACAGCAGCTAATAGATTACATTCTTATGCTCATCCTACTTGCGGTTTCTGCGATAAGCAAGCTGCCTCACATTTTCCCATCTTGTTTTTCCCCCGTAGTTGTTTTCCACCTTGGGCTGTTAGCTCGTTAGCTGAAAACAGCCCGACCTTGAAGGAAGAGAAAGCGGCCTGCTGTCTGCGTGACAGCAACTGCTTTAACCATGGCTCTGACTCTGGTCTTGATTGTGCATTAAATTCATATAACTGGAACTCAGATTGCCTTGCCCCATCGGGCCTAACATTATACCCTGGGATCCATGTCCATTCTCCCTTAACCACTCCTCGACAAGACCCCAGCTACAGTAGTAAGTAGGTCCCCATGCAGTCTATCAGCCAGCACGGTGTCACATTTGCAGCTGCTTTCCTGTGGGAGCTATCTTCAATACCACACTTTTTCTCCTCAGCTCCCATTGAAAAAATACACGTGTAAGTTAAGTTATGCCACTGAGTATGGGAGCTACAAGAAAGCAGGAAGGCAGACCCCAGCTACAGTAGTAAGTAGGTCCCCATGCAGTCTATCAGCGAGCAGGGTGTCACATTTGCAGCTGCTTTCCTGTGGGAGCTATCTTCAATACCACACTTTTTATCCTCAGTTTCCTTTTACAAAATACATGTGTACGTTAAGTTATGCCACTCAGTATGCGAGCTACAAGAAAGCAGGAAGGCAGACCCCAGCTACAGTCGTCAGTAGGTCCCCATGCAGTCTATCAGCCAGCACGGTGTCACATTTGCAGCTGCTTTCCTGTGGGAGCTATCTTCAATACCACACTTTTTCTCCTCAGCTCCCATTGAAAAAAATACATTTTGTCTGTTAAGTTATGCCACTGAGTATGGGAGCTACAAGAAAGCAGGAAGGCAGACCCCAGCTACAGTAGTCAGTGGGTCCCCATGCAGTCTATCAGCCAGCACGGTGTCACATTTGCAGCTGCTTTCCTGTGGGAGCTATCTTCAATACCACACTTTTTCTCCTCAGCTCCCATTGAAAAAATACATGTGTATGTTAAGTTATGCCACTGAGTATGGGAGCTACAAGAAAGCAGGAAGGCAGACCCTGCTGCGAAGTTTTCGACTCTTGGCCTGAAAAACCCAGGCTTGAAGCCTGAAACCCAGGCCCGAAGGGCTGAAAGCCAGGCACGAAGCCCTGAAACCCAGGCACGAAGCCTGAAACCCAGGCACAAAGGCCTGAAACCCAGGCACGAAGTCTGAAACCCAGGCACGAAGGCCTGAAACACAGGCACGAATGCCGGAAACCCAGGCACGAAGCCTGAAACCCAGGCACGAAGCCTGAAAACCCAGGCAAGAAGCCTGAAACCCAGGCACGAAGGCCTGAAACCCAGGCACGAAGGCCTGAAACCCAGGCACAACAGCCTGAAAAACCCAGGCACGAAGGCCTGAAAAACCCAGGCACAAAGGCCTGAAAAACCCAGGCACGAAGGCCTGAAACCCAGGCACAAAAGCCTGAAAAACCCAGGCACGAAGCCTACTTCATGCGGCGATCAACCCAGGGTCCGATTCTCAGCTGGATGGGAAGAAATCAGTCCTACTCAATGTGAGTGATAGCAGAAATCTTCTTCTTCATTGAGAGCAGGCTCTAACTTAGAGACACAGCAGCTTCACAGCTAGCTCAGCAACAGCAGCTAATAGATTACATTCTTATGCTCATCCTACTTGCGGTTTCTGCGATAAGCAAGCTCCCTCACATTTTCCCATCTTGTTTTTCCCCCGTAGTTGTTTTCCACCTTGGGCTGTTACGTCGTAAGCTGAAAACAGCCCGACCTTGAAGGAAGAGAAAGCGGCCTGCTGTCTACATGACAGAAAGTGCTTTAACCATGGCTCTGACTCTGGTCTTGATTGTGCATTAAATTCATATAACTGGAACTCAGATTGTCTTGCCCCATCGGGCCTAACGTTATACCCTGGGATCCATGTCCATTCTCCCTTAACCACTCCTCGACAAGACCCCAGCTACAGTAGTAAGTAGGTCCCCATGCAGTCTATCAGCCAGCACGGTGTCACATTTGCAGCTGCTTTCCTGTGGGAGCTATCTTCAATACCACACTTTTTCTGTTCAGCTCCCATTGAATGAAATACATTTTGTCTGTTAAGGTATACCACTGAGTATGGGAGCTACAAGAAAGCAGGAAGGCAGACCCCAGCTACAGTAGTAAGTAGGTCCCCATGCAGTCTATCAGCCAGCACGGTGTCACATTTGCAGCTGCTTTCCTGTGGAAGCTATCTTCAATACCACACTTTTTCTCCTCAGCTCCCATTGAAAAAAATACATTTTGTCTGTTAAGTTATGCCACTGAGTATGGGAGCTACAAGAAAGCAGGAAGGCAGACCCCAGCTACAGTAGTAAGTAGGTCCCCATGCAGTCTGTCAGCCAGCACAGTGTCACATTTGCAGCTCCTTTCCTGTGGGAGCTATCTTCAATACCATACTTTTTCTCCTCAGCTTCCAATGAATAAAATACATTTTGTCTGTTAAGGTATACCACTGAATATAGGAGCTACAAGAAAGCAGGAAGGCAGACCCCAGCTACAGTAGTAAGTAGGTCCCCATGCAGTCTATCAGCCAGCACGGTGTCACATTTGCAGCTGCTTTCCTGTGGGAGCTATCTTCAATACCACACTTTTTCTGTTCAGCTCCCATAGAATCAAATACATTTTGTTTGTTAAGGTATACCACTGAGTATGGGAGCTACAAGAAAGCAGGAAGGCAGACCCCAGCTACAGTAGTAAGTAGGTCCCCATGCAGTCTATCAGCCAGCACGGTGTCACATTTGCAGCTGCTTTCCTGTGGGAGCTATCTTCAATACCACACTTTTTCTCCTCAGCTCCCTTTGAAAAATACATTTTGTCTGTTAAGTTATGCCACTGAGTATGGGAGCTACAAGAAAGCAGGAAGGCAGACCCCAGCTACAGTAGTAAGTAGGTCCCCATGCAGTCTATCAGCCAGCACGGTGTCACATTTGCAGCTGCTTTCCTGTGGGAGCTATCTTCAATACCACACTTTTTCTGTTCAGCTCCCATTGAATACAATACATTTTGTCTGTAAAATTATATCGCTGAGTATGGGAGCTACAAGAAAGCAGGAAGGCAGACCCCAGCTACAGTATTCAGTAGGTCCCCATGCAGTCTATCAGCCAGCACGGTGTCACATTTGCAGCTGCTTTCCTCTGGGAGCTATCTTCAATACCACAGTTTTTATCCTCAGTTCGCTTTGACAAAATACATGTGTCTGTTAATTTATGCCACTGAGTATGGGAGCTACAAGAAAGCAGGAAGGCAGACCCCAGCTACAGTAGTAAGTAGGTCCCCATGCAGTCTATCAGCCAGCACGGTGTCACATTTGCAGCTGCTTTCCTGTGGGAGCTATCTTCAATACCACACTTTTTCTGTTCAGCTCCCATTGAATACAATACATTTTGTCTGTAAAATTATATCGCTGAGTATGGGAGCTACAAGAAAGCAGGAAGGCAGACCCCAGCTACAGTAGTAAGTAGGTCCCCATGCAGTCTATCAGCCAGCACGGTGTCACATTTGCAGCTCCTTTCCTGTGGGAGCTATCTTCAATACCACACTTTTTATCCTCAGTTTCCTTTTACAAAATACATGTGTACGTTAAGTTATGCCACTCAGTATGCGAGCTACAAGAAAGCAGGAAGGCAGACCCCAGCTACAGTCGTCAGTAGGTCCCCATGCAGTCTATCAGCCAGCACGGTGTCACATTTGCAGCTGCTTTCCTGTGGGAGCTATCTTCAATACCACACTTTTTCTCCTCAGCTCCCATTGAAAAAAATACATTTTGTCTGTAAAGTTATGCCACTGAGTATGGGAGCTACAAGAAAGCAGGAAGGCAGACCCCAGCTACAGTAGTAAGTAGGTCCCCATGCAGTCTATCAGCCAGCACGGTGTCACCTTTGCAGCTGCTTTCCTGTGGGAGCTATCTTCAACACCACAGTTTTTATCCTCAGCTCCCTTTGAAAAAATACATTTTGTCTGTTAAGTTATGCCACTGAGTATGGGAGCTACAAGAAAGCAGGAAGGCAGACCCCAGCTACAGTAGTCAGTGGGTCCCCATGCAGTCTATCAGCCAGCACGGTGTCACATTTGCAGCTGCTTTCCTGTGGGAGCTATCTTCAATACCACACTTTTTCTCCTCAGCTCCCATTGAAAAAATACATGTGTATGTTAAGTTATGCCACTGAGTATGGGAGCTACAAGAAAGCAGGAAGGCAGACCCTGCTGCGAAGTTTTCGACTCTTGGCCTGAAAAACCCAGGCTTGAAGCCTGAAACCCAGGCACGAAGGGCTGAAAGCCAGGCACGAAGCCCTGAAACCCAGGCACGAAGCCTGAAACCCAGGCACAAAGGCCTGAAACCCAGGCACGAAGTCTGAAACCCAGGCACGAAGGCCTGAAACACAGGCACGAATGCCGGAAACCCAGGCACGAAGCCTGAAACCCAGGCACGAAGCCTGAAAACCCAGGCAAGAAGCCTGAAACCCAGGCACGAAGGCCTGAAACCCAGGCACGAAGGCCTGAAACCCAGGCACAACAGCCTGAAAAACCCAGGCACGAAGGCCTGAAAAACCCAGGCACAAAGGCCTGAAAAACCCAGGCACGAAGGCCTGAAACCCAGGCACAAAAGCCTGAAAAACCCAGGCACGAAGCCTACTTCATGCGGCGATCAACCCAGGGTCCGATTCTCAGCTGGATGGGAAGAAATCAGTCCTACTCAATGTGAGTGATAGCAGAAATCTTCTTCTTCATTGAGAGCAGGCTCTAACTTAGAGACACAGCAGCTTCACAGCTAGCTCAGCAACAGCAGCTAATAGATTACATTCTTATGCTCATCCTACTTGCGGTTTCTGCGATAAGCAAGCTCCCTCACATTTTCCCATCTTGTTTTTCCCCCGTAGTTGTTTTCCACCTTGGGCTGTTACGTCGTAAGCTGAAAACAGCCCGACCTTGAAGGAAGAGAAAGCGGCCTGCTGTCTACATGACAGAAAGTGCTTTAACCATGGCTCTGACTCTGGTCTTGATTGTGCATTAAATTCATATAACTGGAACTCAGATTGTCTTGCCCCATCGGGCCTAACGTTATACCCTGGGATCCATGTCCATTCTCCCTTAACCACTCCTCGACAAGACCCCAGCTACAGTAGTAAGTAGGTCCCCATGCAGTCTATCAGCCAGCACGGTGTCACATTTGCAGCTGCTTTCCTGTGGGAGCTATCTTCAATACCACACTTTTTCTGTTCAGCTCCCATTGAATGAAATACATTTTGTCTGTTAAGGTATACCACTGAGTATGGGAGCTACAAGAAAGCAGGAAGGCAGACCCCAGCTACAGTAGTAAGTAGGTCCCCATGCAGTCTATCAGCCAGCACGGTGTCACATTTGCAGCTGCTTTCCTGTGGAAGCTATCTTCAATACCACACTTTTTCTCCTCAGCTCCCATTGAAAAAAATACATTTTGTCTGTTAAGTTATGCCACTGTGGTAGTTTGAGCCTGGCTGGATGCCAGGTGCCCACCACACCGCTTTACCCCCCACCTCCCGAGAAGCAAGCCAGGGAAGGGGAGAAAATAAGATGGGAATCTCGTGGGTTGAGATAAAAGCAGTTTAATAAATAAGTAGCAAAGCCACGCGCGCGGGAAGCAAAGCAGAAGCAGATAAGCTGTTACTCTCTACTTCCCATCAGCAGCGATGTCCGGCCACCTCCCGAGAAGCAGGGCTTCAGTACGCGTAGCGGTTGCTTTGGGAAGGCCAGAAATGAATCTCGCCTCCCCTTCCTGCTCCTTTCCCCCAGTTTATATTACTGAGCTGACGTCATATGGTATGGAATATCTCCTTGGTCAGCCTGGGTCAGCTGTCCTGGCCATAGTCCCTCCCAAGATCATGCCCACTCACAGCTATTGGTGAAGGTGGGGGAAGGAATGGTGGAGGGACAGCCCCGATGTTGTGCAAGCGGTAGTCATAATATTGATATCAACAGTAAGCACAGCACTGCAGGAGCTGCTGTGGAAAATCACTACCGTCCCAGACCCACTACAGTCTCCACCCCTTATTCCATACCATTTATGTCATGCTCAGACAAACCATCTTAACAATCCATATACATTCTTATATACTCTCATTAACCAGTACCCCCACTCTTCAACAGACAAACATCATTCTTGTATTCCCTCTTGCATCTTGCATCAAACAAACAAACAACATTCTTATATCTTTCATCCTCTGTAGATGTTCACTGGAGCAGGTCATAACTTCTGTCTCATCCATCAAGATGAATATCCAGGCCAGGGGAAACAGTATGTTCAGTGTTGGGCACCAGCACCGGCTTGGTTTGTCCACTTGTCCGGTTTTTCTTGCAAAGTTCATCTACAACAGATAACTCACATAACAGGTTATTTTTCCCCCAAGGTTAAGTCTCCTTGAGGTACACATCGAGTTTCCCCATCCTTTCTCATCACCCACCAAGTACAGCCAGGCCCTTGAGCAAAGACAATCCCACGAATGGGTTTGCCTTTTCCCATGGGAGGTGCAACCCATACTGCCTTCCCCAGCCATTTCCCTGGGTGCACTACGGGGACCTTATCTCCTCCCACAGTATGTAGTGGTTTTGTTTGGGCAGGACCAGGACGGTTAGTTGAACCTCTGCTATTGACCAGCCAAGTGGCTTCTGCTAAATTTTTATCCCACTGCTTCCATGCCCCATTGCCCAGTGCTCTCAACATGGTCTTTAGTAACCCATTATATCTCTCAATCTTTCCAGAGGCTTGAGGGTGATAGGGGATGTGGTATATCCACTCAATGCCATGTTTCTTTGCCCAGGAGTTTATGAGATTATTTCGAAAATGAGTTCCATTATCTGATTCAATTCTTTCTGGAGTGCCGTGTCGCCACAAAACTTGCCTTTCAAGACCCAAGACAGTATTTCGGGCAGTGGCGTGGTTTACAGAGTATGTTTCCAACCAACCAGTAGTTGCTTCCACCATGGTGAGTATATACCGCTTGCCTTGATGTGTTCGTGGTAGTGGTCCAACATAGTCAATTTGCCAGGCCTCACCATACTGAAAACCCAGCCATCGGCCTCTGTTCCAGGGAGACTTGATTCGTGTGGCTCGCTTGATTGCGGCACACGTTTCACATTCATGGGTGACCTGTGTGATGGCTTCCATGGTCAAGTCCACCCCTCGATCACGAGCCCATCTATATGTTGCATCTCTTCCCAGATGTCCTGATGTTTCATGGGCCCATCGAGCTATAAATAGCTCACCTTTACGCTCCCAGTCTAGATCTACCTGAGCTAGTTCAATTTTAGCAGCTTTATCTACCTGTTGGTTATTCCATTGTTCTTCATTGGCACGGCTTTTTGGCACATGAGCATCTACATGACGTACCTTCAGAGTTATATTTTCCACCCGAGCAGCAATGTCTTGCCATAATGCAGCAGCCCAGATGGGTTTACCCTTGCGCTGCCAGTTGGTCTTCTTCCATTGCTGTAGCCATCCCCATAGAGCATTAGCCACCATCCAGGAGTCAGTGTAAAGATAGAGTACTGGCCACTTCTCTCGTTCTGCAATCTTTAGAGCTAGTTGGATAGCCTTCACTTCAGCAAACTGACTTGACTCACCTTCTCCTTCAGTGGCCTCAACAACTCGTCGTGTGGGACTCCACACAGCAGCTTTCCACTTACGATGATTTCCTACCACGCGGCAGGATCCGTCAGTAAACAAAGCATAATGCCTCTCATCTTCTGACAGTTCATTATATGGTGGTGCCTCTTGGGCGCGAGCTACTTCCTCAGGCAATGCTCCAAAATCTCTGCCTTCTGGCCAGTCCATGATTTCTTCCAGGATTCCTGGGCGATTAGATTTCCCCAGCCGAGATCGTTGTGTAATCAACGCCATCCACTTACTCCATGTAGCGCTGGTTGCATGATGTATAGAAGGGGTTTTCCCTTTGAACATCCAGTGTAACACAGGCAGACGTGGTGCCAAGAGGAGATGAGCTTCTGTGCCAATGACTTCTGAAGCAGCTCGAAGTCCCTCATATGCTGCTAGTATTTCTTTTTCAGTTGGGGTGTAGTGGGCTTCCGATCCTCGATATCCTCGGCTCCAAAACCCTAATGGTCGACCTCGGGTTTCTCCAGATGTTTTCTGCCAGAGGCTCCAGGTGAGACCATGCTCTCCAGCGGCAGTGTAGAGGATATTCTGCACATCTGGTCCTGTACGGATGGGCCCAAGGGCAACTGCACGAGCTATTTCCTGTTTAATTTGTTGAAAAGCTTGTTGTTGCTCAAGGCCCCACTCAAAACAGTTCTTTTTTCTGGTTACTCTAAAGAGAGGGCTCACAAGCTGACTATAACCTGGGATATGCATCCTCCAGAATCCCACAAGGCCCAGGAAAGCTTGTGTTTCTTTCTTATTAGTCGGTTGAGACATAGTTGCTATTTTATTCACAACATCCATAGGCACATGCCGACGCCCATCTTGCCATTTTATGCCCAAAAACTGTATCTCTTGTGCAGGTCCCTTTACTTTGTTTCTTTTTATAGCAAAACCAGCTTTCAGGAGAATCTGTATTATTCTTTTCCCTTTCTCAAACACTTCTTCTGCCTTGTTGCCCCATACAATTATGTCATCAATGTACTGTAAATGTTCAGGGGCATCACCCGTTTCCAGCACAGTTTGGATTAGACCATGGCAAATAGTAGGACTATGTTTCCACCCCTGGGGCAATCGATTCCAGGTATATTGGACACCTCTCCATGTGAAGGCAAATTGTGGCCTGCACTCTGCTGCCAATGGAATTGAGAAGAATGCATTAGCGATGTCAATCGTAGCATACCACTTGGCTGCTTTTGACTCCAGTTCATACTGGAGCTCTAACATGTCTGGTACAGCAGCACTCAGTGGTGGTGTCACTTCGTTCAGGCCACGATAGTCTACTGTTAACCTCCACCCTCCATCAGATTTTTTCACAGGCCATATGGGACTATTAAATGGGGAATGAGTTTTGCTAATTACTCCTTGAGCCTCCAGCTGATGAATCAACTCACGGATGGGAGCCAGGGAATCTCGGTTCGTGCGATATTGCCTCCGGTGCACTGTCCTGGTAGCAATTGGTACCTGTTGCTCTTGAACTTGCAGCAATCCCACAACAAAAGGGTCTTCTGAGAGGCCAGGTAAATTAGAGAGTTGTTTGATTTTCTCTGTATCTACAGTGGCTATACCAAAAGCCCATCGATACCCCTTGGGGTCTTTGAAGTACCCTCTCCTGAGGTAATCTATGCCAAGAATACAAGGGGCCTCTGGACCAGTCACAATGGGGTGTTTTTTCCATTTGTCCCCTGTTAAGCTCACTTCAGCCTCTAATACAGATAATTCTTCACATCCCCCTGTCACTCCAGAGATCCAGACAGAATCTGTGCCTCTATACCTTGATGGCATCAATGTACACTGTGCCCCTGTGTCTACTAAGGCTTTATACCTTTGTGGGTTTGATGTGCCAGGCCATGGAACCCACACAGTCCAGTAGATTCGGTCATCCCTTTCCTCCTCCTGGCTGGAGGCAGGGACCCTCTATTTCTGTTCTTCATCAGAGTATTCGCTATCTGATCCTTGCAATTGCAGACCTGAAGTCTCCTTATTGGCTTCGAAGGAAGTAGTTGCAGTTCTTCTATGTCTTGGAGATTGTTGATTGTCCTCTTTTGTTTTGGCAGCCACTCTGCTGACAGCCCTCTTGGGTGGTCCTTTTCTAACAGCTGTCTTCCCCCTTAGTTCACGTACACGCGCTTCTAGCTTAAAAGTGGGTTCACCATCCCACTTCCTCATATCCTCTCCTTGGCCACGCAAAAAGAGCCAGAGTTCATTTCGCGGTGTACTCCTGCGTCTGGGACTTCCCTTTCCCCTGGTCGGGACGGTGGATGACTGAGTTCTTGAGGCAGATCTAACAATCAGGCCATCATCCCACGCTGATGAGGAGGTGCAGAGGCTCTCTTCATAATTCTGTAACCAAGAAGATACCCTCTCCACTGTTGGTATATCCATGTCTGGATGATACACCATTGCCAGGATATTAGAATATGTAGCTGGGGCACTCTGGATCACTTTTCTCAACATGGCCCGTGTACACTGGACATCGTCTGGATCTGTGGAGGCCTCGACATTATCCAGATCACCATAGATGACTTCCAACACAGCTAATTCCCTTAGATATTGGATCCCTTCATCAGCTCTAGTCCACTTTCCTCGGGCATTTACAAGGTCTTCCTTGAATGGGTATCTTGCCCGTACACTTGAGAGGAGTCGTTTCCAGAGACTACAAACTGAGGTTTTCTTTCCAATGCCTTTATCAATTCCCCGGTCCCTAGCAAGAGATCCTAGCTGTTGGGCTTCTCTGCCTTCCAATTGTTGACTGTCAGCCCCGTTATCCCAGCATCGGAGCAGCCAGACACCAATCCGCTCACCTGGCTGGCGACTGTAATCTTTTCGCATATCTCTAAGTTCTGTTGAGGTGAGGGACCGAGTAGTTTCCATTTCCTTTTCGATTTCTCTCACTTCTCCTGATCTCCTTACCGAAGGACCAGTTTCTTCTTCTAGCCTTTCCTCTTCCTCCTCGTCTGCCCTTACTAATCGATGATATGGACTTGACCTCCTTATCCACTGCTTCTTTTTCACTACTGGGGCAACCACTGTGGTTGTTGTTTGGTTCCCTGACTCAACCATGGTAGTCTCAGGTATAGTTTGAATTTCCACCTCGGCCATAGTTCTCTGAGAGGGCTGGACTGCGACTGACTCAACTATGTTGGTCTCAGGTATAGTTTGAATTTCCACCTCGGCCATAGTTCTCTGAGGGGGCTGGACTGCGACTGACTCAACTATGTTGGTCTCAGGCACCGTTTGAGTTTCCATTTCAATCACAGTTCTCTGAGAGGACTGGAATGCAGCTCGGTAGGCAGAGGCTAGGCCCCAGTATAGTGCCTGAACCTGATGGGCCTCATTAGGGTAGGTAAGACACCCTTCTATCAGGTAGCGTGTCAGTAAAGCAGGGTTTTTTATCTGTTCAGATGTAAAATCCCAGATTACAGGAGGTGATAACCGTCCTAGGAATTTGCCTAAATTCATCCACATACCCTGCCACCCAGGGACTGGCCGCTTCAGGGGGCATTTTAACATGTTTCCATCACAAATTTGTACTCTCTGATACCCAGATGACTCCAGATTCCACAAGATATATAATATACCAAGCATGTTAATTAGTAATATTAAAACTCTCGTATAAGGGTGACTAAGGACCTGGGAAGTCTGTGTAACAGAATTGTCTAGATCAGTCCGAGCTGAGGAGAAAGAGGTGCTTTGCCCCATGGCCTCCACAAGATAGCTCCCACAGCACACTAAATTCATCAGTAACAGAATGAGACTTGCTATTATTATTTGGGCCATCATGTTCCCAGGCCCTTTCATCCTCTTCACAAAATTATATAGCCAGCTTAGCAAAGCTATTAAGGTTAAAGCACAGCCGAGAGTCAATGTTAGGAGCATCATGTTCCCAAACATTAGAAAGTGTAAGATAAGCTGCATAGCAGCAAGGCTCCGTGACCAGCACAGGAACTTTGCTCTCATTGGTTTACTGTAATTGCAATGCAGTTAATGTAAATCTGCTATTATCTCGCCCCACGTTGGGCGCCAAAAGGGCTGTGGTAGTTTGAGCCTGGCTGGATGCCAGGTGCCCACCACACCGCTTTACCCCCCACCTCCCGAGAAGCAAGCCAGGGAAGGGGAGAAAATAAGATGGGAATCTCGTGGGTTGAGATAAAAGCAGTTTAATAAATAAGTAGCAAAGCCACGCGCGCGGGAAGCAAAGCAGAAGCAGATAAGCTGTTACTCTCTACTTCCCATCAGCAGCGATGTCCGGCCACCTCCCGAGAAGCAGGGCTTCAGTACGCGTAGCGGTTGCTTTGGGAAGGCCAGAAATGAATCTCGCCTCCCCTTCCTGCTCCTTTCCCCCAGTTTATATTACTGAGCTGACGTCATATGGTATGGAATATCTCCTTGGTCAGCCTGGGTCAGCTGTCCTGGCCATAGTCCCTCCCAAGATCATGCCCACTCACAGCTATTGGTGAAGGTGGGGGAAGGAATGCTGGAGGGACAGCCCCGATGTTGTGCAAGCGGTAGTCATAATATTGATATCAACAGTAAGCACAGCACTGCAGGAGCTGCTGTGGAAAATCACTACCGTCCCAGACCCACTACAGCCACTGAGTATGGGAGCTACAAGAAAGCAGGAAGGCAGACCCCAGCTACAGTAGTAAGTAGGTCCCCATGCAGTCTATCAGCCAGCACGGTGTCACATTTGCAGCTGCTTTCCTGTGGGAGCTATCTTCAATACCACACTTTTTCTGTTCAGCTCCCATAGAATCAAATACATTTTGTTTGTTAAGGTATACCACTGAGTATGGGAGCTACAAGAAAGCAGGAAGGCAGACCCCAGCTACAGTAGTAAGTAGGTCCCCATGCAGTCTATCAGCCAGCACGGTGTCACATTTGCAGCTGCTTTCCTGTGGGAGCTATCTTCAATACCACACTTTTTCTGTTCAGCTCCCATTGAATGAAATACATTTTGTCTGTTAAGGTATACCACTGAGTATGGGAGCTACAAGAAAGCAGGAAGGCAGACCCCAGCTACAGTAGTAAGTAGGTCCCCATGCAGTCTATCAGCCAGCACGGTGTCACATTTGCAGCTGCTTTCCTGTGGAAGCTATCTTCAATACCACACTTTTTCTCCTCAGCTCCCATTGAAAAAAATACATTTTGTCTGTTAAGTTATGCCACTGAGTATGGGAGCTACAAGAAAGCAGGAAGGCAGACCCCAGCTACAGTAGTAAGTAGGTCCCCATGCAGTCTATCAGCCAGCACGGTGTCACATTTGCAGCTGCTTTCGTGTGGGAGCTATCTTCAATACCACACTTTTTCTGTTCAGCTCCCATTGAATACAATACATTTTGTCTGTAAAATTATATCGCTGAGTATGGGAGCTACAAGAAAGCAGGAAGGCAGACCCCAGCTACAGTATTCAGTAGGTCTCCATGCAGTCTATCAGCCAGCACGGTGTCACATTTGCAGCTGCTTTCCTGTGGGAGCTACCTTCAATACCACACTTTTTCTCCTCAGCTCCCTTTGAAAAATACATTTTGTCTGTTAAGTTATGCCACTGAGTATGGGAGCTACAAGAAAGCAGGAAGGCAGACCCCAGCTACAGTAGTAAGTAGGTCCCCATGCAGTCTATCAGCCAGCACGGTGTCACATTTGCAGCTGCTTTCCTGTGGGAGCTATCTTCAATACCACACTTTTTCTGTTCAGCTCCCATAGAATCAAATACATTTTGTTTGTTAAGGTATACCACTGAGTATGGGAGCTACAAGAAAGCAGGAAGGCAGACCCCAGCTACAGTAGTAAGTAGGTCCCCATGCAGTCTATCAGCCAGCACGGTGTCACATTTGCAGCTGCTTTCCTGTGGGAGCTATCTTCAATACCACACTTTTTCTGTTCAGCTCCCATTGAATACAATACATTTTGTCTGTAAAATTATATCGCTGAGTATGGGAGCTACAAGAAAGCAGGAAGGCAGACCCCAGCTACAGTATTCAGTAGGTCCCCATGCAGTCTATCAGCCAGCACGGTGTCACATTTGCAGCTGCTTTCGTGTGGGAGCTATCTTCAATACCACACTTTTTCTGTTCAGCTCCCATTGAATACAATACATTTTGTCTGTAAAATTATATCGCTGAGTATGGGAGATACAAGAAAGCAGGAAGGCAGACCCCAGCTACAGTATTCAGTAGGTCTCCATGCAGTCTATCAGCCAGCACGGTGTCACATTTGCAGCTGCTTTCCTGTGGGAGCTACCTTCAATACCACACTTTTTCTCCTCAGCTCCCTTTGAAAAATACATTTTGTCTGTTAAGTTATGCCACTGAGTATGGGAGCTACAAGAAAGCAGGAAGGCAGACCCCAGCTACAGTAGTAAGTAGGTCCCCATGCAGTCTATCAGCCAGCACGGTGTCACATTTGCAGCTGCTTTCCTGTGGGAGCTATCTTCAATACCACACTTTTTCTGTTCAGCTCCCATAGAATCAAATACATTTTGTTTCTTAAGGTATACCACTGAGTATGGGAGCTACAAGAAAGCAGGAAGGCAGACCCCAGCTACAGTAGTAAGTAGGTCCCCATGCAGTCTATCAGCCAGCACGGTGTCACATTTGCAGCTGCTTTCCTGTGGAAGCTATCTTCAATACCACACTTTTTCTCCTCAGCTCCCATTGAAAAAAATACATTTTGTCTGTAAAATTATATCGCTGAGTATGGGAGCTACAAGAAAGCAGGAAGGCAGACCCCAGCTACAGTATTCAGTAGGTCCCCATGCAGTCTATCAGCCAGCACGGTGTCACATTTGCAGCTGCTTTCCTCTGGGAGCTATCTTCAATACCACAGTTTTTATCCTCAGTTCCCTTTGACAAAATACATGTGTCTGTTAAGTTATGCCACTGAGTATGGGAGCTACAAGAAAGCAGGAAGGCAGACCCCAGCTACAGTAGTAAGTAGGTCCCCATGCAGTCTATCAGCCAGCACGGTGTCACATTTGCAGCTGCTTTCCTGTGGGAGCTATCTTCAATACCACACTTTTTCTGTTCAGCTCCCATTGAATACAATACATTTTGTCTGTAAAATTATATCGCTGAGTATGGGAGCTACAAGAAAGCAGGAAGGCAGACCCCAGCTACAGTAGTAAGTAGGTCCCCATGCAGTCTATCAGCCAGCACGGTGTCACATTTGCAGCTCCTTTCCTGTGGGAGCTATCTTCAATACCACACTTTTTATCCTCAGTTTCCTTTTTCAAAATACATGTGTACGTTAAGTTATGCCACTCAGTATGCGAGCTACAAGAAAGCAGGAAGGCAGACCCCAGCTACAGTCGTCAGTAGGTCCCCATGCAGTCTATCAGCCAGCACGGTGTCACATTTGCAGCTGCTTTCCTGTGGGAGCTATCTTCAATACCACAGTTTTTCTCCTCAGCTCCCATTGAAAAAAATACATTTTGTCTGTAAAGTTATGCCACTGAGTATGGGAGCTACAAGAAAGCAGGAAGGCAGACCCCAGCTACAGTAGTAAGTAGGTCCCCATGCAGTCTATAAGCCAGCACGGTGTCACATTTGCAGATGCTTTCCTGTGAGAGCTATCTTCAATACCACACTTTTTCTCCTCAGCTCCCATTGAATGAAATACATTTTGTCTGTTAAGGTATACCACTGAGTATGGGAGCTACAAGAAAGCAGGAAGGCAGACCCCAGCTACAGTAGTAAGTAGGTCCCCATGCAGTCTATCAGCCAGCACGGTGTCACCTTTGCAGCTGCTTTCCTGTGGGAGCTATCTTCAACACCACAGTTTTTATCCTCAGCTCCCTTTGAAAAAATACATTTTGTCTGTTAAGTTATGCCACTGAGTATGGGAGCTACAAGAAAGCAGGAAGGCAGACCCCAGCTACAGTAGTCAGTGGGTCCCCATGCAGTCTATCAGCCAGCACGGTGTCACATTTGCAGCTGCTTTCCTGTGGGAGCTATCTTCAATACCACACTTTTTCTCCTCAGCTCCCATTGAAAAAATACATGTGTATGTTAAGTTATGCCACTGAGTATGGGAGCTACAAGAAAGCAGGAAGGCAGACCCTGCTGCGAAGTTTTCGACTCTTGGCCTGAAAAACCCAGGCTTGAAGCCTGAAACCCAGGCACGAAGGGCTGAAAGCCAGGCACGAAGCCCTGAAACCCAGGCACGAAGCCTGAAACCCAGGCACAAAGGCCTGAAACCCAGGCACGAAGTCTGAAACCCAGGCACGAAGGCCTGAAACACAGGCACGAATGCCGGAAACCCAGGCACGAAGCCTAAAACCCAGGCACGAAGCCTGAAAACCCAGGCAAGAAGCCTGAAACCCAGGCACGAAGGCCTGAAACCCAGGCACGAAGGCCTGAAACCCAGGCACAACAGCCTGAAAAACCCAGGCACGAAGGCCTGAAAAACCCAGGCACAAAGGCCTGAAAAACCCAGGCACAAAAGCCTGAAAAACCCAGGCACGAAGGCCTGAAACCCAGGCACAAAAGCCTGAAAAACCCAGGCACGAAGCCTACTTCATGCGGCGATCAACCCAGGGTCCGATTCTCAGCTGGATGGGAAGAAATCAGTCCTACTCAATGTGAGTGATAGCAGAAATCTTCTTCTTCATTGAGAGCAGGCTCTAACTTAGAGACACAGCAGCTTCACAGCTAGCTCAGCAACAGCAGCTAATAGATTACATTCTTATGCTCATCCTACTTGCGGTTTCTGCGATAAGCAAGCTCCCTCACATTTTCCCATCTTGTTTTTCCCCCGTAGTTGTTTTCCACCTTGGGCTGTTACGTCGTAAGCTGAAAACAGCCCGACCTTGAAGGAAGAGAAAGCGGCCTGCTGTCTACATGACAGAAAGTGCTTTAACCATGGCTCTGACTCTGGTCTTGATTGTGCATTAAATTCATATAACTGGAACTCAGATTGTCTTGCCCCATCGGGCCTAACGTTATACCCTGGGATCCATGTCCATTCTCCCTTAACCACTCCTCGACAAGACCCCAGCTACAGTAGTAAGTAGGTCCCCATGCAGTCTATCAGCCAGCACGGTGTCACATTTGCAGCTGCTTTCCTGTGGGAGCTATCTTCAATACCACACTTTTTCTGTTCAGCTCCCATTGAATGAAATACATTTTGTCTGTTAAGGTATACCACTGAGTATGGGAGCTACAAGAAAGCAGGAAGGCAGACCCCAGCTACAGTAGTAAGTAGGTCCCCATGCAGTCTATCAGCCAGCACGGTGTCACATTTGCAGCTGCTTTCCTGTGGAAGCTATCTTCAATACCACACTTTTTCTCCTCAGCTCCCATTGAAAAAAATACATTTTGTCTGTTAAGTTATGCCACTGAGTATGGGAGCTACAAGAAAGCAGGAAGGCAGACCCCAGCTACAGTAGTAAGTAGGTCCCCATGCAGTCTGTCAGCCAGCACAGTGTCACATTTGCAGCTCCTTTCCTGTGGGAGCTATCTTCAATACCATACTTTTTCTCCTCAGCTTCCAATGAATAAAATACATTTTGTCTGTTAAGGTATACCACTGAATATAGGAGC
Source organism: Colius striatus (assembly GCF_028858725.1). NCBI lineage: Eukaryota > Metazoa > Chordata > Aves > Coliiformes > Coliidae > Colius > Colius striatus. Next base: position 459,042 of record NW_026908527.1, read on the forward strand.
TACAAGAAAGCAGGAAGGCAGACCCCAGCTACAGTAGTAAGTAGGTCCCCATGCAGTCTATCAGCCAGCACGGTGTCACATTTGCAGCTGCTTTCCTGTGGGAGCTATCTTCAATACCACACTTTTTCTGTTCAGCTCCCATAGAATCAAATACATTTTGTTTGTTAAGGTATACCACTGAGTATGGGAGCTACAAGAAAGCAGGAAGGCAGACCCCAGCTACAGTAGTAAGTAGGTCCCCATGCAGTCTATCAGCCAGCACGGTGTCACATTTGCAGCTGCTTTCCTGTGGGAGCTATCTTCAATACCACACTTTTTCTGTTCAGCTCCCATTGAATGAAATACATTTTGTCTGTTCAGGTATACCACTGAGTATGGGAGCTACAAGAAAGCAGGAAGGCAGACCCCAGCTACAGTAGTAAGTAGGTCCCCATGCAGTCTATCAGCCAGCACGGTGTCACATTTGCAGCTGCTTTCCTGTGGAAGCTATCTTCAATACCACACTTTTTCTCCTCAGCTCCCATTGAAAAAAATACATTTTGTCTGTTAAGTTATGCCACTGAGTATGGGAGCTACAAGAAAGCAGGAAGGCAGACCCCAGCTACAGTAGTAAGTAGGTCCCCATGCAGTCTGTCAGCCAGCACAGTGTCACATTTGCAGCTCCTTTCCTGTGGGAGCTATCTTCAATACCATACTTTTTCTCCTCAGCTTCCAATGAATAAAATACATTTTGTCTGTTAAGGTATACCACTGAATATAGGAGCTACAAGAAAGCAGGAAGGCAGACCCCAGCTACAGTAGTAAGTAGGTCCCCATGCAGTCTATCAGCCAGCACGGTGTCACATTTGCAGCTCCTTTCCTGTGGGAGCTATCTTCAATACCAAAGTTTTTCTGTTCAGCTCCCATTGAATAAAATACATTTTGTCTGTTAAGTTATGCCACTGAGTATGGGAGCTACAAGAAAGCAGGAAGGCAGACCCCAGCTACAGTAGTAAGTAGGTCCCCATGCAGTCTATCAGCCAGCACGGTGTCACATTTGCAGCTGCTTTCCTGTGGGAGCTATCTTCAATACCACACTTTTTCTCCTCAGCTCCCTTTGAAAAATACATTTTGTCTGTTAAGTTATGCCACTGAGTATGGGAGCTACAAGAAAGCAGGAAGGCAGACCCCAGCTACAGTAGTAAGTAGGTCCCCATGCAGTCTATCAGCCAGCACGGTGTCACATTTGCAGCTGCTTTCCTGTGGGAGCTATCTTCAATACCACACTTTTTCTGTTCAGCTCCCATTGAATACAATACATTTTGTCTGTTAAGTTATGCCACTGAGTATGGGAGCTACAAGAAAGCAGGAAGGCAGACCCCAGCTACAGTAGTAAGTAGGTCCCCATGCAGTCTATCAGCCAGCACGGTGTCACATTTGCAGCTGCTTTCCTGTGGGAGCTATCTTCAATACCACACTTTTTCCGTTCAGCTCCCATAGAATCAAATACATTTTGTTTGTTAAGGTATACCACTGAGTATGGGAGCTACAAGAAAGCAGGAAGGCAGACCCCAGCTACAGTAGTAAGTAGGTCCCCATGCAGTCTATCAGCCAGCACGGTGTCACATTTGCAGCTGCTTTCGTGTGGGAGCTATCTTCAATACCACACTTTTTCTGTTCAGCTCCCATTGAATACAATACATTTTGTCTGTAAAATTATATCGCTGAGTATGGGAGATACAAGAAAGCAGGAAGGCAGACCCCAGCTACAGTATTCAGTAGGTCCCCATGCAGTCTATCAGCCAGCACGGTGTCACATTTGCAGCTGCTTTCCTGTGGGAGCTATCTTCAATACCACACTTTTTCTCCTCAGCTCCCTTTGAAAAATACATTTTGTCTGTTAAGTTATGCCACTGAGTATGGGAGCTACAAGAAAGCAGGAAGGCAGACCCCAGCTACAGTAGTAAGTAGGTCCCCATGCAGTCTATCAGCCAGCACGGTGTCACATTTGCAGCTGCTTTCCTGTGGGAGCTATCTTCAATACCACACTTTTTCTGTTCAGCTCCCATAGAATCAAATACATTTTGTTTGTTAAGGTATACCACTGAGTATGGGAGCTACAAGAAAGTAGGAAGGCAGACCCCAGCTACAGTAGTAAGTAGGTCCCCATGCAGTCTATCAGCCAGCACGGTGTCACATTTGCAGCTGCTTTCCTGTGGGAGCTATCTTCAATACCACACTTTTTCTGTTCAGCTCCCATTGAATACAATACATTTTGTCTGTAAAATTATATCGCTGAGTATGGGAGCTACAAGAAAGCAGGAAGGCAGACCCCAGCTACAGTAGTAAGTAGGTCCCCATGCAGTCTATCAGCCAGCACGGTGTCACATTTGCAGCTCCTTTCCTGTGGGAGCTATCTTCAATACCAAAGTTTTTCTGTTCAGCTCCCATTGAATAAAATACATTTTGTCTGTTAAATTATACCGTTGAGTATGGGAGCTACAAGAAAGCAGGAAGGCAGACCGCAGCTACAGTAGTAAGTAGGTCCCCATGCAGTCTATCAGCCAGCACGGTGTCACATTTGCAGCTGCTTTCCTGTGGGACCTATCTTCAATTCCACAGTTTTTATCCTCAGCTCCCATTGAAAAAATACATGTGTATGTTAAGTTATGCCACTGAGTATGGGAGCTACAAGAAAGCAGGAAGGCAGACCCTGCTGCGAAGTTTTCGACTCTTGGCCTGAAAAACCCAGGCTTGAAGCCTGAAACCCAGGCCCGAAGGGCTGAAACCCAGGCACGAAGCCCTGAAACCCAGGCACGAAGGTCTGAAACCCAGGCACGAAGGCCTGAAACCCAGGCACGAAGCCTGAAACCCAGGCACAAAGGCCTGAAACCCAGGCACGAAGTCTGAAAGCCAGGCACGAAGTCTGAAACCCAGGCACGAAGGCCTGAAACCCAGGCACGAAGGCCTGAAAAACCCAGCCACGAAGGCCAGAAAAACCCAGGCACGAAGGCCTGAAACCCAGGCACAAAAGCCTGAAAAACCCAGGCACGAAGCCTACTTCATGCGGCGATCAACCCAGGGTCCGATTCTCAGCTGGGTGGGAAGAAATCAGTCCTACTCAATGTGAGTGATAGCAGAAATCTTCTTCTTCATTGAGAGCAGGCTCTAACTTAGAGACACAGCAGCTTCAAAGCTAGCTCAGCCACAGCAGCTAATAGATTACATTCTTATGCTCATCCTACTTGCGGTTTCTGCGATAAGCAAGCTCCCTCACACTTTCCCATCTTGTTTTTCCCCCGTAGTTGTTTTCCACCTTGGGCTGTTAGCTCGTTAGCTGAAAACAGCCCGACCTTGAAGGAAGAGAAAGCGGCCTGCTGTCTACATGACAGAAAGTGCTTTAACCATGGCTCTGACTCTGGTCTTGATTGTGCATTAAATTCATATAACTGGAACTCAGATTGTCTTGCCCCATCGGGCCTAACGTTATACCCTGGGATCCATGTCCATTCTCCCTTAACCACTCCTCGACAAGACCCCAGCTACAGTAGTAAGTAGGTCCCCATGCAGTCTATCAGCCAGCACGGTGTCACATATGCAGCTGCTGTTCTCTGGGAGCTATCTTCAATACCACAGTTTTTATCCTCAGCTCCCTTTGACAAAATATATGTGTATGTTAAGTTATGCCACTGAGTATGGGAGCTACAAGAAAGCAGGAAGGCAGACCCCAGCTACAGTAGTAAGTAGGTCCCCATGCAGTCTATCAGCCAGCACGGTGTCACATTTGCAGCTGCTTTCCTGTGCGAGCTATCTTCAATATCACAGTTTTTATCCTCAGCTCCCTTTGAAAAAATACATGTGTCTGTTAAATTATGCCACTGAGTATGGGAGCTACAGGAAAGCAGGAAGGCAGACCCCAGCTACAGTAGTAAGTAGGTCCCCATGCAGTCTATCAGCCAGCACGGTGTCACATTTGCAGCTGCTTTCTTGTGGGAGCTATCTTCAATACCACAGTTTTTCTCCTCAGCTCCCATTGAAAAAAATACATTTTGTCTGTTAAGTTATGCCACTGAGTATGGGAGCTACAAGAAAGCAGGAAGGCAGACCCCAGCTACAGTAGTAAGTAGGTCCCCATGCAGTCTATCAGCCAGCACGGTGTCACATTTGCAGATGCTTTCCTGTGGGAGCTATCTTCAATACCACACTTTTTTTGTTCAGCTCCCATTGAATAAAATACATTTTGTCTGTAAAATTATATCGCTGAGTATGGGAGCTACAAGAAAGCAGGAAGGCAGACCCCAGCTACAGTAGTAAGTAGGTCCCCATGCAGTCTATCAGCCAGCACGGTGTCACATTTGCAGCTGCTTTCCTCTGGGAGCTATCTTCAATACCACACTTTTTCTATTCAGCTCCCATTGAAAAAATACGTGTGTTTGTTAAGGTATACCACTGAGTATGGGAGCTACAAGAAAGCAGGAAGGCAGACCGCAGCTACAGTAGTAAGTAGGTCCCCATGCAGTCTATCAGCCAGCACGGTGTCACATTTGCAGCTGCTTTCCTGTGGGAGCTATCTTCAATACCACACTTTTTCTCCTCAGCTCCCATTGAAAAAAATACATTTTGTCTGTTAAGTTATGCCACTGAGTATGGGAGCTACAAGAAAGCAGGAAGGCAGACCCCAGCTACAGTAGTAAGTAGGTCTCCATGCAGTCTATCAGCCAGCACGGTGTCACATTTGCAGCTCCTTTCCTGTGGGAGCTATCTTCAATACCACACTTTTTCTATTCAGCTCCCATTGAAAAAAATACATTTTGTCTGTTAAGTTATACCGCTGACTATGGGAGCTACAAGAAAGCAGGAAGGCAGACCCCAGCTACAGTAGTAAGTAGGTGTCCATGCAGTTTATCAGTCAGCACGGTGTCACAATTGCAGCTCCTTTCCTGTGGGAGCTATCTTCAATACCACAGTTTTTATCCTCAGCTCCCACTGAAAAAATACATGAGTCTGTTAAATTATGCCGCTGAGTATGGGAGCTACAAGAAAGCAGGAAGGCAGACCCCAGCTACAGTAGTAAGTAGGTCCCCATGCAGTCTATCAGCCAGCACGGTGTCACATTTGCAGCTCCTTTCCTGTGGGAACTATCTTCAATACCACACTTTTTCTGTTCAGCTCCCATTGAAAAAATACATGTGTCTGTTAAATTATGCCACTGAGTATGGGAGCTACAAGAAAGCAGGAAGGCAGACCCCAGCTACAGTAGTCAGTAGGTCCCCATGCATTCTATCAGCCAGCACGGTGTCACATTTGCAGCTGCTTTCCTGTGGGAGCTATCTTCAATACCACAGTTTTTCTCCTCAGCTCCCATTGAAAAAATACATGTGTCTGTTAAGTTATGCCACTGAGTATGGGAACTACAAGAAAGCAGGAAGGCAGACCCCAGCTACAGTAGTAAGTAGGTCCCCATGCAGTCTATCAGCCAGTACGGTGTCACATTTGCAGCTGCTTTCCTGTGGGAGCTATCTTCAATACCACAGTTTTTCTCCTCAGCTCCCATTGAAAAAATACATGTGTCTGTTAAGTTATACCACTGAGTATGGGAGCTACAAGAAAGCAGGAAGGCAGACCCCAGCTACAGTAGTAAGTAGGTCCCCATGCAGTCTATCAGCCAGCACGGTGTCACATTTGCAGCTGCTTTCCTGGGGGAGCTATCTTCAATACTATACTTTTTATCCTCAGCTCCCTTTGAAAAAAATACATTTTGTCTGTTAAGTTATGCCACTGAGTATGGGAGCTACAAGAAAGCAGGAAGGCAGACCCCAGCTACAGTAGTAAGTAGGTCCCCATGCAGTCTATCAGCCAGCACGGTGTCACATTTGCAGCTGCTTTCCTGTGGGAGCTATCTTCAATACCACACTTTTTCTCCTCAGCTCCCATTGAAAAAAATACATTTTGTCTGTTAAGTTATGCCACTGAGTATGGGAGCTACAAGAAAGCAGGAAGGCAGACCGCAGCTACAGTAGTAAGTAGGTCCCCATGCAGTCTATCAGCCAGCACGGTGTCACATTTGCAGCTGCTTTCCTGTGGGAGCTATCTTCAATACCACACTTTTTCTATTCAGCTCCCATTGAAAAAAATACATTTTGTCTGTTAAGTTATACCGCTGACTATGGGAGCTACAAGAAAGCAGGAAGGCAGACCCCAGCTACAGTAGTAAGTAGGTCCCCATGCAGTTTATCAGTCAGCACGGTGTCACATTTGCAGCTGCTTTCCTGTGGGAGCTATCTTCAATACCACAGTTTTTCTCCTCAGCTCCCATTGAAAAAATCCATTTTGTCTGTTAAATTATGCCGCTGAGTATGGGAGCTACAAGAAAGCAGGAAGGCAGACCCCAGCTACAGTAGTCAGTAGGTCCCCATGCAGTCTATCAGCCAGCACGGTGTCACATTTGCAGCTGCTTTCCTGTGGGAGCTATCTTCAATACCACAGTTTTTATCCTCAGCTCCCGTTGAAATATACATGTGTATGTTAAGTTATGCCACTGAGTATGGGAGCTACAAGAAAGCAGGAAGGCAGACCCTGCCGCGAAGTTTTCGGCTCTTGGCCTGAAAAACCCAGGCTTGAAGCCTGAATCCCAGGCACGTAGCCTGAAACCCAGGCACGAAGGCCTGAAACCCAGGCACGAAGGTCTGAAACCCAGGCACGAAGCCTGAAACCCAGGCACGAAGGCGTGAAACCCAGGCACGAAGCCTGAAACCCAGGCAGGAAGCCTGAAACCCAGGCACAAAAGCCTGAAAAACCCAGGCACGAGGGCCTGAAAAACCCAGGTGTTATGGAGGAATTTTAGCAACACATGGGTCAAACACTGTTGCTTAAGCCAATCAGCAATTTTATTAATTACAGCAAGCGTAGCGATAAGGCAATGCAGCGCTGGGCGACAGGGGGATCACCGTCCTGCCAACTGCCGCGCCGACTTCGGTCTAAGCTCCTCCTTTTATACAGTTCAACTTCCGGATTTATGGTAGTACTCTGCGCATGTCCTTCTTGTTGCTGGGGCTCCTCTTCTCCTCTGCCACTTTAACGGTTCCTGTGTGGGTGAGGTTCCTGGAAAATATCGCTTAACATATTTTGCGTAAACCACATCCAGCCCTTACATCTTTAATTTGAACAAAAGATGTTTATAACAATTCCCCCCTTTTTCTCTTAGGTCAATTTGTTTTGTTCATTAAATCGTTTTAGTTCATTTTTGCTCCATTCTAAATCTTCTTCCTTATCTGTATCTTCTAGAGACTCATATTTGGCTCTAATTAGTAACAGATGAGCTGCCTCTAGTCTTCCCTTAACTATTTCAATCACCTTATTAAAAATACAAGGTCCAAATGTCAAACCTAAAATTAATAGGATCAAAGGCCCAGCTATCGTAGACAGCAGGGTAGTTAACCATGGGGAATGGTTAAACCATGTTTCGTACCAACTTTGGTGTGCTTCTCTTTCTCTTTCTCTTTTCTCCAGCTGTTTCCGTAATTCTCCTAAGGTATCTAATACAATACCAGTTTTGTCTACATAAGTACAACATTCCTCTTTTAAGGCTACACAAAGTCCTCCTTGTTGCCAAAACAGCAGGTCCAGTCCCCGTCTATTTTGTAGTACTACTTCTGATAAAGATCTAACGGAATTGGTTAATGCTGTGATAGACTCATCTATTTTTTTCAAATCTTCGTCTACTGAATGTCTTAAAGCGTTTAGTTTCTGTGGCTGGGTAATTAGGGCAGCAGCCCCTGTGCCTACTCCAGTTCCGGCTACTGTCAGTAGTATTGCTAGTGTGAGGGCTGAAAATGGTTCTCTCTTAACTACATAATGTCTTTGAGATGTTGGTTGGCGGTTCAGGACATAGTCTTTAGGATGGTAGATTATCTTAGGAACAATAAGGACTTGTACACAAAAATCATTAACGCTTTTCAGAAGAGTGACAGATACACAGGGGGATACCCCTGTTTTACTGCAAACCCATTTAGCGTTTTTAGCTGGAATAAGCCAGTCTGCCCCTTTAGGTTGTATAGTCCGGTTGCATAAGTTGTTATTTTGGACACTAACATTTCCTATACATGTTCCTTTTCCTGTAACTCTAAAGAGAGTAATTCCTGGGGCTTGTTCAGTTACATTTCTGCTTGTCCATTGACATTCAGCGGGATTAGTGCCGTTGGCTCTTTTTATCTTTGCATCCAGCCCAATGGCTTCATAGAAGGGGGGTCGGATGTCATAACATAGCCAACATTCTCTAGTTAGATTTGGAAATGTTTGATTAAGTACTTCTAAGCTAGCTTGCATAACTTCCCACAAGACACTGTAAGTTCTCGCGGATGGAATCTGAAGGCTGGGGGTAGTTATAGTATGCTCTGACCTTCCTGGGGTGATGTTTGTTGTGTTTTGGTTAGAGGAGTCGTTCTTACCGGCTGAGGTAGGACGCTCCTTTTGATCTTCTTCTATTGCTGCATTTGGACCTATTAGATGACTGTTTTTCGGAGCTAATTCCTTTTTTATCAGAAAGTGCCCCCCTCGATCCCTTCCTGTCTCCCATAGCCTAACTCCCCATGTTTTCCCTACCAGCCAGCCAAGGTCCGTGGGGTTGCTTATATTAATAAAAAAGGTCGTGCAGGAGGTTGAATCCCAATCAGCCCCCACAGCCACAGCCTGCCACACATTAGTAGGTTTACATCCTTGTGACCATCCAATATGTATGTATTTGTCAGGCCCTCCACCTGGGGTGAATCCGTGAGCGACAGTTTCACAACCCCAGTATCCACAATAATATTCCCCGGGGTAATTGCAATAGCTCTTTCCCGGATTCGAGGCTGGACAAAAGTAAAAACCTAGTTTTGTAAGACATGGCCATCCTGATGCTCCTGGTAGGAGTGCACATAAGTTGGTATCAAATGAGGGTGCCCCTGGTGTGGTTATACTCCGTAAAACCTTCTGATCCTCCCACCTAATCAAGCTCCATTTATAAGGTTGGTGTGGGCTAGCTTTTACACCCTTAATCCATAAAAGCAAAACTAACAATAATAACTTCAGAGAAGTAGCTTTTTCATTGCCTTGACTATATTTATATGTTCCAATTCCTCCCCTAATTTCATTCCCAGTCCCTCGGCATTTCCTGCTCCATAATTTCCTGGATCCACCTATTCCTGGGGCTTGCCTTCCACTTTCTTTTTGCCCTCTGCCTCGCCCGTCGACTCGGTTGCTTCGAGACACGGGGTGACCCATCTTCTCGGCAGCAGGGGTAATCTTCAGGAAGGGTTGTCCGCCCTTTCTTTATAGATCTTTGGATATAGGTGTTCCAGTTACGATTTTTAATGTCGGGAGAGTCGCACCTCGGGTTATTCACCTGGTGTCGACAGACTCCTCTCAGGATTCTTGCCACAAAGGGAGCCGGTTCATTCGAGTGATATCAACACAGAGCAGGGTTAATTCTTTGTATCACTCTCTGAATTCCAGTTCTAAAGTTCCATTCTCCACCCTTATTCTTAAGGCCGAATCAGTTGATTCTTATTAAACCTCCTAACAGGGGTAACAGACACCCCTGGGTGGGATCCCTCTTATGCAATGAGTCCACTACTTTTCATCGTAAACTAATCATTGATAACACACACAAGATAGCATTTAGTATTATAACATAAGCTAATACATCTAATGCATATATCACTTGTGTAAATATTTCCTTTCGACTCTGAATGTCAGTTGGTCCATTAATACTATTTAGTCAATTTGGTCCAGTTTTCCGACTCAGTTTTACTTTTAATTCTCCTGGAGGACTTGTTACTTCCCATTCAGGCTTTGGCACAGGTCCTTTAATTCGGCTGGCATGAGTCCATCCGCGCTCGGCAGTTCTCACAGCAGTATTGGTTGTAAGAAGTACTAGGTATGGACCCTCCCAGTGTGGTTGTAGGTTATTTTCTTTCCAGGTTCGAACCAGGACCCAGTCTCCAGGTTGCACCTGATGTAAGTTAATGTTTAAGGGTGGTCGTTGTACAATCTGCCCTTTTTCCCATAACTTGTTTCTGAATGCCATTAATTCTGTAACATATGTTTTTAACAGCTTATCCATAACTCCTGGGTGATCTCGGGGTATCCCCACTTCATACGGCATTCCATATAACATTTCAAAAGGAGATATCCCTAAATCTGCTCGGGGTAATGTCCTCAGATTTAGAAGTGCTAGTGGCAAACATTTAACCCAATTAAGTCTCGTTTCTATCATAAGCTTTGTTAACTGTTTCTTCAGTTCTCCATTAACCCTTTCCACTAGCCCTGAGCTTTGAGGGTGCCAAGGGGTATGTTCTTCCCACCTTATCCCTAATGCATCCGATAGAGCTTTTATAACCCTGGAAGTAAAATGGGGTCCCTGGTCTGAATCAATACTTTCTGCCACTCCATACCTGGGTACTATATTTTCTAACAAAACTTTGGCAACAGTTTGTGCAGTCGCCCTTGCGGTGGGGAATGCTTCTATAAAGTGTGTTAAGTGGTCTATCAAAACTAGGATATATCTGTATTTACCCACTTTTGGAAGCTCAGCGAAATCTATTTGAATCTTAGAAAAAGGCCTTACTGCCCCTGGGCGACCCCCTTTTGGTAGCTTTCTCTGTACGGACCGATTTACTCGCAAACAAATTTCACAGTTGCGAGTTATTGATTTTGCCAGATCATGTATTCCAATGCTCATATATTTAAGGGCAAATTGATCAATGAGAGCCTGGCTTCCCCAATGAGTTTTCTGATGTATCCTAGACAATAATTGGAATGCTACTGCCTTAGGCAATACTTCTCTTCCATCAGGTAACTTCCATTTCCCGTCTGCATTTTGTTGGATCCCCATTTTTGTTAATTTTTGTTCCTCCCGTGAGGTAAAACAAATGGGGGAAGTAGGAGAGTCCTCTGTTGGTTTAGGACTTGGATTAATTTGCTTTATCATCTTTACCTGCAAGGCAGCCTTTTTAGCTTCTATATCAGCCCGATTATTTCCCCTTATTTTTAATTCCGTTCCCGATTGATGTCCCCTGATGTGAACTACTGCAATTTTGGTTGGGCCCCTTAAGGCTTGTAATACCTCTCTGATCAGTTCTTGATGTATAAGATCCCTTCCCTGTGAATTAATTAAGCCTCGTTCTTCCCATATTTTTCCAAATGTATGTATTACCCCATAGGCATACTTCGAGTCTGTATAAATAGTCCCTACTTTCCCTTTTAGCCTTTTTAATGCTTGCAAGATTGCATATAATTCACATGCTTGGGCAGACCAAGTAGGGTCTAAGGGTCCAGCTTCCAATACTTCTAAAGTTGTTCCAGTTACTAATGCATATCCTGATTTGCGTTTTCCTTCTACTACTTTGGAAGACCCGTCCACAAATATCACTTCTCCCTCAAGGAGTTCTTCTTCCTCTAAGTCTGGCCTAATTTTTGTCTGTTCCTCTATGGTTTTTAAACAGTCATGAGTTAAGTTTTCTGTCTGTATCGGTTCTCCAAATAAAAATTGGGCTGGGTTTTGCAGTGATGTGGTCTCTAGACTTAGATTAGGGGCTTCTAGGAGAATCCCTTCATATTTTAAAAGCCTTGCGTCCGAAATCCATTTTTCAGCTTTTTGATTCAAAACATTTCGTACATTGTGGGGAGATAATATTTTTAGAGTGCTGTTAAAAGTAATTTTCCGGGCTTCTTCAGCCATTAGGGCACATCCCACAATTGCTTGCAAGCAGGTAGGCCATCCTCTGCTTACAGGATCTAATAATTTAGAAAGATATCCTATGGGTTTCTTTTTCCCTGCCCATTCTTGAGTTAATACTCCATATACTGTTCCATTGTCAATGTTTATAAATAAATAGAATGGTCTTTTTAGATCTGGTAAACTCAAGACTGGAGCATTCGCAAGATCCCTTTTTATTACCTGCAATTGGTCTTCATCTGAATTCTCCCAACTCACACGATTAGAAGCAGTGAGTTTAGTATATAAAAACTTTACTTTACTGCTGTAGTTTTCTATCCACATTTTACAGTATCCTAACAATCCCAATAACTGTCTGATTTGTCTCTTACTTTTTGGGACTGGTAAAGATAAAATTCCTTGCACTCTTTCCGGATCTATCATTTTCTCTCCTTTTTCAATATAATGCCCTAGATATTTTACTTTTTCTTCTGTAAACTGCAATTTGGATTTTGATACCTTCAACCCTTTAAGTCCTAGAAAGTTCAACAGTTTTATGCTTCCTTTCCTCACTTGATCCTCCGTTTGTCCCGCTATTAAAAGGTCATCCACATATTGAATTAAGGTTAATCCCGGGTCAAGGACAAAATCTTGGAGGATTTGTTCCAATGCTTGCCCAAACAAATTGGGACTTTCAGTGAACCCCTGAGGGAGTACTGTCCATCTGAGTTGTTGTTTGCGTCCAGTGTCTGGGTCTTCCCACTCGAAGGCAAAGTAATCTCGACAACTTTCGTCCAAAGGGCAGGCCCAAAAAGCATCTTTTAAATCTACTACACTATACCACAAATTTTCAGGTCCTAACTTGCTTAGGAGGGTATAGGGATTAGCCACTACTGGGAATCTAGATAATGTGCGTTTGTTAATTTCTCGTAAATCATGTACTAATCTATATGTTCCATTGGGTTTCTTTACCGGCAGGATTGGAGTATTAAAAGGAGACATACATGGCTCCAGTAGTTTTTGGGATATTAGTCTCTCAACTTCCGGTTTGAGTCCCTTTTGTCCTTCTAGGGATATAGGGTACTGCTTAAGTCGGATGGGTTTATCTGGATCCTTAAGTGTTACTTTAAATGGTGTAATATCCAATCTGCCTACCGTTTCAGAAGTATACCATACTTCAGGATTAATCTTTTGTTCATCTTCAATCGTAAGTTTAAACAGCTTAATTCCTAATCCTCCTTGTTTGATTTCTAATCCTATTCCTAATTCTATCATCAGATCTCTCCCTAATAGATTGAAATCAGCTTCAGGGACTAAAAGAAAATTACCCATACTCATTCTGGATTCTGTTTCTATCAATACTTGTTGTATAATACCCACTTTGAAGGGCTCTCCTTTTGCCCCAATTACTTGGGCAGTCTCCCTGGATAATTTACATCCAGGGGGTATATGTTGTATAGTAGATCTCTCTGCCCCAGAGTCTACCAAAAACTCTACTTCTTGCGCTTGGGGACCTATTTTTAATTTTATCAAGGGCTCATTGTTCGTACGTGTCCCCAATATGTAGAGCCCCTGACTCCCCTATTCTTCCTTAAATATCATTTCATCTCTGATTCTTTGTCTACAATTCTTTTTGAGGTGTCCAGATTTCCCACAATAGTAACAGGTGGGCAATTCTTTTAAGTTTCTCGGTTTTCCCTTGGGTGGCATTTCTGGAGGGGTTCTGTTAGGCCGTCTCCCCTCCTGTACTGCTGCTACCATAATTTTTGCTTGCTTCCTATAACTCTCTTCCATGATCTTTGCTTGTCTACGATAGCTTTCTTCCTCTCTCCGCACATACACTTTCTGCGCCTCTCTCAATAATTCATCCAGGCCTCTCTCTTGCCAATTGTCTAATTTTTCTAGTTTCTTCCTAATGTCTTCCCATGACTTGGCTACAAACTGTGTCTTCAGCAGGGCCTGGCCTACTGGAGTGTCGGGATCTACTCCCGAATAAAGCTGTAAATTCTTTCTTAGTCTTTCTAACCACTCAGTCGGGGTTTCTTCTTTCTTTTGCCTCTCATTAAAAGCCTTATTTATGTTCTGTCCTCGCGGGACGGCTTCTCTTATTCCCTGTATAATTATAGTTCTCAGGTCCTGCATATGACCTCGATGTTCCATATTTTGATGATTCCAATTGGGGTTTTGCAGTGGCCATTTAAGGTCTGCTTGCGGGCCCTGCACATGCTGGGCATCCCATATACGCATTCCTGCCCGCCTAATCATATTTTTCTCTTCTGCAGTGAATAAAATTCCTAGGATTGACTGCAGTTCTTCCCAGGTATAGATATTGGGACCTAGGAACTGATCTACTCTTTCTGATACTCCCAGTGGATCTTCCAATAAGTTGCCCATTTCCTTTTTAAAATCCCTTACATCTCCCGAATTGAGAGGAACTGATATAAATCCTATTCCAGGCTGTGGTCCCCCCATCAGCATTTCCCTTAAGGGGTAAAGATTTTGCTGCCTTGTCCTTTGTCGGGTGACGGGTCCCCTTGGTAAATGATCCTCTTGTCCCTGCATGCTCTCTTGTTCTGGTAATGGGGGAGCTTGCGGGGGTGGGGGCTCGTCCGGGATCTCGGGAGGTACATAGGGAGGGGGTATTAGGGGTACTTCCTCCTCTTTCTTATTCCTTTTCTTGTTCCGTTGGCAATCGTTTTCCTGTTTTAAATTGAATACTGCAACTCCCGGAGCTTCCATCCATATTGCAGCGTAATCGCTTTCCTCTTGACTAAAAGGTATTTTACTATTTACATAAAAGTTCAATTTTTGTCTCACCCAATCTTCAGATGACCCATACATTGGCCAAAACATATTTCTAGATATCTCTTTCCCACCCCACACCTCAACACAATAATGTATCATTTTGGCCTTGTCCTTATTTCTTGTCTCAGGATAATGCTTCCACTCGGCTAGCATGAATCCTAATGGACTATTCTTAGGTACAGGTGGGGGTTTTATGGGTGAAGGGGGCTTGCTTTTCCCCTGTCCCATCTTCTGGAGCACCTTCCTCTCGTTCACGTGTGTGCACACACTCGCTTCCCTGTTTTCGTGGCCCAGTCCCTCGCGGGAGATGGGAACCGCACTACTTACAGGTCCGCACTCACTTGGAGAATCCGGCTGCCAGTCCTCCTCTCACACACACTCACATTCGCCGTGCTCCAGGATTCCCAACCCAGCCCGAACGGATCTCCCTGCCCAAAAGGGGCAGTTACTTACGCGTCCCTGCGTCTTCGTCCGGACCTCGAGTGCACTGAGCTTATAGGGTTTTTCCTTGCCTTATCGTTACAATTTAGGTTCGTCGGTGAGAGTAGGATCCCGGCCTCAGAACCAGGGGCCGCCTATACAGGCGGGGCGCCTCCCCTGACTCCTCCTGTCGGAACTATATTCTCATCCGAGTCACGGCACCAAATTGTTATGGAGGAATTTTAGCAACACATGGGTCAAACACTGTTGCTTAAGCCAATCAGCAATTTTATTAATTACAGCAAGCGTAGCGATAAGGCAATGCAGCGCTGGGCGACAGGGGGATCACCGTCCTGCCAACTGCCGCGCCGACTTCGGTCTAAGCTCCTCCTTTTATACAGTTCAACTTCCGGATTTATGGTAGTACTCTGCGCATGTCCTTCTTGTTGCTGGGGCTCCTCTTCTTCTCTGCCACTTTAAGGGTTCCTGTGTGGGTGAGGTTCCTGGAAAATATCGCTTAACATATTTTGCGTAAACCACATCCAGCCCTTACATCTTTAATTTGAACAAAACATGTTTATAACAAAGGCACAAAGGCCTGAAAAACCCAGGCACAAAGGCCTGAAAAACCCAGGCACAAAGGCCTGAAACCCAGGCACAAAAGCCTGAAAAACCCAGGCACGAAGCCTACTTCATGCGGCGATCAACCCAGGGTCCGATTCTCAGCTGGGTGGGAAGAAATCAGTCCTACTCAATGTGAGTGATAGCAGAAATCTTCTTCTTCATTGAGAGCAGGCTCTAACTTATAGACACAGCAGCTTCAAAGCTAGCTCAGCAACAGCAGCTAATAGATTACATTCTTATGCTCATCCTACTTGCGGTTTCTGCGATAAGCAAGCTCCCTCACATTTTCCCATCTTGTTTTTCCCCCGTAGTTGTTTTCCACCTTGGGCTGTTACCTCGTTAGCTGAAAACAGCCCGACCTTGAAGGAACAGAAAGCGGCCTGCTGTCTACATGACAAAAACTGCTTTAACCATGGCTCTGACTCTGGTCTTGATTGTGCATTAAATTCATATAACTGGAACTCAGATTGCCCTGCCCCATCGGGCCTAACATTATACCCTGGGATCCATGTCCATTCTCCCTTAACCACTCCTCGACAAGACCCCAGCTACAGTAGTAAGTAGGTCCCCATGCAGTCTATCAGCCAGCACGGTGTCACATTTGCAGCTGCTTTCTTGTGGGAGCTATCTTCAATATCACAGTTTTTATCTTCAGCTCCCTTTGAAAAAATACATGTGTATGTTAAGTTATGCCACTGAGTATGGGAGCTACAAGAAAGCAGGAAGGCAGACCCCAGCTACAGTAGTAAGTAGGTCCCCATGCAGTCTATCAGTCAGCACAGTGTCACATTTGCAGCTGCTTTCCTGTGGGAGCTATCTTCAATACCACACTTTTTATCCTCAGCTCCCGTTGAAAAAATACATGTGTATGTTAAGTTATGCCACTGAGTATGGGAGCTACAAGAAAGCAGGAAGGCAGACCCCAGCTACAGTAGTAAGTAGGTCCCCATGCAGTCTATCAGTCAGCACAGTGTCACATTTGCAGCTGCTTTCCTGTGGGAGCTATCTTCAATACCACAGTTTTTATCCTCAGCTCCCTCTGACAAAATACATGTGTATGTTAAGTTATGCCACTGAGTATGGGAGCTACAAGAAATCAGGAAGGCAGACCCCAGCTACAGTAGTAAGTAGGTCCCCATGCAGTCTATCAGCCAGCACGGTGTCACATTTGCAGCTCCTTTCCTGTGGGAGCTATCTTCAATACCACACTTTTTCTGTTCAGCTCCCATTGAATGAAATACATTTTGTCTGTTAAGTTATGCCACTGATTATGGGAGCTACAAGAAAGCAGGAAGGCAGACCCCAGCTACAGTAGTAAGTAGGTCCCCATGCAGTCTATCAGCCAGCACGGTGTCACATTTGCAGCTGCTTTCCTGTGGGAGCTATCTTCAATACCACAGTTTTTATCCTCATCTCCCTTTGAATAAAATACATTTTCTCTGTTAAATTATACCGCTGAGTATGGGAGCTACAAGAAAGCAGGAAGGCAGACCCCAGCTACAGTAGTAAGTGGGTCCCCATGCAGTCTATCAGCCAGCACGGTGTCACATTTGCAGCTGCTTTCCTGTGGGAGCTATCTTCAATACCACACTTTTTCTGTTCAGCTCCCATTGAATGAAATACATTTTGTCTGTTAAGGTATACGACTGAATATGGGAGCTACAAGAAAGCAGGAAGGCAGACCCCAGCTACAGTAGTAAGTAGGTCCCCATGCAGTCTATCAGCCAGCACGGTGTCACATTTGCAGCTGCTTTCCTGTGGGAGCTATCTTCAATACCACACTTTTTCTATTCAGCTCCCATTGAAAAAATACGTGTGTTTGTTAAGGTATACCACTCAGTATGGGAGCTACAAGAAAGCAGGAAGGCAGACCCCAGCTACAGTAGTCAGTAGGTCCCCATGCAGTCTATCAGCCAGCACGGTGTCACATTTGCAGCTGCTTTCCTCTGGGAGCTATCTTCCATACCACACTTTTTCTATTCAGTTCCCATTGAAAAAATACGTGTGTTTGTTAAGGTATACCACTGAGTATGGGAACAACAAGAAAGCAGGAAGGCAGACCCCAGCTACAGTAGTAAGTAGGTCCCCATGCAGTCTATCAGCCAGCACGGTGTCACATTTGCAGCTGCTTTCCTGTGGGAGCTATCTTCAATACCACACTTTTTATCCTCAGCTCCCTTTGAAAAAATACATGTGTATGTTAACTTATGCCACTGAGTATGGGAGCTACAAGAAAGCAGGAAGGCAGACCCCAGCTACAGTAGTAAGTAGGTCCCCATGCAGTCTATCAGCCAGCACGGTGTCACATTTGCAGCTGCTTTCCTGTGGGAGCTATCTTCAATACCACATTTTTTATCCTCAGCTCCCATTGAAAAAATACATGTGTATGTTAAGTTATGCCACTGAGTATGGGAGCTACAAGAAAGCAGGAAGGCAGACCCCAGCTACAGTAGTAAGTAGGTCCCCATGCAGTCTATCAGCCAGCACGGTGTCACATTAGCAGCTGCTTTCTTGTGGGAGCTATCTTTAATACCACACTTTTTCTCCTCAGCTCCCTTTGAAAAAATACATTTGTCTGTTAAATTATACCACTGAGTATGGGAGCTACAAGAAAGCAGGAAGGCAGATCCCAGCTACAGTAGTAAGTAGGTCCCTGTTATAAATGAGCACAATGGGCTATTTAAGGCAATTAAAACCAATTTATTAATACAGAAAAGAAAAAGCAAAGCACAGCGCTGGGCGACAGGGGGAGTCACCGCTCCACCAACTGCCGCGCCAAGAGTCGTTCCGTTCCTCCTTTTATATTCTCCTGCACGTCACCCCTCCAGCGTCCTTCCGCGCATGTCCACCCAGTTGCTAGGGGTCGTTTTCTGCCTCCGGCTGATCGTTGATGAAGGCCCCAGTAGTCTTCCTTGGTGTCCTCTGCTTAAGTCTGAAACTCGGAACAACTTGTAGTTGATTAGTTCAGTAATGTTTATCTTTTGCGGTTTCTCAGTTTCATAAGCTATCACAAGGTTGCCAACTGTCAGTTACTCATTTACATTATGTTCTTCCCCATTTCTAGTGAACAAAAAGGTCATGTTTCCATTACAATCCCCCCTTTTTCTATTTCACTCTTTTTGTTCACTGAACCTGGCGAGCTCCTTTCTGCTGAGCTCCAGGTAGTCCTCTGCGTTTTCACTGTTTAGGGGTTCATATTTCGCTTAACAAGCATCAGGTGTGCAGCCTCCAGTCTTCCCTTTACTATGTTTATCAGTTTGTTAAATATACAGGGCCCAACGGTTAATATTGAGATAAATACTATTAGAGGTCCTGCTATAGTCGACAATAGCGTTGTGAGCCAAGGAGAATGGTTGAACCAGGATTCATACCAGTTTTGTTGCGCTTCCCTTTCCTTTTTACGTTTTTCCAATTGCTTCCTGAGCTCGGCCATGGTATCTATCACCACTCCAGTGTGATCTGCATATGTGCAACACTCCTCTCGTAAGGCTACACACAACCCTCCTTGTTGTAAAAACAATAAATCTAAACCTCTCCTATTCTGAAGCACTACTTCTGATAAGGACCTTACTGATTTGACTAGCCCATCTATCGCCTTTTCGATTCTACTCAAATCTTCATCTACTGAGGCTCTCAAGTTCATCATACCTTTTTGTTGGTTTATTAAGGCAGCTGCCCCTGTTCCCCCTCCTGCTCCTATTCCCAATAGGACGGCTACGGTGAGAGCCGTGGCCGTAAAAGGTTCTCTTTTTATCAGGTGGTGTTCAGGAGTAGTCTGATGTTCATATACATATTCCTTCGGATGGTATATAATTCGTGGAAGTATCATAACTTGTATACAATACTCAGATGATTCATTAAAGTTAGGTATAGATATACATGGAGTCACTCCCAGTGTGTTACACAGCCATTTAGTGTTTGCTGCAGGGAGGAGCCATTGGGCTGGTTTTTCAGGCTTAACAACTGCTATATTCATTTCACACAGATGCATTTTATTTGGTGGAATTTTCCCTATGCACCTTCCTTTCCCTGTTACCTGGGCTATTGATATCCCTGGGGTTCTGTCTTGACCTTTTTTCCAAAAGCATTCCCGTGGATTAGTTCCATTAACCCTTTTATGTTTTGCTGTGGCCCCTAAAGCTTCATAATAAGGCGGATTAACAGCAAAACACAGCCAACATTCATTGGTTAAGTTTGGGTTTGTACTGTTGAAAATTCCAAAAGTAGCTTGCATCACTTTCCACAATATACTATATTCCTGAGTAGATGGAGCCATTGTTGGCCAATTTCCTGAGTGATTTAATTCTCTTTTAGGATTTTCTACCGTCGAATAATTGTCCCATCCTCTTTCCTTTTTCCCAGTAATTACTGGGTTTGGTCCCACGGGGCTAGGATCGTGAGGGACTGGTTCTTTCTTTATCAGAAAATGCCCTCCCCGGTCTTCCCCCGGTTCCCAAAATCTTACTCCCCAGGTTTTTCCAACAATCCACCCACTATGCTCAGGATCCGTTACATTAAGGAATATGTATTCACAGTTGCCGTCCTTTTCTCGCTCGTTTTGTTTGCAAGCATGCCGGTGACACCGACTCACGGCCCCTGTAGGGGGAATGCATCCTGGAGGTCCCCATCTGACCTTTAAAAACTTATCAGCATCTGCTGGCGAAATTTGCCAGTTTGAGGCAATTGTTTCACATCCCCAATATCCACAATAATAGTGCCCAGGGTAGTTACAGTATGCCTTCCCTGGATTTGATGCTGGGCACATATAGAACCCTACCTTATTCACACAGGGCTGTATCTGAATAATGTCACACAGCTGACACTTAAAAGAGGGGGCCCCCGAAGTTGTAGTTATTGCAATGACCCGTTGATCTTCCCATCTGATAAGTGACCATTTAAAGGGTTCATGGCTTGGTACATTGTCTCCTAGCGCTTTCCTGATCAATGACCATATCATCAACATCCACATTAAAGTTGAGTAAAATCCGCTGCCAGTGTGGGTATGGTTAATTAGTCTGCCCAATTTTCCCATTCTTCTAACCCGAATCCTCTCGCCCCTGTAGTCATTGCCTGTAAGCTCCATGGGGTTCCGTCCTTTCACCAAGTATCCCTCTGCCTCGCTTGTCAACTAGTTTGCTGCTAGTTACGAGGGTTATTATCTTCTTGGCAGCAAGGATCCTTTTGGGGATAGAACTTACATTCCTCTCGCTCTTTGAGAGAGCTCACAGGGAGTTGCACCTGCAGCTGTTGGTCCGCTCACGGCTTAACCCTCGCGGGGGCCGAGAGGCTGGTTAGAATAGTATTGCCAAATTCAAATAAGAGGCCCCAATCTCGGCTTTGAGGCCTCGGATTGAGGTTATGCCCAAACTATCCCTCCCAGTACGGTTGGCAAGTATGGGCCCTTCCCTTTTCTGACAGTGGACCTATCACAACTTCTTACAAGTTTTAACTTGTACCAATTTTATGACAAAAGTTCAGCAAGCTAAATAATTAACAAAAATGCAAAAGTTAGCTGTTAAAAATTCAAGCTCTGTGAATAGGGACGCAAAGTCAATGATAGCTTTCGCTGGATTCTTTCCTGGTTTGCTGGTGACAGTCTTTCCCACTACTTAAGGGGCAGGGATTTATAATCGTACCGTCTTTCCTTCCTCCAAGTCTATGAGCTTTGTCCGGACGTCCCTGGTGTAACCTTAGTTAATACCAGCTTTAGGTCGTCTGTTGGTGTCTTTACTTTCCACTGAGGAACCGGACACTCTGGGAAGTTGGAAGGGTCTACTGGCCCCTTTATTCGGCTTGCATGAGTCCACCCTTTCTTGGCTGTTCTTATGGCGGTGTCTGTGGTGAGCAGTGTTAAATAGGGCCCTTCCCACTTCGGTACCAGCGGGTTTTCCTTCCAACTTCTGACTAACACCCAATCTCCGGGCTGCACCTGATGTAATACAAGATCCAAAGGAGGTCTTTGGGTCCACATTCCTTTTTCCCACAAACTTCTCCTATACTTTGCCAAAATCATTAAATAACGATTCAAAATTTTGTCATTAATATTGGGGTTTGTTTGTACCTTCTCTAAATTGTAAGGCATTCCATATAACATCTCAAAGGGAGATAACCCCGTATCGGCTCGTGGTTGTGTTCTAATGTTCAATAGGGCCAGTGGTATACACTTGACCCATGATAATTTAGTTTCTAGCATCAGTTTAGTTAATTGTTTTTTTATTTCTCCGTTCATCCTTTCTACCCGCCGTGAGCTCTGAGGATGATATGGGGTATGTCTTTCCCACTTTATTCCCAACGCATTAGCTAAATCTTTAGTTATTTTTGAAGTGAAATGCGGCCCTTGATCCGAATCTATGGTCTCGGGTACCCCATATCTCGGTACTATTTCTTCAAGCAAGATTTTTACTACAGTTTGGGCAGTCTCTCTGGTAGTTGGGAATGCTTCCACATAGTGTGTGAGATGATCCACCATCACCAAAAGATATCTTGTTCGCCCCACTTTAGGTAGCTCTGTAAAGTCAATTTGTAGGCTCGAAAATGGTCTCTTAGCTAAGGGTCGACCTCCAGGAGGTAATTTCCTCAAGTTATTCCGGTTAACTCGTAAACAGGTAGGACAACTTTTGGTGATGTGTTTGGCAATGTCGTGCAACCCAATAGTCATATATTTGGTTGCAAAATGATCTGCTAACCCTTGAGCTCCCCAGTGTGTACTTTGGTGTAATTTATACATAATTCTTTGGGCTACTGCTTTGGGCAATATTTCCCGCCCATCCTGGGTTATCCATTTTCCATTGTCCTTAGACAATTCCAATTTCTTTAACTTATTCTCTTCTTCGGAAGTGAAGACTAATTCCGTATGCTCCGTTAATCTATCCTGCCTTTTCGGGGTTTCCCTTAAAAGCATTTCTCTAGTTGCTGCTCTCTTAGCTTCCCGATCTGCCGCATTATTCCCCCTAGTTTTGAGGTCCGTTCCTGTTTGATGGCCTTTTAGGTGTACTACTGCTATTCTCTTGGGTCCCCTCAGGGCTTGCAATACTTCAATTATCAATTGCTGGTGAACTAACCCCTTCCCTTGTGAGTTAATTAATCCTCGTTCTTCCCATAATTTTCCAAAGGTGTGTACTACCCCAAACCCATATTTAGAATCAGTATATATCGTTCCCTCCTTCCCCTTCAAAAGTTTTAAAGCTCTAAGGATGGCATACAATTCGCAGGCTTGTGCTGACCAGGACTTATCTAAGGCCCCTGATTCCACTACTTGTAAGTTTGTGCCTCCGATGATAGCATAGCCTGATTGACGTTTCCCTTCTACCACCCGGGAGGATCCATCTACAAATAACCTTTCTCCTTCGTCTAACTCTTCTTCTTCTAGGTCAGGCCTAATCTTAGTTTGTTCTTCAATAGTTATCAAACAATCATGTATCAAAGGTGTCTCTTCTACATTCCCAAACAAAAAGGTAGCCGGATTCTGAATAGCAGTTGCTTCTAAGGTGAAATTCGGTGCTTCTAATAAAATTCCCTCATATTTCATAAGTCTAGTGTCTGATATCCATTTATCTGCTTTTTGCTGCATCACGCTCCTGATATTATGGGGAGAGTAAACCTTAAGATTGCTGTTAAAGGTAATTTTCCTAGCCTCTTCGACTAATAAAGCACATCCAGCTAACATTTGTAAACACGTAGGCCATCCTCTGCTTACAGGGTCCAGAAGTTTCGATAAATATGCTACAGGTTTCCTCCTATCTGCCCATTCTTGGGTTAGTACTCCGAAAGCAATCCCTCCCTCTATATTAACAAATAAATAAAAGGGTCTTTTTAAATCAGGGAGGCTTAAAACTGGGGCATGTATCAGACTCTCCGTTAGTTCCCTCAGTTTTTCTGTGTCCTCCTGAGTCCATTTCATCCACCCATCCTGAGTCAGTTTTTGGTATAAAAACCTGGCCTTACTACTATAATTCTCAATCCATGTGTCTACAATATCCCGTCAAGCCCAAAATTTGTCTGATTTGTCTCTTGTTCTTAGGTATTGGCAATGATAAGATAGCCTGCACTCTTTCTGGGTCTATTCTTTTTTCACCTTGTTTTAAATAGTGCCCTAAGTATTTTACTTCTTCTTCCACAAACTGTAGTTTGGCTTTTGAAACCTTTAATCCTTTAAGTCCCAAAAAGTTTAAAAGTTTTATACTTTCTCTTCTTACTGCTTCTTCATCTTTTCCTGCTATCAATAAATCATCTACACATTGTATCAAGGTTAACCCAGGTTCAGTTTGGTAATCCTCCAATATTTGTTCCAAAGCTTGCCCAAATTAGGGGACTCTGTAAAGCCTTGGGGTAGCACCGTCCATCTAAGTTGTTGTTTTCTCCCTGTCTCTGGGTCCTCCCATTCAAAGGCAAAATAATCTCTACTTGCTTCATCTAAAGGACAAGCCCAAAAGGCATCCTTTAAGTCGATTACACTATACCAGTGGTTGTCCGGGCTCAGTTTACTCAATAAAGTATAGGGATTAGCTACTACTGGAAACCTAGCTATTGTTCTCTTATTTATTTCTCTTAAATCATGTACTAGACGATAAGACCCGTTTGGTTTCTTTACAGGTAAAATTGGAGTATTATAAGGGGACATACAGGGTTCCAGTAATCCCTGTTTAATTAGCCGGTCGATTTCCGGTTTCAATCCTTTTCTCCCTTCCAAAGACATCGGGTATTGTTTTATTCTTACTGGAATCTCCGAATTTCTAATGGTTACCCTGAAGGGAGTAATTTCTAATCTGCCGGCATTATCAGGACTATACCACACTTTGGGGTTGATCTTCTCCTCATCCTCCAATCTCAAGGGGCACAACTTAATCTGGATTTCTTGTTCCACCACCTTGATTTGAATACCTAATTCTACAATCATATCCCTTCCTAATAAGTTGTAATCTGATTCGGGTACTAATAAAAAGTCCCCAATGCCCATTTTGGAGTCTGATTCTACCACTACCTCTTTTATTATTTTAACTTCAAACGGTTCTCCTTTTGCTCCCACTACCGTGACAGTTTCTCTAGATAGTTTACACCCTTTAGGTAATGACTGGAGTGTAGATCTTTCTGCTCCAGTATCAACCAGGAAGGTAATGTCCTGGCCCTGGGGACCCACCTTCAATTTTATCAAGGGCTCCCTTCGATGTTTCTGGGTCCCCAAGAGGTAGAGCCCCTGACCCCCCTAATCCTCCTTAAACTCCTTTTCATCCCTGATCCGCACCCGACATTCCTTCTTAAAGTGTCCCTTTTTCCCGCAATAAAAACACACCTTCAAGTTTTGTTTATCTTTTCCATTCCACCCTGATTCTCTTTTGCCTTGCATCTCCTGGCTTTCACGCATTGCAGCCACCATTATTCGGGCCTGTTTCTTATCTCGCTCTTCCTCCCTTCTCACATATACCTTTTGGGCCTCTCTCAGTAATTCATCTAGCTCCCTATCTTGCCAATCCTCTAATTTCTGTATTTTCTTTCTAATGTCCTCCCAGGATTTGGAAACAAAGTGTACTTTCAGTACTGCCTGTCCCATTTGTCCTTCCGGATCCATTCCTGAATACAACTGAAAGTTCTTTCTTAGTCTCTCCAGCCATTCGGTGGGGGTCTCATCCTTTCTTTGTCTTTTGTTAAAAGCTTTATTAATATTCTGTCCTCGTGGAACAGATTCCCTAATCCCTTGCACAATTATTGTTCTGAGATCTTGCATATGCACTCTATGGGCCGGGTTCTGATGGTCCCAATTAGGGTTTTGTAACGGCCATTTTGTATCTGCTGCCGGCCCTTGCGCGTGCTGCGTATCCCAGATGCGCATTCCTTCCCTTCTGATCATATTTTTCTCCTCTGCTGTAAATAAGATGTTCAATATAGATTGTAGTTCTTCCCAAGTGTACATGCTGGGTCCCAAAAATTGATCTACCCGCTCGGCTACTCCAAGTGGATCTTCCAAAAGGGATCCCATTTCTTTCTTAAAATCCCTAACATCCCCCGAACTTAGAGGCACCGATATAAACCCTATGCCGGGCTGGGGTCCCCCCATAGGCATCTCTCTTAAGGGATATAAACCCATCTTGGTCCGACTTCGGGTTACCGGTCCTGTATATTCGGGTTCGTCTGAATCTGAATCTGTCCCTGCTGGAGCGCTCGGAGGAGCCACTGCTGCCTGTACTTGGGGTGGGGGTACATAGGGTGGAGGTGGCACTAAAGCGTCATCTGGTTTACTTCCCTTTTTCTTACTCTTATTCCCTTTTGGTATTTCGGAGAGCTTAAAAAGAAATACCTCCGGTCTCTCCACCCACACCTTAGCGTAATGACTCTCTTCTTGGGTACAGGGGGGTATTTTGCTATTCACCCAAATATTTAAGGCTTGTCTTACCCAAAGTTCTGAAGAACCGAATATAGGCCAAAACACCCTTTTAGAGATTTCCTTCCCTCCCCACACTTCAACGCAATAGTGAATCATTTTGGCCTTATCCTTGTCCTGCGTGCCTGCAAAATGTCGCCAGTTTTCTAACACAAACCCTAAAGGGCTTTCCCTAGGTACTGGAGGGAGTTTTACCTCGACAGGGGGCTTACTCTTCCCCTGTCCCATTCTTCCGGAGTGCCTTCTTTCCGCGCTCCGGGATCCCACAGGGGCTTACCCTTCCCCTGTCTTACTCTTCCGGAGTGCCTTCTTTCACACAATCAACTTTCGCTTCCCCTGGTTCGTGGCCCAAGCCCTCGCGGGTCTGTGGGAACCGCACTACTGAGGGTCCGCACTCACTTGGAGAGTCTGGCTGCCAGCTCTCCTCTCATGCACATCACACAGTCGCACTCCGGGATCCCAACCCCCGCCCGGACGGATCCCGTAATACTCACGCGCCCTGGACCGTCGTCCTGCGTCTTCGTCCGGACTTTGTGCACAAAATTTTTAAGGGGGTTCCCCGGGGCCTTAATTCTTCCGGAGTGCCTTAATCGCACTCCGGGATCCCCTTTGCTTTCTCTTTTCTTTCTTTTAGGGGTTCGTCGGTCGGGGTCGAGGGTGGACTTCAAGCACCGGGGCCACCAAATTGGTGGGGCGCCCCCCCTAATGACTGAGAATCCTCCCTTACGGCCTCCGATCCGAGTCACGGCACCAAGCTTGTTATAAATGAGCACAATGGGCTATTTAAGCCAATTAAAACCAATTTATTAATACAGAAAAGAAAAAGCAAAGCACAGCGCTGGGCGACAGGGGGAGTCACCGCTCCACCAACTGCGCAACGAGAGTCGTTCTGTTCCTCCTTTTATACTCTCCTCCACGTCACCCCTCCAGCGTCCTTCCGCGCATGTCCACCCAGTTGCTAGGGGTCGTTTTCTGCCTCCGGCTGATCGTTGATGAAGGCCCCAGTAGTCTTCCTTGGTGTCCTCTGCTTAAGTCTGAAACTCGGAACAACTTGTAGTTGATTAGTTCAGTAATGTTTATCTTTTGCGGTTTCTCAGTTTCATAAGCTATCACAAGGTTGCCAACTGTCAGTTACACATTTCCATTATGTTCTTCCCCATTTCTAGTGAACAAAAAGGTCATGTTCCCATTACAGTCCCCATGCAGTCTATCAGCCAGCACAGTGTCACATTTGCAGCTGCTTTCCTGTGGGAGCTATCTTCAATACCACACTTTTTCTGTTCTGCTCCCATTGAAAAAATACATGTGTCTGTTAAGTTATGCCACTGAGTATGGGAGCTACAAGAAAGCAGGAAGGCAGACCCCAGCTACAGTAGTAAGTAGGTCCCCATGCAGTCTATCAGCCAGCACAGTGTCACATTTGCAGCTGCTTTCCTGTGGGAGCTATCTTCAATACCACACTTTTTCTCCTCAGCTCCCATTGAAAAAATACATGTGTCTGTTAAGGTATAACACTGAGTATGGGAGCTACAAGAAAGCAGGAAGGCAGACCCCAGCTACAGTAGTAAGTAGGTCCCCATGCAGTCTATCAGCCAGCACAGTGTCACATTTGCAGCTGCTTTCCTGTGGGAGCTATCTTCAATACCACACTTTTTCTGTTCTGCTCCCATTGAAAAAATACATGTGTCTGTTAACGTATACCACTGAGTATGGGAGCTAAAAGAAAGCAGGAAGGTAGACCCCAGCCACAGTAGTAAGTAGGTCCCCATGCAGTCTATCAGCCAGCACGGTGTCACATTTGCAGCTGCTTTCCTGTGGGAGCTATCTTCAATACCACAGTTTTTATCCTCAGCTCCCATTGAAAAAATACATGTGTATGTTAAGTTATGCCACTGAGTATGGGAGCTACAAGAAAGCAGGAAGGCAGACCCTGCCGCGAAGTTTTCGGCTCTTGGCCTGAAAAACCCAGGCTTGAAGCCTGAAACCCAGGCACGAAGGCCTGAAACCCAGGCACGAAGCCTGAAACCCAGTCACGAAGGCCTGAAACCCAGGCACGAAGCCTGAAACCCAGGCACGATGCCTGAAACCCAGGCACGAAGCCTGAAACCCAGGCATAAAGGCCGGAAACCCAGGCACGAAGCCTGAAAACCGAGGCACGAAGCCTGAAACCCAGGCACAAAAGCCTGAAAAACCCAGGCACAAAGGCCTGAAAAACCCAGGCACGAAGCGTGAAACCCAGGCACAAAAGCCTGAAAAACCCAGGCACAAAGGCCTGAAAAACCCAGGCACGAAGACCTGAAACCCAGGCACAAAAGCCTGAAAAACCCAGGCACGAAGCCTACTTCATGCGGCGATCAACCCAGGGTCCGATTCTCAGCTGGGTGGGAAGAAATCAGTCCTACTCAATGTGAGTGATAGCAGAAATCTTCTTCTTCATTGAGAGCAGGCTCTCACTTATATACACAGCAGCTTCAAAGCTAGCTCAGCAACAGCAGCTAATAGATTACATTCTTATGCTCATCCTACTTGCGGTTTCTGCGATAAGCAAGCTCCCTCACATTTTCCCATCTTGTTTTTCCCCCGTAGTTGTTTTCCACCTTGGGCTGTTAGCTCGTTAGCTGAAAACAGCCCGACCTTGAAGGAAGAGAAAGCGGCCTGCTGTCTACATGACAGAAAGTGCTTTAACCATGGCTCTGACTCTGGTCTTGATTGTGCATTAAATTCATATAACTGGAACTCAGATTGTCTTGCCCCATCGGGCCTAACGTTATACCCTGGGATCCATGTCCATTCTCCCTTAACCACTCCTCGACAAGTCTCCAGCTACAGTAGTAAGTAGATCCGCATGCAGTCTATCAGCCAGCACGGTGTCACATTTGCAGCTGCTTTCCTGTGGGAGCTATCTTCAATACCACACTTTTTCTGTTCAGCTCCCATTGAAAAAATACATGTGTATGTTAAGTTATGCCACTGAGTATGGGAGCTACAAGAAAGCAGGAAGGCAGACCCCAGCTACAGTAGTAAGTAGGTCCCCATGCAGTCTATCAGCCAGCACGGTGTCACATTTGCAGCTCCTTTCCTGTGGGAGCTATCTTCAATACCACACTTTTTCTCCTCAGCTCCCATTGAAAAAATACATGTGTCTGTTAAGTCATACCACTAAGTATGGGAGCTACAACAAAGCAGGAAGGCAGATTCCAGCTATAGTGGTAAGTAGGTCTCCATGCAGTCTATCAGCCAGCACTGTTACAAACTTGCAGCTGCTTTCCTGTGGGAGCTATTTTCAATCCCACTCATTTGGACTGCTCAGCTCCCATTGAAATTGCCTAAAACAATTTACTACAATCATTTGAAGCATCAACATAAACCACCTTTTAGCTTCTTAATGCCAAAATGTTCTGTTCTTCCAAGTTCCATTCCTGACACCTAAAACGACTTAGAGAGTTTCCACTGTAAGAAAACCAGTATTCATCATCACATATACAGCAAAATGCATAACATCACGACCAACAGTTTTTACACTCGTTGAGGCAAGGGACTGAGGATGGAAAGGATGAGCCCAGCGGTCCGTGAGGGCCGGGGCCGGCGGTGTCGGCGCGGTGTGTGTGGGGGGGCTCCGGAGACACCGACCGGGGGCGGGAAGCGGCTGCGCGGCGGCGGCTGCGGATGGAAGGGGCGGGGGGGGATCTGGCTCACTCCGTGCCGTCCCCGGCGCCGGCCGCGCAGCCGCTGTTACTCTCTCCCGTGTTTTCTTTGTCTCCCCTCACATGCCCGATGGTGCCCAGTCTAACACGGGGTCGCGCTCCCCCACTCTCCTCTGATCATCCTGCGCCGCACCCCGGCCCGACTCCGCCCGCTCGGCATTCCCCTGCGAGTCGTCCCAGGGGTAACTCGGCGGGTTGGGCTCGAATGGGAAGCAGCTCTCCCGCGGGGGCTCTGCTCTGAAGCCCCTTCGCCTCTCTGACTTTGTAAATACTCTTGTGTAGACAAGAACCTTTTTCTTTTCTCTCGGTATCATCCGCCTCAGCGCCGCTCCCAACACTACTCTCGGTGCTGCTCCCGGCGCTGCTCTCGGCACCTCTCCCGGCACTACTGTCGGTGCCTCTGCCAGTTCACTCTCTGCCCCAGGGACAGGCTCACTAAGTTGGGGGGGCAGAGGTGGGGGCTCTTTAGGCCGGCACTCTCGTGCCCCGGGAGGGGCCGATGACTCACATGGCTCCCGCACCCCATTTTCTACACGCGGGGGGTTGAGCATTACTTTTGAGACGGTAGGAGCCAGCGAGGTGGATTGGAACCAGTCATGGTCATAGTTTTTGTTCTTACTCTGTGCTGCTGATGTGTGCTCAGCAGCCTTCTTTTCTGCCTGATGTTGCAACAACTCATTGTGCACTATCCTCCAAAGCTTCCCTAACTTTTCAGCTATCTCATCATCCTCCAGGGTAGCTTCCCATAGTTTATCCCCAAACTTTCGCCATTCACTTAACTCATGAACAGTATGTGGGTTCTGAAAACAACCCTTAGCATACCCATAAGCTAAAAGCCCAGGGAGATCCTTTTCCAAATCTATTCCCTTAACCTGTCGCTTCTTTAAAAAGCAAGTAAATAAATCATATGCTGCTTGCCTTTCCATTTTCAGAAGTTGTCAGCGCTGTTGCAGCCCCACAAGGTCTCGGCAGCACGTATCGGCCGGGCTCATCTGTACGATCACCCAGGGCACGGCACCACCCCTTCCTTCTGTTTTCTGGTGCTTAGTTGCTGTCCTCGCTGCTAGGACCCGAGCTCCTTCGCCGCTCCGCCGTGGTTGCCAATCTTGTATCACGTCGTTCGTGTATCACGTCGGTATATCACGTCCCCCGTGTATCACGTCGAGGTCACCATTTGTCGGAGACGGCGGGAGAAATGCAACACGACCAACAAGGATGATCAGCAAATGTCACTTTATTTGCAAAGACACCACTCTTTTATAGCACCAATAATCAGCCTCATACATATTGCCAAAGCTAAGCTCATCATTGGCTATTTGTCTAAATGTCAACTCCTCTTAAGAAACATCTTGCTCTACATTTTTGTGGTTAATACATCCTCTTTTTATATCCTGTCTACATGCAGTTGCAAGCAGTCCCTTATCTCAAGGACAATGCGCCCTTGGGCTAAACTTTTTTCTATTTAAGACATTTCTATTAGGTTAACATTGCTATGACCTCTTTCTTTCAGCCATACTTGAGCAACACTCTCCACAGTGGTGCAAGGAGTAGGAACAGTGAGAGAAACAACCACGTCGACTCCAAGGTCAGTGAGGAAAGAGAGGAGGAGGTGTGCTGGAACAGAGACTCCCCTGCATTCTATGGAGAGAACTGGGGAAGCTGAGGTTTGTTTGCATTTCTTTAAAGACCCTACAGCAGCGGTAGAGACTCATTTTGGTAAAGCTGGCCCCAGTCCAGGGGCAGCGATTCACTTCATTAATGGCCCCGAGCCAGGGGCAGTGATTTCCTTCTTTATCACTATGGCCAGAGCAGGCCGTGTCCCGAAGGAGGGACCCAATATCCACAGCTGTAACTGTGGGGAGGAACCATTTTGGGATTTATCAAAATGAGACAGAACATAGTTAAAAATGTCATCATGAATGCATTCTGTGTCAGACATTCCTGTCAGCCTTTCTTCTAGCTGGCAGAAGGGCAGGGTTTGGGCTATTTTTAGCAGAAGTAGTTAAATTACAAATTCACAAATCTCCTTTATTCTTAGAAGTCAAGATATTTTAGTTTGTTATATCTTAATAATTAAAAACCCCACTTACCTGTGTAAAATGATGCTCACCCGATGAACCATTTCTGCCTCATCTCCTGAATTAGTGAATGTCAGCACCTTCTGAAGATTACTGCGGGTAAAAGCCAGTATTTTGAGTAACACAGCGGTTCTTTCACTGTCCATACAAGGCTGTACAACCTAAAGGTGGATACAAACCAGAGGGCTGGTAATTCATGTAATCTAGACATGCTTTACTGTGTGTTTCTTCTTTTAAGAAGCACGAAGCATTGTTATATGCCAAAGAACATTGGTAAATCCTAAATCTTCTGTTAAACTTATAATGTACAATATACAACTCTCACAAAGGGTGTGAATTTCTGACAGCTTCCAGAAGCAAAATTAAAACCCATCACAATCAAAATCTCACATCAGTATTTTCTTATACGTGTGATTTTTGATGATTTGTCAGTGTTGAAGTTTCTCACTGAAGTACCACTGAAGAAGTTTCACACTCCATAAGCACAGTGCACTACCTCAGATAGTCTTAAAAAAGCCCCAAAACATGGACATTTGCAGTGCTGCCAAATCACTAGACTTTTCACAAAAAGTGATGTTTTTCCAGTTTCATGTCATGCTCAGAATGTCTGGTCTTAGAGACTTCCCAACATTTTCAATCCCCAAATGATTATGTTTTGAGTCATTGAAGAATTCAGATCATACTTGGAACATTTTATACAATTCTTCAGCTCTATACCACACTGACTGGAAGTTCCATGAGAAGACACCTCAGGATATACAGTAGCTTTCTCAAAATATTAGGTCAAATTAATTTCTGCACTGTGTGGCACAGAGCAGTCAAACAAGCATTTTACTAGCTCTGTCTTTGGAAAACTCACTTGTAGTTCTGCCACTCAATCAACAACCACAAAAACATTCTGAACATTCTGGTCACAAACAACTAAGACAGCCTACATTGCATTCAAGTGTCATTAAGACAACAGAAGTATTCTTACTTCCTCAGATTTTCACACTTTTAGCTGCTTCTTTGTTCTGCCCAAGTATTAACAACATTGGATGAAGCTGTCTGGAGCATCTCTGGTATGTTTTCAGTAGCTCAAAAACAAGTTGTGCCTCCTTCCACCCAGGACACAAGATAAGTGCTAGTGGCTAGGTGTGTATGTACAAAAGAGTTACAGTATAGCATGAGACAACTGTTTAGAATCTTAGTCATTGTACTATTTCAGAATTTAGGGCAAAACTAAAATCCGCAAAACAGGCCTTTCAATGCTTCAAACAGAAGCTTTTAACACCATATCACCTCTTAAATGCAGATGGTACAGGCCTGAGGAACCGTGCACCAAGCTGGAGACAAATGGATGTGCAGCAACACACGGTGAAAGGTCCAAAAGTTTCATAGAAGCAGAAACATCTTGTCTTACTTGGAGCTGTGTGAGCCATTTTCAGTGGTCCCTTACAGCCTCAGTGAGTCTATGTTTCTGTGATCTAATGCATTAGAAAATGAATGACAATGTTTTAAAAATCAAACCAGACATTTCCATTTCACTATGTAACAGCCCCTTAAAAATCAAGCTTCATCGAGTATCAAAGTGATATGACATTAACCACTTGTTAGATACTACTTGATAAATAAGTAACAGACTCCCACACTCATGCAGTCCATCTCTGTCAATGTCTAAGCAGATGGTCTAAATAACCTGGGAAGCATCATGAAGATACTCTAAGATTCCATCAGATGCACCCATTC
Source organism: Colius striatus (assembly GCF_028858725.1). Classification (NCBI taxonomy): domain Eukaryota; kingdom Metazoa; phylum Chordata; class Aves; order Coliiformes; family Coliidae; genus Colius; species Colius striatus. Next base: position 492,450 of record NW_026908527.1, read on the forward strand.
TCAACATGCACTACCTTTTGGATCATTCATTGACATTTGCACCTTAGAACACAAAACCTGCAGTACTCTAATATATACATCCTCCACTCCTGTTTCTCAAGGTTTGTAGCAACTGCTTGACTGCAAAAGTGTAAGAATTGGTGGAATATACATGAAAGGATTATTTCCCTGATATGAGATGGCAACTGCATCACATCCTTGAGCTATTGGTGGCCAACAGTAAGATTCAGTGGAGTTAGGGCCTACAACTTTTTTCCAAGTAAGTTCCTACAGAAAGAGAAATAAAGAGTTCTACCTGAAAATCGTGTGCTTGAAACACCAACAAGGCAACACAAAGCAATGAGCAATTTAAAAGCCTTTGACCCACTGCATAATACATTTCCTTAACACACAATATGATAAGAGTTCTTCTGGGATGAGGAGTTAAATTCTTACATCTCATTCAAATGCCATCATTTGTAGCAGTGGTTGATAGATCAGATGAAACTGTACAATTCTACAGTCTCTCTGAAGCATAATTTACTCAACCGTATGAACAACCTCCTACACATTCCTCAATCAAAATTAGCTACTATAGTATTTAGTATCTGAAAGTTAAGGTATGATACTAGCCTTAAAAATACTAAATGTAATGTATTACATTAGCATTACCCGTTCCAGATCTTCAAGAAGTGGTGCTGTTTCCAGAATTGATGGTGGCTTCATTTTCTTGCCAAGAAAGACAAAGTTTCTTTCTTCAAGATTTTGAAAACTCTGAAACCATATGAAATAGATGACAAAGGCAATACTTAGTAAATGGGTTTGAGCTTACATCCAACTTAAAAACTATTTTTTTTGAGAAGAATTAGCCAAAGAAATGTAAACACAAATGAAGTACAACTCACACACACGTCACACAGAACAGTGCTGAGACTCCTACTGTCCCCTGACTTGGCCATTGCCTCTGTTTCTTGCTTTTTTTCTTTTTGTCTCTTCCCCTGCATTTTTTTCGCCCTTCATATTTTCACAGAGGCACCATCAACTTTGCTGGCTTGCTGAGCTTTGGTCTGGTCTTGTTGCTGATGTGGCTGGATTCAGTCCCTGATGTCCCTCCACAGAGTCCCTCCACAAAGACCACTCTTGTAGCCTCAACACTACCCACACCTTCCACATATATGACACACGTTTTTAGAGGTTTAAATGGAAGTTATATCCTGGAATTACCTGTTGCTCATTTTCAGTTCTATGTGTCTTCAAAGGATCAGAATTTAAGCACTGCTGAAGCCTGAGAAATATACAAATATTAAATTCAATGGAAATGCAAAAGGAAAGTGTAATCGATAAATATCACCAATATTTCTAAATGGCATGAAACAGTTCCCCTACAAAATATCTCTGATGTATTACCTGTGCCAACAAAAACCCTCAAATATGACAGAAGAAATCAAAAAGGAGCATTTTGGATGTAAAATTTACTATTAGGTTTTAGGTATCTGAAAATAACCCGAAGGTTTTTTTAACCAAGACAATTGGTGGGTTCCTCAACTTCAGAAGAAAATCAGATGGGACTGCAGGAAAAAGGTGTCTTAAAGTTGCAAAACCATGAAACAATGTATCTTTGCAACAGTTAAAACTTGAATTAAAAACACCCCTCAGGTTGTTTACATATGCAGCAAGTGATTTGCAGCATAATAAAAGCCTTGCACAAGTCAACTCAGTCAGATTTCATTCAGCTTGAAAACTTTATCAATCACACTAAGAATAAAAGAAGGCAACTGAATATGCTGAGTGTGCAGAAACGTACTGCCTCATCACAGCCTTGTTTTCAAGCTACTGTTTAGAAAGAATTGCTATTTTTACTGTGGTCTGGATAAGTATCAGCAGCTTCTAATGGCCTCCTTCCCCAATACCATGTGCACACATCTTGTCTTACCCTCTGCCCTTTTAGCTGTCTAAGAAGAGTAACTGGAAACATACTACAGCTCCTAATTATCTGGCTACACAATTGGTTCAAATATGTAACATACTGTACCATACCTGTCTGTGTGAACTGCTGGATTTTCCTTGAAAGGCAATCCTGGGATTGTTTTGACAATCTATCAAGAAAAGACAAACCCTTTTCTGGCAGTAAAATACTGGTTAAGAGCAACATTTTAGAAAAAAAAGATTACTGAGCTCAAGGTGGTTTTCTTACCTAACCGAATTTTCTTCATTAAGAATCAAGCATGCAACAAGAACATCAACCACACAGGAGAATCAGTTCATGTTCACAGCTCAAGCTATAGCTTCTGGCAGCTCTTTCTTTGAAGAATCCGCCCCTGTATTCCCCCAACAACTACCAAAAGCTAGCCACACAAAACCACTACACATCTTCACAGCACTAGAGCAAGTGAGCACAAAAGGAGACACAACCTGTTCAAAGTCCATCGTTGCGATCTAAAAAACCAAAACCACCAGAACCACAAGCTTGAAGGACAACGTTCTCTTTTAACTAGATCAACAGTTAGTCCCAGATTTGTTACATGAAAGGACGTGATAGCTGACTACAGTATTCCTAATCTGCCTTACAGATGCTTCACTTAATTCATTCTGACATTTGAATAGAAAATCTAACACTTACAGATGTGGTAGTTTCACTGTCATCTGTGTTGGACCTTTGTCATGTCTTTTCAAGAACAGAACCAGATACAGCAAGATCTAGAAAGACAATTTTAAAAGATGCAGAAACACGTTTGTGATTATCTGAATCTATGAAAGGCCAGTGTTTTTACAGTTGGTTGCAACTGACTTCTTTCTCTGCTTGTCTCATTTTCTAATGGCAAAAAGAACAACCAAAAGACAGTTGTATTTACATAAAGATATGCAAATGAACCGAGTGAACAAGGACAGAGGATATTTATAGTGATTCCAGTCTGTTTTAAACAAGACAACTCACAGAAAACATTCAAGTTACCTCTGTGTAGAGAAATCCCTCTAAACTCAAATCAAACAGTAAGGTATCACTGATCAATGCTACAAGTTATTTCAACAGTATCTAATGCTTTTCAGCATATCAACAAATGACCCTGCAACTCACCCTTTGTCTTATCAAGTACAAAATGCTTTAGAATATTCCTGCATCTGCTGATTTGATTGCTCTTTGTAAAGTCTGATACATAGGCAGTGTTTGTTAGGATACCTTTTGTTCCACTTGTTGGATTCCAACTGATACAGTAGGTCAATATATCCAGGTAAAGACAAATGATGCACTGCATGAATGATTGCTGCCAACACACACGGTTCCCACTTGTTTCAGGATCTGTTGATACCTTCTGCTGGAGCAGCACTGTCCTCAAATCAAGTGCAGGATTAACAACTTTCATTGGAAGAGAGACAAGATTTAATGATGTTTGGGTCTCCGGATAATCTGCTGGACTCACTGCATTCTCTTCAGCTTGCTCAAAATGAGCAAAGCTGCTTAAGACGAGATCATCATTAATGCATACCTAAAAAACCCAAGTATTTGACTGACCAGAATCAACAAGCAAGTCACCATCACATACTGCTTTAGAATTTACTTGAAGCTGGAGACAACAGGAAGACATATGCAGTATGTACAAATGCTTTCTGAAGAGTACTCATTCCAGGGCAGGAAAGTTGGTCATATCTTCCTCTATGTTCTCCAAACAGGTGTTACTTACCAGTTTCATGCTTTTGCCTAAAATTCTGTGCTCAGTTTTCTATGAGCTTTAAACATTTTTAGAAAAACTATCTTAGTTTTATGTCCCTTTGATTCAGAGTGCATCCAAACCTGGCAGGAAAAAACAATATTCAACTTAAAAAGTTCTTACTGGCTCAGAGAGAAGTGACACTTGCCAACTGTGATTCTGAACAGAGAAGGTATTCAAATTAAGATGTAATCCAAGTTATTGTCTACAGTGAAGACCACAGCTCTAATGTTAAAAGTCTTGGTAAAATACTCCAAATGGCAGCAGTTTTCAAACACATTTATTTTTGTCTAATAGGCAGCTGCTTAAGTCTGACAGTAGCTGCAGCAGAGATTTAGCAGGAGTTACGCACTTTGGTAAGTGCAACGAGCTTTCTTCCTTTCTCCCAACTGTTTGGGAACTCAGCCTTATGCACATATGAACTTGTATTTATTTTCATAACACCATGCAACTGCCTTCTTGAAATATCTTTAAGTGTATCACAAAGAAGGACAAGAGTACAGTAAATTCACATAGTTGTTCATCTGAAGTACTTGGGGGACTTCATTTGCTTGTCAATACCTTCCAAAGTGCTTCACAAGTTTCCACCTCACAGAATTCATTCCAAAGTTCACAAACAACAGATTTAGAAAATAAATCTTCTAATAAGTTAATGATTGCACTTCTACTGTATATGGCAAATTACAAAATTCACTTGCAAATAACACTTTTCGGTCTTAAATTTGTCACAAAGTTACAACTTCTACAGCAGAGTGCACAAGGAGCTTTATAGAGAGAAAAATATCTTACCTTTTCACCTTTTATTGTCACATAAAGGAAAACATCAGATGTGGTATCTTCTACAGCACATACTTTGGCTGTCGTCTGGGTAGTAGCAAAACTGAGTGATGGTGTTTCAATGACGCAGCTGCCTGTTCTTTCCTGCTCTTCTCCAGCCCAGTGTTTCCTCACTAACCCAGCACCTGGAAGAGCAAACAATGGGTGTTTTAAAAGTTTCCCTCTCACTGTAGTGGTGACAAGTTTCTGTTGATCTCCTGGGGACTTTGGGTTTGGTTTGACATTTTGGCCACCTGGACTTGAGAATTCTCCCTCCCTTTTCCACCCCCCTTTGCACATTTGTTGCCTGGGATTCTCCCTTTACAGTTCATGCTGGACATTTATCCAGACTCTGGGCTCTGCACTTGAAACAACCAGCAGATGATTTCTGATGGAACCTGAGGGTCTCTGCACTGGCCTGATGCAAAGGCAATTTGCATTAAAACTCCTCCAAAATCCTTTTTTTTCTCTCTCAGAATTGCACCAAAACCTCATTTTATCCCTCACAACTCCCCCAAACCCCACTTTTTCCCCTCAAAACGCTTCCAAAACTCCACTTTTTCCCTCAAGATGGCACTTTTTTACCCAGCAGTTCCCAAAAATCCCACTTTTTCCCTCAGAATAGCACCTAAAACCCACTTTTCCTCGGAAAATACCTCCAAAACCTCACTTTTTCATTCAGAACTGCACGAAAACACCACCTCTTCCCCTCAAAACACCACCAAAACACTTGTTTTTCCACAAATCCACCCAAACCCCACTTTTCCCCTCAAAACTCCACCCAAATCCCACCTTTTCCCCTCAGAATTGCACCAAAGCCTCATTTTATCCCACAACTCCACTGCTTTTGGCCCTCAGAAATCTACTCCATCCCCACTTTGCCTCTCAAAACTCTTCCAAACTACACTTTTCCCTGCAAAGCTGCACCAAAACCCACTTTTTCTCCTAAAACTCCAACAAAACCTCACTTTTGCTCTCAGAAATAAACAAAAACTCTACTTTTCCCTCAGAATTGCTCAAAAACACCGCTTTTCCTCTATCAAATTCCACCTAAATCCCAACTGTTTTCCCTCAAAAGGCCACTCAAACCTCACTTTTCCCCTCAGATTTGTCCCCACACCTCATGTTATCCCTCAGAACTCCCACAAACCCTCACTTTTCCCCTCTAAATCCCAACAGAAAACAGCTTGTTCCTTCAAACCTCCACCCAAACCCCCACTTTGGACCTCAGATAGTTACCAAAACCTTCCTTTTTTTCTCACAACTCCACCCAGTCCTCACACTTTCCCCTCAGGACTTCCCCAAAAGCTCACCTTTCCTCTCAAAACTCTACCAAATCAAACACTTTTCCCCACAGAAATACCCTCAAAACCCCACTTTTGCCACCTCAGAAAACCACCAAAACCCCCACTTTTCCCCTCAGACATGCCCAAAAACCTCCTTTCATCCCTCACAACTCCACTGAAACCACACTTTTGCTCTCACAATTGCGCCAAAACCTTATTTTATCCCTCCAAACACCCCCCAAACCCTACTTTTCTTCTCAAAACTCTACCAAAACCCCACTTTTTGCCACCTAAGTTCCCCAAAAACCCATTTTCCCACTCAAAACGCCACCCAAACCTCACTTGACTTCCGAATTGCCCCCAACCTCATTTTATCTCTCAGAACTCCCCTAAACCCTAACTTTTCTCCTCAAAACCCCAACAAAAACCCACTTTTTCCTTGCAAACTCCACACAAACCCACACTTTTGCTCTCAGAATTGAAACAAAACCCCGTTTTAGCCCACAACTCCACCGCTCTTTGCCCTCGCAAATGGACTCAATCCCAGCTTTCCCCTGCAAAACTGCACCAAAGCCCCACTTTTTCTCCCAAAACTCCAACAAAACCCCACTTCTCCTTTCAGAAATAAACCAAAACACCACTTTGCCCCTCAGAATTGCTCCAAAACCCCACTTTTCCTCTCAAAACTACACCCAAATCCCAATTGCTTTCCCTCACAATTACCCCAAAACCTCTTTTGATCCTCCCTCAGAACTCCCCCAAAACCCCACTTGGTCCTTCAAAACTCACACAAAACCCCTTTTCTCCTCACATCTTCCCCAAAGGCCCTCTTTTCCCCTCAGAATTACTCCAAAACCTCACTTTTTCCATCCAAACTCCACCTAAACCCCACTTTTGCTCTCAGAAATTTATCAAAACCCTGCTTTTTCCCTCAAAACACCACCCAAATCCCACCTTTTCCCTCAGAAATGCCCCAAAACCTCATCTTTTCCCTCAAAACTCCACCCAAATGCCACTTTTCTTTCTCAGAAATGTACTCAAACCCCACTTTACAGCCTCAAAACTCCTCCAAAATCCTTTTTTTTCTCTCAGAATTGCACCAAAACCTCATTTTATCCCTCACAACTCCCCCAAAACCCACTTTTTCCCCTCAAAACGCTTCCAAAACTCCACTTTTTCCCTCAAAATGGCACTTTTTTACCCAGCAGTTCCCAAAAATCCCACTTTTTCCCTCAGAATAGCACCGAAAACCAACTTTTCCTCGAAAATACCTCCAAAACCTCACTTTTTCACTCAGAACTCCACCAAAACACCACTGTTTCCCTCAAAACTGCACCAAAACCCCGCTTCTTCCCCCAGAAGTTCCCCAAAACTGCACCTTTCCCCTCAAAACTCCAACAAAACCCCATTTTCCACCTCAAAACTCCATCCAAACTGCACTTTTACCCTCAGAATTTCCCCAAAACCCCACTTTTCCCCTTAAAACCCCACCAAAACACTTGTTTTTTTTCAAAAATCCACCCAAACCCCACTTTTTCCCTTTAAAAATTTACCAAAACCCCACTTTTTCCCTCAAAACTCCACCCAAATCCCACCTTTTCCCCTCAGAATTGCACCAAAGCCTCATTTTATCCCACAACTCCACTGCTTTTGGCCCTCAGAAATGTACTCCATCCCCACTTTGCCTCTCAAAACTCTTCCAAACTACACTTTTCCCTGCAAAGCTGCACCAAAACCCACTTTTTCTCCTAAAACTCTGTGGTAGTTTGAGCCTGGCTGGATGCCAGGTGCCCACCACACCACTCTGCCCCCCACCTCCTCAGCAAGCCAGGAAAGGAGAGAAAAATAAGATGGGAGTCTCGTGGGTTGAGATAAAAGCAATTTAATAAAGAAGCAGCAAAGCCGCGCGCGGGAAGCAAAGCAGAAGCAGATAAAGCTGTTACTCTCTACTTCCCATCAGCAGCGATGTCCGGCCACCTCCCGAGAAGCAGGGCTGCGGTACGCGTAGCGGTTGCTTTGGGAAGGCCAGAAATGCATCTCGCCTCCCCTTCCTGCTCCTTTCCCCCAGTTTATATTCCTGAGCTGACGTCATATGGTATGGAATATCTCCTTGGTCAGCCTGGGTCAGCTGTCCTGGCCATAGTCCCTCCCAAGATCATGCCCACTCACAGCTATTGGTGAAGGTGGGGGAAGGAATGCTGGAGGGACAGCCCTGATGCTGTGCAAGCGGTAGTCATAATATTGATATCAACAGTAAGCACAGCACTGCAGGAGCTGCTGTGGAAAATCACTACCGTCCCAGACCCACTACAGCTAGTGACTTGAGGGTTGCGGCTAGTGACTTAAGGGGTGAGGCTAGTGGGTTTGGGAGCTCCACAGGGGGTTTGGGGGGGAGTAAAGGGAGTCTGGGGGCTAAAGGGGGCGGGGCTACGCGTTGGGGCGTGGGTATGCAAATGAGCGGCGCGGGCAGCCAATCAGGAGGCGCGGGCAGCGATTTGGGTCGTTTTTGGAGGAATTTTGGCACCATTTCAGACCCTTTTTAGAGCCCTTTGGGGGCTTTTTGGGTCATTTTGGTGCCATTTTGGGGTCATTTATGGGTCCATATCTGGGGGCAATCTTGGGACTCATCTTTAGAACCATTTTGGGGGCTTTTTGGGGCATTTTGGAGTCATTTGGGGTCATTTGGGGGGATTTTGAGGCCATTTTGGCACAATTTGGGGGATTTTTGGCAACATTTTTGAGTCATTTTGTGCCATTTTGGGGGATATTTTGTGTCCATTTTGGGGCAGTTTTCAGGTTTCTTTTTAGGACCTTTTTTGGGCCTTTTTTGGCTCATTTTGTGCCATTTTTTGGCCTTTTTTCAATCCATTTTTGGGCAGTTTTGGGGGTAATTTTTAAAACAGTTTTGTGGGCTTTTTTGGGTTATTTTTGGGGCCATTTGGGTTCATTTTTGGGTTCATTTGGTTTCATTTTTGGGTTCATTTTTGGGGCCATATTGAAGCATTTCGAGAGGCATTTTGGCACAATTTTTTGGCCTTTTGGGGTGTATTTTGGGGTCATTTTGTGTCATTTCAATGTCCATTTTTGTGGCAGTTTTTGGGTTCATTTTTAGGACCATTTTTGGGGTCATTTTTGGGCATTTTTGGGGCTGTTTTGGGGACTTTTGGGGGTCATTTGTTGCCTTTTTTGGCTCCATCTTTATGGCACTTGAGGTTCATTTTTGGGACCATTTTGGGGGACTTTTGGGTCATTTTTGGGGCTTTTTTGAGTCATTTTTGGGGACTTTTTGGGTTCATTTGTTGCCATTTTTGGGTCCATTTTTGTGGCAGTTTTGGGGTTCATTTTTAGGACCATTTTGGGGTTTTTTGGGGTTATTTTGGTGCCATTTTGGCACCATTTTAGACCCTTTTAAGGAAAATTTGGGGGCTTTTTCGTGTTCTTTTGTGCCATTTTGGAGTCCAATTTTTAGGGCCATTTTGAGATTCATTTTTTGGTAAATTTGGGGGCATTTTGGCTTTTTTATGGCAATTTTCTGTGAAGTGTAGGTCATTTGGAGGCCATTTTGGTGCCTTTTTGATCCCATTTTGGGGCCTTTTTGGGCCATTTTATGTCAGTGTTTGGGTCTATTTTTGATCCCTTTTTTGGTCCATTTTAGGTGCTTTTTTGAGGTCATTTGGAGACCTTTTGGGGGCTTTTTTTTCCTATTTTAGGTTTTCTTTTTGACCTTTTTAGGGCTCCTTTTCTGGGACCTTTTTGGGTCCCTCATTGTGTTCTTTTTTTGTCCTTTTGGGGTCCTTTTTGCACATTTTATCCATTTTTCGTCCATTTTTGGGTCCGTTTTGCATGTTTTTGTCCCTTTTCGCACCTTTTGGGGTCCATTTGGTCCATTTTTGGTCTTTTTTGTACCTTTTTCCCACCTTTTTCAGGTTTTTTTGGCCCGTTTGTGGCCTTTTGGTCCGTTTTGGGCTCTTTTAGCGTCATTTTGCATCTTTCAAGGTGCTTTTCGCCGCTTATCGCGAACGTTTTTGCACCTTTTGACACCTTTCAAGGCTCCTTTTGCATCTTTTGAAACCTGATTTTAGTCCTTTTGGACTCTTTTTTTGGACTCTTTTTAGCCCATTTTTGGACTCTTTTTTGCCGCTTTTGGGGCTCTTACGCGCCACACCAACCAATCACAACGCGCTTTCCCCAGCGGGGGCGGGCTCAAGGGAGGGCGCAGCCAATGGGGGGCGCTGTCGCAGCGAAGGGGATGAGCGCGCAAGCGCGGGAAAGCGTCAGTCGGCGGCGGGACGGCGCGGGGGCTGGATCGATAAGGGCCGTGGCAGCGGTGGTGGGGGGAGGCTTTTGGCGCTCTATCCGCGCTTCCCAACCCCTTCTCCCGACCCGCTGTTCCCCCCGTCGCCTTCAGCCGCGGCCGAATGGGTTTTAGCGGCGTCGCAAAGCAGAGAGCGAGCGGCTCCTTCTTCACCCTCCCGAGAGACGAAGCAAACTCGGGCGGATTTTGGGGGGTCACACACGTTTCCTGGCAGTTTTGGGGCGTTTTCAGGGTGTTTTTAAAGCGGGAGTGTGGGTGTGGAGGCACTGAAGTCCCAAAATGGCGGCGGGTGGGAAGGGGGGGGCGGATTTATCCCGTTTTAACGCCCGTTTTATCGTTTTTTTCTCCTCATCGCCCGACTCATAATTAACACAACCATTAATTAGCTGACTGTAATTAAGATATCGGTGATTTTCCCAGCGATCCGCGGCGTTTTAAGCGCCTGTTGGGGGTGTTGTGGGGCGAGTTCAGGGCGGCTTTTGCCTCCGCGCCTCGTGACCGCGCTCCGTCCGTGTGTTAAAAACCTCCAAAATCGCCTTTTTTTTACCCCAAATTGAACCGTTTTCACCCCTTTTTTTTAAAAAAAAATCAATTTTTAATCTTTTAGGGGCTTTTAAAACCCATATTTAGTCACTTTTTCGCTCAGTTTTGCCCTTTTCCCCTCACGTTTCCGCTTTTTTCCCTGCTACTTAAAAACATCCAAAACCCCGTTTTTTGGCCACAAATTGACCATTTTCACCCTCTTAAACCCCATTTCCCCTGGTTTTGCCCCAGACACCCCTCATCTTGTCTCAATTCCCCTCATTTTCACCATTTTGCGGCTTTTTTAACCCTTTATTTAGTCACTTTTTACCTTGATTTTGCCCTTTCCCTCTCCCTCACGTTTCCCCTTCTACTTAAAAGACTCCAAACCCTCTTATTTTGCCCCAAATTCACCCAAATTTTCACCCTTTGAAAAACCATTTCCCCTGATTTTGCCCAAGTTCGCTTCATTTTTATCATTTTGGGGCTTTTTAAATCGTCATTTAGTCAAGTTTTTTGCTCACTTCTACCTTCCCCCCTTTCCTATGTCCATTTTCTGCTACTTAAAAACACCCAAAACCCCCTTTTTGGCCCCAAATTAACCATTTTTACCCTTCAAAAAAACCCCTTTTCCCCTCATTTTACCCCATTCCCACTCATTTTCCATAGCTTTGAGGCTTTTTAAACCGTTATTGAGTCACTTTTTACCTTAATTTTCCCCTTCCCCTACTAAAAACCTCCAAAATGTTTTGTTTTGGTCAATTTAAGCCAAATTTGGTCATTTTTTAGCTACTTCAGGTCATTTTTAACCCTTTTCCTGCCACTTTTAACCTCAATTTGTGCTTTTTGCACCCAATTTCCCCTCACAACCCATTTTCCCGCCATTTCCCAAAAAAAAACTTCCAAAAACCATTTTTTCCCCTTTTTTTCTTCCATATTCACCATTTTTAACGAAATTTGATCATTTTTCACCTCTTTTTTCTCTTTTAACCATTTCTGATCATTTTTAACCCCTTTCTGCCCTTTTTTTACCTCACTTTGTGCCTGTTTTACTCCAGTTTTCCCTTCACAACCCATTTTCCCGCCATTTCCCAAAAACCCCCTTTTTCTCCAAAAACCCCACATTTTGCCCCCAAATTCCTTATTTTTAACCCTTTCCCCTATTTTTAACCATTTTTTACTGTCTCCATTCACTTTCAACCCTCAAAACCCCAATTTGATGAGTTTTTTACCTCAGAGTTGTTCTTCAATCCCTTTTCAACCTCAAAACCGCTTCAAAACGACCCAAAATTGAGGGTTTTTTTACCTCTACATCCCAAAAATGTTCAAATTTAATCAATTGGTTAATAATTACTTAATTTACATAAGATTTACCCATTTTTGGGTCGTTTTTACCCTTTTCCTCTCTCTTTTTCCCCCTCAGGAGGTCGGACCCCAACATGGAATTTCAGCCGCTTTCAGACGGTCCCAAAATTGGTTGATTTTGGGGTTTCCAGCCCCGAAAATAAAGGATTTTTTGGTAAGGTTTTGGTAGTTCTGAAAGTTGGGGGTGGGGTCATGCAAATGATATGGAAATGAGGGGTGGGGAAGGGGAATTGAGTCATAAAGGGGCAAAAAAAAGGGAAATTGGTTAAAAAAGGGGAAATGGGGCAAAAATGGAGCAGAGAAAAGGGGGAAATTGGTGCAAGAAAGGGGGAAAGTGGGTAAAAAGGGGAAAAGTGGCCAAAGAAATGGATAAGAATGAGTCCAAAAGGGGGAAAAGTTACTGGGAGGCACTGGGGTATCACTGTGATGAACTGGGATGGGGTTTGGGGGCACTGGGATGGACTGGGATGAGGTTTTGGGGCACTGGGATGGGGTTTGGGGTACTGGGATGAACTGGAATGGGGTTTTGGGGCACTGGGATGGGGTTTTGGGGCACTGGGATGAACTGGGATAGGGTTTTGAGGCACTGGGCTGTACTGGGAGGCGCTAGGGTGTTACTGGGATGAACTGGGATGGGGTTTTGAAGCACTAGAGTGTTGCTGGGATGGAGTGGGATGGGGTTTGGGGGGGTTTAAGGGTGCTGGGCTGTACTAGGGTGTTACTGGGATGGGGTTTGGAGTTACTGGGAAGCGCTGGGGCGTTATTGGACTGCACTGGGAGACACTGGGAGGGCGTTTGGGGACACGGGCATTTGGTAGCAAAACGTCCTGTTTCATCAGCCAAGAAAAGTCCCGTTTTCTGGCAAAAATGTCCCGTTCTGCAGCCAAAAAAAAGGGTCCGAAATGGTACAAAAATGACCCAAAACGGCCCCGAAGGGCCCCAAGGGAGGGACGTCGATGGTCAATGAGTGGGCGGGGCCTCGACGACTGATTTGCATATCCACGCCCCCTCAAGGGAAACAGCCAATGGGAGCGTGTGGCCGGACCAGGGGTCCGTCGGGCCGTTTGGGACATTTTGGGTCAATTTTTGGGTTTGTTTTGGGACCATTTTTAGGCATTTTCTGAGCCATTTTGGCCTTGCTGTAGAACAGTTTTAGGACTCTGGGGCCATCTGGGGGCTTTTTTGGGGCCATTTGTGCCATTTTTGGGTCATTTTGGGAGTTATTTTTAGGACCGTTTTTGGGTCATTTTTGGGACTGTTTTGGGGACTTTTGGGGGTCATTTGTTGCCATTTTTGGGTCTTTTATGGGCCCGTTTTTGGGTTCATTTTTAGGACCATTTTCGGGCATTTTTGGGGCTGTTTTGGGGACTTTTGGGGGTCATTTGTTGCCTTTTCTGGCTCCATTTTTATGGCACTTTTGGGGTTCATTTTTAGGACCATTTTTGGGGCATTTTGGGGCAATTTTTGCACCAGTTTGGGGCCATTTTTGGGCCATTTTTGGGGTCCTTTTTTTGTCAATTTTGAAATCAATTGTGAACTGAACGGGTTTTGGGGTGCAATGAGCAGGTTTTGGGGCACCCAGAGAGACTTTGGGGTGCAAGGAGTTGATTTTGAGGCAAAAGAACCAGGTTTTGAGGCACCCACCATCGCTTTGGATCTGAACTTGAAGTATGTTGGGGTGAAATGAGCAGGATTTGGGGTGAAATGAGCAGATTTAGGGGTGCAATGAGCAGATTTGGGGCCACTCAGCATCATTTTGAGGTGAATTTGACCTATTTGGGGTGAAAGCAGGTTTTGGGTGAAATGAGCAGGTTTTGGGGCCACTCAGCATCATTTTGGGGTGAAATGAGCAGGTTTTGGTGCACCCACCATCGTTTTGCGTCTGAATTTGACCTATTTTGGGCTGAAATGAGCAGGTTTTGGTGTGCAATGAGCAGGTTTTGAGGCACTCAGACTTTGGGGTGCAAAGAGCTGATTTTGAGGTGAAAAGAACAGGTTTTGGGGCACCCATCATTGTTTTGGGTCTGAATTTGACCTATTTTGGGGTGAATTGAGCAGGATTTGGGGTGAAATGAGCAGATTTGGGGGTGCAACGAGCAGGTTTTGGGGCCATTCAGCATCATTTTGGGATGAATTTGACCTATTTGGGGATGAACTGAGCAGGATTTGGGGTGAAATGAGCAGATTTGGGGCCACTCAGCATCATTTTGGGATGAATTTGACCTATTTGGGGATGAACTGAGCAGGATTTGGGGTGCAATGAGCAGATTTGGGGGTGCAACAAGCAGGTTTTGGGGCCACTCAGCAGCATTTTGGGGTGAAATGAGCAGGTTTTGGGGCACCCACCATCGTTTTGGGTCTGAATTTGACCTATTTTGGAGTAAATTGAGCAGGTTTTGGGGTGAAATGAGCAGATTTGGGGGTGCAATGAGCAGATTTGGGGCACCCAGCATCATTTTTGGGGTGAATTTGACCTATTTTGGGGTAAATTGAACAGGATTTGGGGTGAAATGAGCAGATTTTGGGGTGCAACGAGCAGGTTTTGGGGCCACTCAGCATCATTTAGGGGTGAAATGAGCCAGTTTTGGGTTGAAATGAGCAGGTTTTTGGGCACCCACCATCGCTTTGGGTCTGAATTTGACCTATTTTGGGCTGAAATGAGCAGGATTTGGGGTTGCAATGAGCACTTTGGTCTTTTTTTAACCCCCATTTATGACCTTTTGCCCCGTTTCAGCTGCTTCCAGCCTCATTTTTGCTCCTTCTGCCACTTTTAGACCTGTTGCCCCTTGTCAGGGTCCTCCCTCTGTCCCTCTTGCTCCCCCCTCACACCCCCCTCACCCTCCCCCACCTTTCCCCACGTCCTCCCCGTGCCCTTGTCCCCTCCCCAGCACCTGTCCCAGTCCCAGCCTGGCCATGGGGTGCTGTGGGGGCTTGGTGCGGGCGCTGAGCCGGGGGGCAGCCGCCGTCTTGGGGTCCCCGTCCTTCCCCCGCGCCCACGCGCTGCTCCTGGCGCTCCTCGTGGCGCTGGGCCCCGTCCTCAAGGCCCAAGCAGACCCCCACAGCCTCTTGGCCTCCCCCCACAACCTGCTGGAGACGTGAGTGGGGCTGCTGGGGGGTGAGGGGTGGGATGGGGGGCTGAGGGGGGAGGGGGACTGTGGGGGTGGGGGGGGGTCTCTGGGGTGGGGCTCGGGAGGGATGGGAGTCTCCCTGTAGGGTTTGGGTCTGGGAGGATCTCTGGGGGGTGTCTGTAGGGCTCTGGGGGTCTCTCTGTGGGGTTTGGGGCTGGGGGGATCACTATGGGGCTGGGGAGGGGAATCTATGGGTCTGGGGTGTGTCTATAGGGGTCTGGGGGTCTCTCTGTGGGGTTTGGGGCTGGGAGAGTCTCTGGGGGGTGTCTGTATGGGTCTGGGGGTCTCTCTGTGGGGTTTGGGGCTCAGGGGGTCACTGTGGGGCTGGGGAGGGGGATCTGTATGGGTCTGGGGTCTCTCTGTGAGGTCTGGGGCTGGGAGGGTCTCTGTTGGGCTGGGGGGGTGTCTGTATGGGTCTGGGGGTCTCTCTGTGGGGTTTGGGACTAGGAGGGTCTCTGTGGGGCTGGGGGGGTCTCTGTGGGGCTGGGGAGGGGGATCTGTATGGGTCTGGGGGTCTCCCTGCAGCATCTGTGACTGGAGGGGTGTCACTATGGGTCTGGAGGGGGTCTCTACGGGTCTGGGGGGGAGGGGTCTCTGTGGGGCTGGGGAGGGGGATCTGTGTGGGTCTGGGGGTCTCTCTGTGAGGCTGAGGAGGGGGATCTGTATGGGTCTGGGGCTGTTGGAGACACCCCTGGACCTCTGAACCCACACTGACAGCCCCAGACCCCCAGAGACACCCCCAGTCTCTTGGGGTCTGGGGCTGTCAGTGTGGGCTCAGAGGTCCAGGGGTGTCTCTGTGGGTCCGGTTCTGTGTCTGTGGGTCTGGGGCTGTCGGTGTGGGTTCAGGAGTCCAGGGCTGTCTCTGTGGGTCTGGGGCTGTCTCTAGGGGTCCAGGACTGTTCATGTGGGTCTGGACTCTCTCTCTGGGTCTGGGGTGTCTCTGTGGGTCTGGGCTGTCACTCTGGGTCCAGTTCTGTGTCTGTGGGTGTCTCTGGGGGTCTGGGGCTCTCAGTGTGGGTCCAGGGGTGTCACTATGGGTCTGGGGCTGTTGATGTGGGTCTGGGATGTCGCTATGGGTCTGGGGCTGTTGCTGTAGGTCTGGGGTGTCTCTGTGTGTCTGGGGCTCTCACTATGGGTCTGGGCTCTCACTATAGTTCTGGGCTGTCACTGTGGGTCTGGCCTGTCCCTATGTGTCCGGTTGTTTCCCATCTCCTCTCCCCTCCGCAGGCGCCTGGTGGCCTCGGCCGGCGGCTGGAGCACGCTGCTGCTGGTGGTGCTGGCGGTGGCCACGCTGCCCCTGTCGCGGCCGCGCTGGCGGGTGCTGCTGCGCGCTCTGTGCCGCTGGCTGGTGGCCGCCGCCTTGGCCCACGCCGCTCCCCGGCTCTGGGCCGCCCTGGAGGCCGCCAGTGGCCGCTGCCTCAGCCCCGCGCCCGGCGGCGTCCTGCTGCTGCCCCTGGACGAGCCGCGGAGCTGCCGGGCGCAGGGGCATCGCTGGGAGGGTTTCGGGGGCTCCCCGCAGGCCTTCGCTCTGGTGCACTGTGGGTTGGGCTTGGCCGAAGAGGTTGGTGCTTTGGGTCGGGGGCTTTATCCTGCTTGGAGGAGGAGGAGGAAGGAGCGTGAGGAAGGTGAGAAGATGGGGTGGAAAGGGGAAGGGACTGAGTGGAGGAGCCAGGGAGGAGCGCAGGGGAGAGAGGAGGGAGCAGTGAGGATGGGCTGGAGGCAGGGGGAACGTCAGTGGGTGGCTGGGGGGAGACAGGAAGGACCTCAGAGGGTGAGATGGGGCCATGAAGAACCTCAAAAGGTGAGATGGGGCCATGAAGAACCTCCAAGAGTGAGATGGAGCCATGAAGAACCTCCAAGAGTTAGATGGGGCCATGAAGAACCTCCAAGAGTGAGATGGAGCCCTGAAGAACCTCAAAAGGTGAGATGGGGCCATGAAGAACCTCCAAGAGTGAGATGGAGCCCTGAAGAACCTCAAAAGGTGAGATGGGGCCATGAAGAACCTCCAAGAGTGAGATGGAGCCCTGAAGAACCTCAAAAGGTGAGATGGGGCCATGAAGAACCTCCAAGAGTGAGATGGAGCCATGAAGAACCTCCAAGAGTGAGATGGAGCCCTGAAGAACCTCAAAAGGTGAGATGGGGCCATGAAGAACCTCCAAGAGTGAGATGGAGCCATGAAGAACCTCCAAGAGTGAGATGGAGCCCTGAAGAACCTCAAAAGGTGAGATCGGGCCATGAAGAACCTCCAAGAGTTAGATGGGGCCCTGAAGGACCTCAGCAGATGAGGTGGGGCCATGAAGAACCACAAAGGACAAGATGGGGCCATGAGGAACCTCAACATCCAGGTTGGGCCACCCCTGAAGGCCCCTGGTCTCCTGGCTGGGCCACATCTGAAGCAGGGTGGGAGGTGCCACCCTCCTCTTCCTCCAAGCCTGAGAGGACCCAGATGTTCTGGAGCTGGTTGTTCCGAGTCTTCCCATTGGCTGGCTTGGTTTTGGGGGGCACCCCGGCAAGCAGGTGGTCACCTTCACCCATGGGACCACCATCACCCATGAGGCCACCATCACCCATGGGACCACCATCACGCATGAGGCCACCTTCACCCATGGGGCCACCTTCACCCATGAGGCCACCATCACCTGGTGGCATCGAACCCCCGCACTGGGCCCAAGGTTCTGGGTGGCAGGAGGATGATGATGGCCTGGAGGAAGGCCCCACTCATCCAGGAACCGCCCTGTGCCTCATCTTCCTCCTCAACGTGGCTTTGGTGGTGGTCTGGCTGCTCCTGTTGGCCGTCACCTTGGCCTACTGGCATGACTGGCCACGCAACGCCGCCGGCGCCGCCTTGGGTTGGGCGGCTTGGGCCGTCACCTACCGCTTCTGGTACCGCTACCCATGTTCTCCTGGGCCACCTGGGCTGGGACTTCCATGGCCTGGGGGGACCTGGGATGGTCCCAGGTGGTCAGGAGACCCCAAGTGACCAGGACAAGCCAAGAATGAACCCAGGAGGAGCCAACTGCCCTGGAGAACCTCAGGTGTCCAAGATGGTCTCAACTGACCAGGAGACCCCAAGGAACCAGGAGGAGCCAACTGCCCTGGAGAACCTCGAAGTGTCCAAGATGGTCCCAGCTGGTCAGGAGACCGCAACTGACCAGGACAAGCCAAGAATGAACCCAGGAGGATCCAACTGCCCTGGAGAACCTCAAGTGTCCAAGATGGTCCCAACTGACTAGGAGACCCCAACTGACCAGGAGACCCCAAGGACCCAGGAGGATCCAGCTGTCCTGGAGAACCACAAAACATTTTGGCCGCAAAATATTGGGATTTTGGCCATAAAATGTGTCTTTTTTTACCATGAAATATGGGGTTTTTTGCCACAAAATGTTGCTGTTTTTGGCCATAAAATGTGGGGTTTTGTCTTTTTGCCATAAAATGTGCATTTTTTTCCCCTAAAATGTGAGGTTTTGGCAAAGAAAAGGGGTTTTTTGGCCATAAAATCTGGGGTTTTTTGGCCACATAATGTGGGGTTTCTGCCGTGAAAAATGGGTCTTTTAGGCATTAAATGTGAGTGTCTTTGCCATCAGATGTGTGGGTTTGCTGTAAAATGTGTGTTTGGTGATGAACTCTGGGAGGTTTTGCCATCAAATGAAGGGGGTGTTTTTTGTTCTAAAGTCAGGTTTGCTACAAAAGGGATGGTTTTTGCTTCCAAAGGGGTGTTTTTGCTGCAAAAGGGGTGTTTTTGCTGCAAAAGGAGTGTTTTTGCTGCAAAAGGGGTGTTTTTGCTGTAAAAGGGATTTTTTGCTGTAAAAGGGATTTTTTGCTGCAAAAGGGGTGTTTTTGTTGTAAAAGGGATATTTTTGCTGTAAAAGGGGTGTTTTTGCTGTAAAAAAGGTCTGGTTTTGCTGCAAAAGGGATGTTTTTTGCTGCAAAAGGGATGCTTTTACTGTAAAAAAGGGATTTTTTTGCTGCAAAAGGGGTGTTTTTGCTGTAAAAGGGATGTTTTTGCTTCCAAAGGTGTGTTTTTGCTGTAAAAAAAGGGATATTTTTGCTGTAAAAGGAATGTTTTTGCTTCCAAAGGTGTGTTTTCTGTGGTGATGAAACATGTGGCCATAAAATGCTCCATTTTTTTGGTGTCATAAACCGATTTGGTTTTATTTATTTCTTCTCCAACATACTTCTGGGTGTCAGGAAAGGGATTTTTTTGGCCAGAAGCTGGATGTGGGGATGGGAAGGCTGTTGCCATATCTAGGTGAGGCTGGAACCTCTTCTGTTCCAGCCTGTGCCCGTTGCCCCTTATTCTGTCATTGGCCATCCCTGAGCACAGCCTGGCCTCAGCCTCCTCACACCCACCCTTGATGGATTTGTAACATCAATGAGGTCACCCCTCAGTCCAAGCTGCAGAGCCCCAGCTCCCTCAGCCTTTCCTCACAAGGCAGATGCTCCACTCCATCATCTCTGTGGCCCTGCACTGAACCCTGTCCAGCAGCTCCCTGTCCTGCAACTGAGGAGCCCAGAACTGGACACACTATTCCAGATGTGGTCCCATGAGGGCAGAGCAGAAGCTCTCTTGACCTGCTCACCACAGCCCTTCTCCTCCAGCCCAACATGCCATTGACCTTCTGGGCCACGAGGACATGTTGCTGGCTGATGCTCATCCTGCTGCCCACCAGCACCCCCAGCTCCCTTTCCTACTCTCTGACTTCATTCCCCAACCTGTCCTGGTACATGGGGTTCTTCTTTCCCAGGTGCAAGACTCTACACTTGCTCTTGTTGAATGATGTCCCCTGATCATCCTGGTGTCCCTGCACTGGCCTCTCTCCAGCACTTCCCTGTCCCTCTGGAGCTGAGGAGACCAGAACTGGACACAGGACTCCAGATGAGGCCTCACCAGGGCAGAGCAGAGGGGCAGCAGAATCTCCCTTGACCTGCTGCCCACACTCTGCTTGATGCCCCCAGGCTGCCATTGGCTTCTTGCCCACGAGGGCACGTTGCTGCTCATGGTCAGTTTATCAGCCAGCACTCCTAGGTCTGTCTCTGCAGAGCTGCTCTCCAGCAGGTCACTCCCAGCCTGTGCTGGTGCAGGGGGTTGTTCCTTCCCAGCTGCAGGACTCTGCACTTGTGCTTGTTGAACCTCAGGAGGTTCCTCTGCCCAACTCTCCAGCTGGTCGAGATCCCACTGACTGGCAGCACAGCCTCTGGGGAATCAGCCAGTGCTCCCAGTTTGGTGCCAGCAGGGAACTTGCTGAGGGTCCCTCTGTCCCCTCATCCAGGTGGTTGATGAAGATGTTGAACCAGACTGGCCCCAGAACCCATCCCTGTGCAACTCCACTGTCTCCTCATCCAGAAAGTTGATGATTTGGGGTTGGAAATTGGGATTTGGGGTTAAAAATGGGGATCTGTGGTTTAAAAAATGAGGATTTGGGGAAAAGGGGGATTTGGGGGGGGGGGGATTTTGGAGGTTAATAAATAGGGATTAAAAGTGTGGATTTGAGGAAAAAAATGGGATTTTGGAGGAAAGGGGGGTTCAGGGGTTAAGAAATTGGGGCTTAGGGCTTGATTTGGGGTTGTGAGGTGAAATTTGTGGTCATAGGGAGATGAAATTCATCATGAGAAGGGAAAATTCATGGTCATGAGGAGAAATTAGTGTTTGTGAGGGGAAATTTGGGGTCGTGAGGGGAAATTTGGGGTCATAGATGAAATTCATCATGGGAAGGGGAAATTTGTACCCATGAGGGGAGAATCAAGGTCCTGGGGTAAAATGTGTGTTCATGAGGGGAAGTATGTGCTTGTGAGGTGAAATCTGGGTTTCAGAGGGGAAATTTGGGGTCATGAGGTGAAAATCAGGGTTGTGAGGGGAAATTCGTGGTCATGGGGAGAAATATGTGGTCATGGGGAGATGAAATTCATCATGAGAAGGGCAAATTTGTGCCCATGAGGGGAGAATCAAGGTCCTGGGGTAAAATGTGTGTTCATGAGGGGAAGTATGTGCTTGTGAGGTGAAATCTGGGTTTCAGAGGGGAAATTTGGGATCATGAGGTGAAAATCAGGGTCATGAGGTGAAATTTGTGTTCCTGGAAAGATGAAATTAATCATGAGAAGGGGAAATTCATGGTCATGAGGGGAAATTTGGGCTTGTGAGGGGAAATTCGGGGTCATGAGGTGAAATTCTTGGTCATGGCGAGATGAAATTCATCACGAGAAGGCGAATATCATGGTCGTGAGGAGAATTAGTGGTTGTGAGGGGAAATTTGGAGTCATGAGGGGAAAATCGGGGTCCTGGGGTAAAATGTGTGTTGTGAGGTGAAATCTGGGTTTCAGAGGGGAAATTTGGGGTCATGAGGTGAAAATCAGGGTTGTGAGGGGAAATTCGTGGTCATGGGGAGAAATATGTGGTCATGGGGAGATGAAATTCATCATGAGATGGGGAAATTCATGGTCATGATGTGAACTTTGTGGTTGTGAGGGGAAATTGAGGTCATGAGGTGAAATCTGGGGTCATGAGGGGAAATTAAGGGTAATGAGGGGAAATATGTGGTCATGGGGAGATGAAATTCATCATGAGATGGGGAAATTTGTGCCCATGACGGGAAAATCAAGGTCCTGGGGTAAAATGTGTGTTCATGAGGGGAAGTATGTGCTTGTGAGGTGAAATTTGGGGTCATGAGGGGAAATTTGGGGTCATGAGGTGAAAATTGGGGCCATGAGGTGAAATTTGTGTTCCTGGAAAGATGAAATTAATCATGAGAAGGGGAAAATCATGGTCATGAGGGGAAATTTATGGTTGTGAGAGGAAATTCGGGGTCATGAGGTGAAATTTGGGGTCATGAGGTGAAATTTGGGGTCATGAGGTGAAATTCGTGGTCATAGGGAGATGAAATTCATCTGCTTCAGTTTGCAGCACTGTTATGTCAGCAGCTGAAAGCTGCTTTGACATCAGCATATGGAGAGGAAAAAACCCAAAGCTAATTACAGGGGAAGAGGGAGGAGTGGGGTGAAGTGTTTTAAGAGTTAATTTTGTTTCTCATCTCCCTGTTCTTACAGTTTATTAACAGATCAAACCTTTTTCCCCCCAAGTTGAGTCTGTTTTGCCCATGACATTAATTGCTGGGTCATCTCCCCATCCTTCTCTCGACACACAAACCCATTTGTTATGTTTCTCTCTCCCATGTCCAGTTTAGGAGGGGGAGTAATATTGGTGGGCACCTGGCACCCAGCCAGGGCTAAACCAGCACAGCCCCACGCAGAATTTACCATCCACAGTAGAGGTAAAGAGTAAAATGGGAAACTCTCAATGGGGTGGTCATGTAGGGGAAATGTGACACTTGTGAGAAACACAAGAGGAAAGAGAAAGATGAACCCAGCTGTCACTACCTGGAGTGACGGGGTAATAAATAACCAAATCAGTTATTTATTGAGTCAGTTATTTACTGTCAGCAGTGTCCAGTTTTGTTACAATGCCAAAGAATTCAAGCATGACAAATGAAAGACCATCTGTTGCACTTCAGGTATCACTGCTGGGTTCTCTCCTTTTGACACAAGAGCTTTATGAAAGAGAACATCTGATACAGAATTGTGAATAGGGATCCGTAACAAGAAAGGTTTTGCTGAGGCATATTTTCAGCTGGAGTGGAGTGGACTTCACTCTGTAAAGTTGACTTCACAGCTCATATTTCTTCACTTTCCTGGCAGAAGCAGCTGGTGTCAGTTATCAGATACCCATAGAGCTTGTGGAATCCCTCACAGTGCAGCTTTGTGAGGGCAATAAGGAGTTTCCAGTCAACACTCCAACGTGATGAGATTGACAGTGGCGGCTGGACACGAGCAAAGCAAAGACAAGGAGAGGAAAGAAGCTGCCAGGAAAAGCTTGCTGGGAGCTGACATGTCTGAAAAAAGACCTTGTTGAGGGGCTGAAGCCTTTGCTGCTCTGCAGGAGGCCGTCAGCGAGGCCGAGGCCGTGTGGCTGAGCTGGGACATGCACTGGAGGATGGCAAATGGAACACACACCTGCAGGAAGAGCCAGAAGGATTGCAATTGCAGTATGTCACTGCAAATAAGTTCCCTATTTGAGTGGGGATGCCCCTCAGGGTTACCCTCTGGAGCTGAGTGAAGGAGAACCAGCTGCTGCCATCCATGGGGGTGAGTTACATCAGTCTCTATGAAACAAGTCAGCTTTGACCTGTGAATTCAATGAAGCAGTGGCTGTGTAGTAAATGTTCCTCTAACTCCTTGCCTCCTGAAACAGAATGTGTGTCGTGGAAACAGATATTTTATCCTGATGGGGACTGTATCTACAAGATGTTTCCAATTCAGTCATATTGGTACTGTGCAAGAATCAGAGAATCTGTGATGAGCCTGGCTGGATGCCAGGTGCCCACCACACCGCTCCTCAGCAAGCCAGGGGAGGGGAGAAAATAAGATGGGAGCTTCGTGGGTTGAGATAAAAGCAGTTTAACAAAGAAATAGCAAAGCCAGATGTGTGAGAAGCAAAGCAAGGCAAAGCAAGATGTGCCCCTCTCCTTCCCATCAGCAGTGATGTCTGGTCACTCCCCAAGGAGCTGGGCTGTGGGACGTGGAACAGTTGCTTTGGAAGGCAAAAGGGGCTCACAAATGCCTCCCCCTTCCTGCTCCTCTCCACAAGTTTCTGTTGGTGTCATATGATGTAGAATATCTCCTTAGTCAGCTTGGGTTAGCCGTCCTGGCCTTGGCCCCTGCCGGGACACAGCTACTGGTGAAGGAATGCTGGAGGGACAGCCTTGATGCTGTGTGAGCAGCAGCCAAAACATTGATGTGCTATAAATACATGTTCCTAGCTACCAACAGAAGGCACAGCTCTACAAGGGCTGCTGTGCAAAATCAGCACCACCTCAGAGCCAATACAATGCCATACAAAGTTACAGGGCATCTCTGCAGCATGAAGGCAAGAGGTACCTGCGTTACCACTTCAGGAGATAAAGGTGATTGACTGCAGGAGTGTAGCAGGGCACTGTGCCCAGCAAAAAGAGATAAAAGTCAGGCTGGTTTTTAGTGCCAAAAGTCATTATCAAGGAGCCTGACTTGATCAAAGCCCAGTCTCATTTCTGTGGGATGTGGGATTCCTACTCACTCTTCTTTGGAGTGTGTCTGGAAATGCCCCCAAGAGTGGGGACTCCCCTCAAGGGTAACCCCAGGAGCTGAGTGAATGTGTCACCTGCTGTCAGTTGTATGGGTTAATAACACCATTCTCTGTGGAATAAGTCATCCCTATGAGAAGTGATGATCAAGCTTGCTTTGAACTGTTAATTCCACTAATAAGCAGCAGCTACAGTACAAATCCCGTGTAGGAAGTGTTCCTCTGACACATTGCCTACTTAAACAATGTGTTTCCTTTCCCAATGTGTTTCCTTTCCCTATGTGTTTCCTCTGAGACTGCATATAAAATACACTTCCTAAAACACACTCTCATGGTCCTTTTGGGATCTCACAGTGCCAGGGTGGGTGGTGGCACCAAGGAGAGATTCCCATCGCCATCCCTGGTGCCCAACGTTGGGTCACTGGGGCTACAGGTAGCACCCACGGTGTGCAAGTAGTAGGAGCTCAGGGCAGAGAGTGGCACTGAAGGGGACACCCCAGAGTATTCCCAGCTGCAGCAGCCATGAGATGATGGAGGTCAGGATCCTGCAGGGGAGAAGCAGGACACCAAGCAGGACAGCACCTTAAACTTCAGGGGAGGTATCTTTGCCCTCCTGAAAGACCTGCTGGGTGGAATCTCATGGGTTAGGACCCTAGAAGGTCGAGGTGCCCACAGAAGCTGCTTCATTTCAAGTGCCATGTCCTCCATGCCCAAGAACAGTGTATCCCCAAGAGTAGAAGATCAGGTGAAGGAGGTAAGATGCCTGCATGGATGGCCTTTGGTTCTTGTTCCTTCTCTTTTTAAGCTGCCAAGGTGTTGGTGGGTGGCTGCTGAATGGGGCCAAATAGGCCCCACACAGGCTCATAGACTCATCATGGGGTCACAGAGTCATCAGTGTCATAGAGTGGTCTGAGAGTCATCATCGAGTCATCAGAGATTCACAGTCATCAAAGAGGCATCATAGCTAAGCCATAGAGTCATAAAGCCATCATAGAGTCATCATAGAGTCACAGAGTCATCAAAGAGGCATCATAGCTAAGCCATAGAGCCATAAAGCCATCATAGAGTCACCATAGAGTCACAGAGTCATCAGAGTCATCATAGCTAAGTCATAGAGCCATCATAGAGCCATAAAGCCATCATAGATTCACAGTCATCAAAGAGTCATCATAGCTAAGCCATAGAGCCATCATAGAGCCATAAAGCCATCATAGAGTCATCATAGATTCACAGTCATCAAAGAGGCATCATAGCTAAGCCATAGAGCCATAAAGCCATCATAGATTCACAGAGTCATCAGAGTCATCAATGCCCCTTTGGCACCTGGATGGGGAAGCAAGCTGTGGATTGCATCCCCCCTGGCAGTGCTGTTCAGCTCTATCCTCATCCTCAGCTCCACTCCAACAGCTCTGAGGGTGAATTCAGGATCTGGCAGGGAATGCAGGACACCAGGGAGGGCCAGGACTGCCAGGTGATATCTGCAGCTCAGCACCAGCTAGACCTCCTCTCCTGTTTGGGGAAGACAATTGTTCCCAGCAGACAGAGGAAAGAAACAAGAGATGGGGGGAACACAAGAGTCTCCTGTAACAAGAAGCTCCCAGGAGCTGAGGCCCCCAGGGGAAGATGGGCAACCTGGGTGAGTAAGAAAGCCCCTGAACTGCCCAGGGTCCCAGCAGTGAGTGTGCAGCAGAGCAGGTTCCTGCAGCTGGGGAGGTGAGGGCTGCTCTGGGAGCTGAGCTGGAACAGCCCCTTCCCATCACTGGCACCCCCAGGGACCCTCCCTGGGGAGATGCTGATGCTGCCTTGGGCTGAGGCAGCCACAGGGCTGGCTGCTGCAGCAGGGACAAGCCCACAAGGAGCCTCTCAGGCACAGCAACAACACAGCCCTTCTCTCCTCCCTTTGCTGCCCCAGCACAGTCGTTTCCTGCAGCTCTGGCAGCTCGGGGCTGGCAGCTGCTTTGCTCACTCTCTCTCACACAGCAAACAGGCAGCTTGCTCTCGCCATGCACCTGGGAGCCCTCATCCTTCTGGGGACACTCCTGGGTAAGTCCTGCCTTTTTTGAGCTCAGCACCTACTTCTTCTTCCCCTGGGACACCCTCAGCAGCCTCCTCAGACCATGTGGGGAAATGCTCTTGAAGGCCAGGAGAGCGCTGGGCAATGTCAGCTGGCATTTGTGGCTCTGCCCTGCTGCTCTCAAGGTGCTCTTGCTGTTGGGAAGCACAAAGGAGAGATCCCTCAGAGCCCTTCTCCATCTCCTCTCTGCCTTTTCAACCCTGCCTCTCTCTGCCTGTCTCTTCTGACCCACCTGCTCTCAGCACGGGAGCTCTCAGCTCTCTCTGCTGTCCCTCTGTTCTCCCTTTCCCATGCTCATCAGCACATCTGCTCACAGCTGCCCCGGGGCCCTTCAAGCTCCCATCCCACTGCCATGAGCAGGGCTCCCATTCTGTCTGCTGCCTGCATGTGTCTGCCATGGCCTCCCCTTTTCTCCTGCTTGCAACCCTTGCTGCCACTCAGCTCAGCCCTGCATGTGCTCAGGGAGCTGAGGAGCCCTCTGAGCTGACAGGGATGGGCAAGCAGGAGGAGTGTTGTTGCCCAGAGCCTTTCCCTGCACAGCTACTGACCTTCTCTTCCTTCCAGGCACCATGGGGCAGGTCAGCATCACCCAGCCTGAGAGACAAGTCACACTCAAGCAGGGACACACCTTCCAAACTACCTGCACTTACCAGAGCCCTAACTTTTATGGTTTGCTCTGGTACCAGCAGAGGAAAGGCCAAGCTCCCCAGCTGCTCTCCCTTCAGGCAAGATCTGCCTCCCAGGTCAATGGGCGACTCAGGACCGTGCTGAACACCACGGGGAAATACAGCCTCCTGCAGCTGGAGGCACTCGAGGCCTCTGACAGTGCCTTGTACCTCTGTGCTGTGCAAGACACGGCGGTGCAGGGAGCTGCCTGGGCTGTGCAACAACCCAGGCCAGGCAGGGGCTGCTCTTGCTCAGCTCCAAGAGTCAGTGACTGCAAGGGCCCCACTGCCCCATGTCGCAGCTTCTCTTTGCTCTGGCATTGATCAGAGCCCAGCTTGTGTCCCCACCTTGTCCCTGCCACCCAAGGCACTGCCTTTGCTCCTTGGCAACACGAGGCAATGCCCAGCAGCAAAAGGATTACTCAGAGTCCTAAGCTGGGATGCAGAAAACTTGCATGGCTCTGAGGTGGGAAACTTGTAGAGGAGGCAGCCAGAGCAGGGAGAGCAGCAGCAGGAGCTGCAGAAGGTCTGTGCCCATCACCCACAGGGGAGATGCCACAGGGCATCCATCTGCCTGCCCCACGCAGGGCCAGGGGCCAGCACATGCCCCAGCTTGGCTCAGGGACTCCTACAGCCCAGCACAACAGGAGATGGGAGAGAGAATAAGGCAGGGGAGGGAGATGTTGGCCATGATTGCAGAGCCCCCTGTGCCCTGCTGTGCAAGGGCAGCCCTGGCTGCTCAGCCTCTGCCAAAGCGATGCCATGAGCTGTGTCCTCAGCACAGAATCTCAGGCTGGACTCCTGGGGTTCCTCCTCTGGGCTGGCCACAGTTACTTTAGCAGGGGGAGAAGGGAAAGAGAAGGGGCTCCAGAGTCACCTGTTCCTGAGGAGGAGGCAGGAGAGGTGGATGAGAGAGCAGGGACTTGGGCTGCCTTTTCTAGCTGCCCTTCATGGCTGCAGGACCTGAGGCAGCCTCTGCAGAGGTAACAATTGCCTGAGGCATTTCCAACACTGCTGCCTTTGCATTTCCAGCTCTGGGCCATGCCCATTGCCCAGTGAAGGCTGCATCTGAGCTCTGGGATGAAAGGTCCCAGCATTTCCAAGGCAGGAATGCAGCAGTGCAGGCAGCAGACTCAGCTCAGGTGCTGGAGGGGATAACACAGGCAACTGGTGTCAGCCTGGGCCACTCTGGTGGGGCTGCTGGAAGTGTCATTGTCAGGGAGAGGATCCAGCCATCCTCAGCTGGATGTCCCAGAGCTGCCAGGCATGAGGATGTGCCATGTGCAGCTCTTTCCCTCCTCCATCAGCTCAGCCTGAGGGTCTCTTGTTGTTGCCTCTGCAGCTGTGTGGAGTTTTCCCCATCTCTCTGGAGCTGCATCTGCTGGGGAGCCAGTGTAAGCCAAAGCCTCTACTGAGAGCATTGCCAGGGAGCTCTGCTGGGACAGGGCTGAGTCCCCTCTCTCTGGAGCTGCTTCTGCTGGGGACCAAGTGTAAGCCAAAGCCTCTGCTGAGAGCATTGCCAGGGAGCTCTGCTGGGACAGGGCTGAGTCCCCTCTCTCTGGAGCTGATGCTGGGCTCGAGCTACTCCAGAGCTGATGGTGACAGAGTGAAGCTTTTACCTTGTTACTTCAGAGATATAAGATGTGACAGCGCAAAGACACTGGTCAGTAAAGGGTTTGGGGACTGCAGTGGGTCCATAGCTGAAGTCAGAGTGCTGTGCTGTCACAGGGAAGGGGGGATATGAGAGCTTAGTCCTTCCATGTCTGAGCTCTGGAGAGCTGTCAGATGAACATCTGCATTCATTTCTGGGCACTGAGTGGCAATGAAAACGTGAATCAACTGGAGAGGGTGCAAAGGATTGGACTAGGAGTGAGTGATGAGAGGTGTGCAGCACATGGCCTCTGAGGCAACCTGGAGAGAGGTGCACCTTCCCACACTCGGCTCTGTGCCAGCAATTAACGGCCACTTCCCTTCCCCTCATCATCTGAGATATCTGGAAGGAACAGCATCACCCTTTGAGATATTTGGGTCTTTCTGTGCTGGCCACTAAGCACAAGCACGTTGCACTGGAGCAGATGCTGGGCTCGAGCTACTCCAGAGCTGATGGTGACAGAGTGAAGCTTTTACCTTGTTACTTCAGAGATGTGACAGTGCAAAGACACTGGTCAGTAAAGGGTTTGGGGACTGCAGTGGGTCCATAGCTGAAGTCAGAGTGCTGTGCTGTCACAGGGAAGGGGGGATATGAGAGCTTAGTCCTTCCATGTCTGAGCTCTGGAGAGCTGTCAGATGAACATCTGCATTCAGTTCTGGGCACTGAGTGGCAATGAAAACTTGAATCAGCTGGAGAGGGTGCAAAGGATTGGACTAGGAGTGAGTGATGAGAGGTGTGCAGCACATGGCCTCTGAGGCAACCTGGAAAGAGATGCACCTTCCCACACTCAGCTCTGCGCCAGCAATTAACGGCCGCTTCCCTCAGGGTCCCGCTGACACGGCTGCAAACTCTTCCCCTCACCACCGGGCGCGTTGCTGCGGGGTTCGTCCGGGCAGCAGCAGTCGGGGCTGGGCACAGAGCAGCTTGTGAGCGCTTTTCCCTTCTTTTCCCTCGGCAGTGGCTGCGGGCAGAGCTCAGGTGTAGCAGGAGCCGTGGGCAGAGACCACCGAAGGCATCGCCATCACCATCAACTGCTCCCACCCCAACATCAAGTTAACCGAGTTCATCCACTGGTACCGTCAGTTCCCGGGCCGGGCTCCCCAGTGGCTCGTGAGCTCTCTCCGAGGGTCCCAGGAGCTGCGGTCGCCGTCGGGGCGGCTGTGGGTGTCTGCAGACCGGCGTTCCAGCGGGCTGTGGCTCTCCAAGCCCCGGTGCGGGGATGCAGCCGTGTACCGGTGCGCGTTGTGAGACACGGCGAGACGAGCCGGGGCTGCGGTCGGACACGAACGGGGCGACACAGCGGAGCCGACAGCGCTGCCGCCCGCCGCTTGGGTCGCATCCTGCCGCGATCGCTCCCGAGCGCTCCTCGGGTCGTTCCTGGTGCAAAACGCATCGGCGTGGGGGGTGACTCCGCTGGAGGAGTTCACTAAATTATACCAGCCTGGGGCATGCTTTTGGGTGTCTGTGTTCCACTTGGCAAGTGGGCTGTCTGTCCTGGCTTGGACCCAATTGAGAAACAATGTGCTGGTCCTTTTTTGCCTCCTCGTGTTTTAGAGCAGGGAGGGAGGCATTGGAAGAGGTGTAGGCTCCTCTGAAGGTCTCAGAAAGGCAGGCCTGACAACAAATGTGTGATAAAATGTCTGGGTTTAAGGTCTAGATCGTTGAAGTTGCCAATCAGAGCAGGCAGCAACACTGAGCCCTGGGGAATCATGGAATGGTGGGGTTGGGAGGGATCTTTAGAGATCATCCAGTCCAACCCCCTGCAGAAGCAGGGTCACTTAGATCAGGTCACACAGGAATGTGTCCATGGGGGTCTTGAAGAGCTCCAAGGAAGGAGCCTCCACACCCTCCCTGGGCAGCCTGTGCCAGGGCACTCAAACACTGAAACAGTTCCTTCTTATATTTAAATGGACCTTTTTGTGTTCCAGCTTTGTCTCACCATCCCTTGTCCTGTTGCTAGATACTATAGGAAAAAAGGGATGTCCCAACCACCCACCATTCACATATTTGTAACTATTAATGAGATGCCCCCTCAGTCTCCTCTGCTCCAGACCAAGCAGCCCCAGGTCCCGCAGCCTTTCCTTGTATGGAAGATGCTCCAGTCCCCTGATCATCCTGGTGTCCCTGCACTGGCCTCTCTCCAGCACTTCCCTGTCCCTCTTGAGCTGAGGAGCCCAGAACTGGACACAGGACTCCAGATGAGGCCTCACCAGGGCAGAGCAGAGGGGCAGCAGAACCTCACTTGACCTGCTGCCCACACTCTGCTTGATGCCCCCAGGCTGCCATTGGCTTCTTGCCCACGAGGGCACGTTGCTGCTCATGGTCAGTTTATTATCACCCAGCACTCCCAGGTCTGTCTCTGCAGAGCTGCTCTCCAGCAGGTCACCCCCAGCCTGGCCTGGTGCAGGGGGTTGTTCCTTCCCAGCTGCAGGACTCTGCCCTTGGGGAGTCTCAGCACCTTCCTCTCAGCCTGCCCACAGCTCACTGACTGGCAGCACAGCCTCTGGGCAATCAGCCAGTGCTCCCAGTTTGGTGCCAGCAGGGAACTTGCTGAGGGTCCCTCTGTCCCCTCATCCAGGTGGTTGATGAAGATGTTGAACAAGACTGGCCCCAGATCCCATCCCTGTGCAACTCCACTGGCCACAGGCCTCCAACTCAGTTCTGTGCTACTGATCCCCATCCTCTGGTCTCTGTCATTCAACCAGCTCTCAGGAACACCACAGGTGACCAGCATCCAGCTGAACCTCACTCCATTTCCCACCACTCTCTGGGCCTGGTCATCCAGACAGTTCTCTCTCTATTTCTCCACTTAGAGGCTCCACACACCACGATTTTACTTGTCACAGTCTCAGTCCCTTTCCTCACCACTGTGCCAGCAGCATGTGGGGGAGCCCCAAGCCCTGTCTTTATGCCTTGCATAGGTGTAGAGCTGCACTGGGGATGGGGCTGCAGGTCCCTCCATTCCTGCTCTGCCCCAGCCAGCACTGAGCCAACCCCTTACACATTAAAATATCTTTCTTTCCCTTTTATTCGCTTCCTCCCCATCTCCAAGTCATTATGCACAGTCAAATACTGAGCAGCTGCTTCCAAAACGAAGGGCTAAAAGACACCTAAAACCTACATCTGTGTTTCCCAGAGCCCTGAAGGTTATGAGAAGCTGCTGTGCCTTCAAAAGCCCTCCCAGCAACAAAGAGCACACAGAAGCAGATGCACTCTACAGCAAGGGAGAGATGTTCCCTTACACAGAAGAGCTTACAAAGGGAGAGGAAAGGCATGACAACGTGCAGAAAGCCACAGAGACTGTCGCTCTGCTGTGAAGACAAGCAAAGGCAATGGGTGAATGGCCTTTGTTCTTGCCCTCCTCACCCCAGAGGTGTGACTGACACATGCTCTGGAACCCTGTGCTGCTGAGAGTCTGGTTCTACAGTGTGCTGAGGGATTCTCAAGGAACAGGGATATGGGAGGCAGGAAAAATCATCTTCACCATGGCTGTGCCAGTGTGTGTCCTGCTAATCCAGTCAGGTGGATGTATGTGTGATTTTCCTTTTGTCTCTCACAGGTTCTAGTAGGCTACACAGAGGTCTGTGCTGACAAGATGGAGAAGGGACAAGGGAGAAATGCAGAGGGGTGATGGAAGTAGATACTTTCCTTTGGAAAGACAGACAGGTTTGGGGCAAACACAAAAGACAGAACAAGTGAGAGAAGGAAGCAAGCTGCTCTGCAGGTGTATTTCTGCCTGTGTTGCAGGTCTGATTGGAGGTGATCCACCAAAGCAATTCTTCTCTGAGGTGTCAGCCACAGTTGGGAAGCGAGTGCTTCTGCCCTGCCAGTCCCCCAGTGAGGACAGGGACTGGAATCTCTTCTGGTACTGGCAGCTCCTGGGGCAAACACTGGCATTCCTCCTGCAGGCATTCAGATCTCCAGGGAATGACAAGTTCCACAAGGGCCAGTTCTCTGTGGAAAATGAAGCAGCTCACTTAGAAGGGCTGATTCTGTCCTTCCAGGATCACTGTGCTCTGAAACACCACGTTAACATGAGCCCCATGTCCACTCATGCAAAATCTGCCTTGCCAAGGAACATCACAGGAGGGGTGAGGAACAGGAAAGCAAAGATGATGATGATGAAGTTACCCTGTGGTTGCACTTACTGTTTGACAGCACTGAGAACCCAAAGGTGATTTGGTTTGGGCAACCCAAGGACTCAGCTTGGCCTGTTCTATGAAGAGAACAAGGAGCCTCCTGCAGCTGCATCACGTCTACTACAAGAGGTTTTTACTCAGTAGCACGAAAAATGAAGTACACAGAGCATCATCAGACTGGATCTGAAGGACACCTGCTTGTGTCATGGCAGGAATGACAGGCAAAGACACCCAAAGGGTACCCTGGCAATTGAAACAACTTTCTCTTTACCCACCTCAGCTGGAGGGGTGGCACAGGGCAAGGAGCAACAGCGGTGTGTGGGATCATTTAAGCCTCGATCCCTGCAGACAGGGGATGGGAGAAGGGCCAGGATGGGATGTGGGGGAAGGGGTACAGGGAGAGACCCGCGAGTTGTCGCTGACAGCCAGTAGGATGGGAGCAGAGGGAGAGGGAGAGGGAGGGGGAGAGGGAGAGGAAGGGGGAGAGGGAGAGGGAGAGGGAGGGGTAGAGAGCGCAGGATGCCACTGGCTGCCTTTGCCTCCGACGCCCGTTGCTGGATCGCGGCCAATTTGGTGTGCACCACAACCCTGCAGGTGTTTCCCTGCAGAACGTCCCGCCCCGCTCCGCCCGTGTGGGTGCTCGGAGGGGCGTTTGGTGCGGGGGGCCGGGCCCGACCGGGGCGGCCGTGCGGGCTTCGGGCAGAGGCGCGGGCGCTGTGGCGGCGAGGGGCCGAGGCGACGGGGCGGGCAGCGGCGGGCCCGAGCTCGGCTCCGCTCGGCTCGTGTGCGGCCCCGCCGGGCCCTTGTTCCGCCGATGGCGGCCGGGCCGGGGCCGTGGCTGCTGGGCTTGGGCTTGGCCTTGGGGCCGGCAGGTGAGAGGCGGCGGGCGGGGAGGGCGGCGAGCCCGGGGCTGGGGCGGCGGGAGATGGAGAGAGAGGAGGAGGAGAGGGAGAGAGAGAAGGCGGGAGAGAGTGAGGGCGAGTGAGAAGGAGAGAGGGAAGAGCAGGGTTCGGGAGGGTTCGGGTGCGGGGCTTGCCCCGCTGTTGCGGCTGTGTCCGGGCCGGGCGGGGGGCGCTGGGGCGGCGGGTGCCCGTCCTCGGGCCGTGGGCGCGCCGTGCCCGGTGCCCGCGCTCTCCGTCCGTCCGTCCGTCCGCAGGCGTGTGGGCGCAGCTGAGGCTGGTGGAGGCCGGCGGAGGGCAGCGAGCGCCTGGGGACTCCGTGCTCCTCTCCTGCCGCGGACACGGCTTCGACTTCGGGGTATACAACATGTGGTGGTACCGTCAGGCACCCGGCGGCAGGCTGGAGTGGGTGTCCCTTATCCAGCGTAATTCATCAGTGATTCGATACGGACGGGCAGTGGATGGTCGAGCCACGGTGTCCCGGGACGATTCCCGGTCTGAGATATCTCTGTCTCTAAGTGCCCTGAGCCCACAGGACTCTGCCCGCTACTTCTGTGCAGCGCCCACGGAGACAGGAATTGCATCTGAGATGTAACAGAAAGCTCCTGGCAGCGTCCCAGCACAGGCTGCAGGTGGCTTGGGGACAG
Organism: Colius striatus; assembly: GCF_028858725.1. Lineage (NCBI taxonomy): Eukaryota > Metazoa > Chordata > Aves > Coliiformes > Coliidae > Colius > Colius striatus. Next base: position 526,752 of record NW_026908527.1, read on the forward strand.
TGAATGCTGAGGGGACTCAGTACCCTTCTGAAGGAAAGGGAGAGAGGAGCCATCACTGCACACCACAGGTAGTTCTAGCCCTTCTGCAAGAGCTCGTTTCCTGGCACTGCCAGTTTCCAGACAGACACCAACCTGTCACTCATCTGGTGCTGTGCACTGGGGCTGGACACTGCTCATGGGGCACTGCAGCCTCTCTTGAAGGAAAAGGTTTCAGGAGGGAAATGTAGGGGACAAGCCCCACTTGCCTGTGAGGCATTCTTGTCCCTGCTGTGCTCATTCAGAGCTGTTCAAAGGGATAGGAGAGTGAATTCCTCACCATTCCAGCTTTTCAAATACAAAGGGCTTTATCCTCCAGATGTAAACCCTCCCCTCTCTGAATGAGAAAAGCTGGAAAAGCTGCTTGTCTAACTGAGAGATAGGGAGGGGCACATGTCGGCTCCTTCCATGTGAGCCCTGATGTCCTGGTGCCAGTTCCATTTCTCAGCCCTTCTTTGTGAGCTGGGCTCAAAGAGAGGATTTGTTCCTGCCCCTGGTCCAGTGCCAGCGCAGTGTCTCCCCAGCATCGCTCTGACCTTTGCTGAATGTTGCAGTGACCATGGTTTGAGTTTCTCTCTGCAGCAGAAGGAGACAAGAAATAATCATAACAGTAACAATAATGAAATAATATCTGGAGGAATGCACAATGCAATTTCTCACCACACCAGTCTGCAGTTTCCCCGTGGGTGTTTCTATACACACACACACATTTCTCATTGCCTTAGTCTATGGGCTCTCCCTCTAATGTGTGTGTCAAGTTCATTTAACTCATGACTTTTGGGCTCCAAAGCAAGGAACTTCATACAGTTCAGGTTATAGGCTATTGTCACCCAAAATCTAATCCCCAGGAGGGACTGAAGTGCCTCATCTTTCCACAACCCCCAGGTGCAGCCGGGTCCTTGGGAAAAGCTGTCTCCCATCTGGGTTTGCCTTTGCCAGAGGCAAGACTGACCCAGACTGGCTTCCTTAACGTATTCTTCATATGCCCTCCAGGGACTTTATCCCCTTGTACGGGAAGAGGAACTTTAGATTGGGCAGGGCCAGCTTGATCAGCATCTTCCAGTGTTGCCTCACCAGGTGGCTTTGGCTAAAGGTGTATCCCAGTGTTTGAAGATCCCACCCCACGTTGCTCTCAGTGTGGTCTTTAACAGCGTTGTTTGGTTTTCCTGGATGCTGGTGCATGACAGGGGATGTGACAGACCCACTCAGCACTGTGCTCTTTGGCCCAAGGATCCCTGAGGTTGTTGCAGGATTTGACCCCACTGTTTGACTCAGTCTTTCCTGGGTGCCATGTGTCCATAAGACTTGTGTTCCAAGGCCCAGGATCGTGTTCAGGGCAGTGGACAGGGCATGGGGAAATCTTTCCAGCCATTGGGGTGTTACCTCAACCGTTATTAGACATAGAATCACAGAATGCTTTTGGTTAGAAAAGACCTTTAGGATCTAAGCCAACCACTAACCTGACAGTTAGGAGTTCAGGAGCACTAAAGCATGTCCCTCAGCACCTCATCCACACATCGTTAAACACTCTCAAGGATGCTGATTCTACCACATCCTTGTGCAGCCTGTTCAAAAGCTTCACAGTCCCTTCAATGGAGAGATTGGTCCCGCTATTTAATCTAAACCTCCGTTGGTGCAACCTGTGGCCATTTCCCCGCTTCTGTCACTTAGTTGGGAGAAGAGAGCATCTCCCACCCGGGTACAAGTTGCTGTCCAGTTCTAGCAGAGGATGAGGAGGTTCCTTCTCAGCCTTGTTCAGGCTGAAGGGAGCAGCCGTTTGTCACGTCGGGTGAGCTGCGGCAGCAGCGTCCCGTGTGGTTGGGTGCAGCTGCTTGTGTCGGCAGCATCGCTGGACAGGGGCTTGTGGTGCGCGCAGGAGCGCTGTGGGCGAGCAGGGGCCATCCCGCGCCGGTGCTGCGTGCGGGGCCGTGGCCCTTGTCCCGCCCTTGCTGTGCGGCGGCCGTGCGGGTGCTCGGAGGGGCGTTTGGTGCGGGGGCCCGGGCCGGGACGGCCGTGCGGGCTTCAGGCAGAGGCGCGGGCGCTGTGGCGGCGAGGGGCCGAGGCGACGGGGCGGGCAGCGGCGGGCCCGAGCTCGGCTCCGCTCGGCTCGTGTGCGGCCCCGCCGGGCCCTTGTTCCGCCGATGGCGGCCGGGCCGGGGCCGTGGCTGCTGGGCTTGGGCTTGGCCTTGGGGCCGGCAGGTGAGAGGCGGCGGGCGGGGAGGGCGGCGAGCCCGGGGCTGGGGCGGCGGGAGATGGAGAGAGAGGAGGAGGAGAGGGAGAGAGAGAAGGCGGGAGAGGGCGAGGGCGAGTGAGGAGGAGAGAGGGAGGAGCAGAGCGAGGGAAGCGCTGTGTGTCCGGCTTGCCCCAGTGCGGGAGCAGCCGCGGCTGAGCCCCGACGAGGGCCGGCGGGGCATTGTCCCGGGCGCGGGGCTTTGGCGGCCAGAGCGGGGTGGCGGCTGTGTCCGGGCCGGGCGGGGGGCGCTGGGGCGGCGGGTGCCCGTCCTCGGGCCGTGGGCGCGCCGTGCCCGGTGCCCGCGCTCTCCGTCCGTCCGTCCGTCCGTCCGCAGGCGTGTGGGCGCAGTGGACGCTGCTGGAGGCCGGCGGAGGGCAGCGAGCGCCCGGGGACTCCGTGCTCCTCTCCTGCCGCGGACACGGCTTCGACTTCGGAACATCCTATATGTGGTGGTACCGTCAGGCACCCGGCGGCAGGCTGGAGTGGGTGTCCCTTATCTACCGTGATTCAGCAGTGATTCGATACGGACGGGCAGTGGATGGTCGAGCCACGGTGTCCCGGGACGATTCCCGGTCTGAGACAGCTCTGTCTCTAAGTGCCCTGAGCCCACAGGACTCTGCCCGCTACTTCTGTGCTGCTCGTGTGCACAGAGAGAGGAAACGAAGCTGAGCTGTAACAGAAACCTCCTGGCTGAGCTCCAACTCTGGGTCTCGAGTCTGGGCACTATTCCCACACTCTTTCAGTGCTGCTCCCAGAGAGATGTGTAGTTACAGCATCAGTGTTCCAGTGTTTGATTCCAAAAGGGACATTTTAATTGGTTTTGTCCCTTTCTGCCCTGCCCCTGCTGATTGCCATCTCCCCATGTCTTGGGCTGATCCTTACCCCTGACACACTCCAAAACCTTTTGTGCTTTGGAAACAGTTGTTGCTGTTTGCTTTGGTTCCCAGCAGGACAGGTACCCAGCCACAGCCCAGCTGGTGGGGTCTGTTAATAGCCCTGCTCTGCTTTTGGGCATGGGTCAGGTCCACTCAGTTCAGCTTAGCTGCCTGAGGACTGGGCAGAAGAAATGAGGGAGGTAAAGTGTCATTTGGGAGCTTTTCAGCACAATGAGGTATTCTGTGCTTGTTTTTCCCCCCAGATGTGAGACTGTAACAAGAGCAAGAGACAACCTGCCAGCCCTGGGGCCATCTCCAGTGTCCCAGCAGCACCAGCCTGCAGTGCAGCTCCAGTGGAAGGTCGGGGTGGCCCTACAGCACATCTCCTTTTGCCCAGCAGAGGTTTTGCTGCCAAGTGAGCTGTGGTGGTTTAGCCTGATGTCCACCCAGTCATAAAGTCACTGCCTCTCCTAAACTGGACAGGAAAGAGAGAGAAATACACCAAATGGCTTGTGAGCTGAGATAAGGATGGAGAGGTCACTCAGCAATGAGCATCACGGGCAAAACAGACTCAACTTGGGGAGAAAAAGGTTTGATTTATTAAAGGAACAGTAACAACAGGGAGATGAGAAATAAAACTGAATCTTAACAACACTTCTCCCCACCCCTCCTCTGCCCAGGACTCCCCTTCCTTCCCCCCAGCAGCACAGGGGATGGGGATGGGGGTTGTGGTCAGTTCATCACAGATGGACTTTTCCACTGCTGCTGCTCAGGGAGAAGCCTCCTCACACTTCCCACTGCTGCACCTTGGGGTCCTTCCCATGGGACACAGTCCCTCACCAACTGCTCCAGTGTGGCTCCTTCCCATGGGCTGCAGCTCCTCACCGACTGCTCCACTATGGAGCCTGTCACAGGGCAGCTCCTCACACCCTGCCCCAGCGTGGGTCACCCATGGGAGAACAGTCCCATAGGGACAGACTGCTGCAGCCTGGGGTCCTCACAGGGTCACAAGTCCTGACAGCAAAGCTGCTCTGCATGGACACCTCCCCCAAGGGCTCCCAGGTCCTGCCAGGAGCTCGCTCCAGGATGAGCTTCCATCAGTCACAGCCTCCTTCAGGCATCCACCCACTGCAGCCTGGGCTCCTCCAGTGGGTCTCTGCTCCCTGTGGCCTCCATGGGCTGCAGGGACACAGCTGCCTCAGCATGGGCTGCACCATAGGGGAGCCTTTTCAGTGCCTAAGCACCCTCCTCTCCCTCCTTCTCCACTGACCTTGGTGTCTGTGCAGATGTTTCCACACTCTTCCTCCCTGATGCTGCTGCAAATTTGCAACTGCTCAGCAACTTCTCCAATCTGTTATTCACAGAGGTGTGACCTCCATCAGTAACTGGCCAGGTCTGGGGCAGGGGCAGGGTCCAAGCCCTAACCCTGTGAGCTACATGGGATGCCTCTGGCAGCTCTTTGTTTAAAGAAGCCACCCCTGGAGCCCCTCTGCTACCAAAAACCTGGCCCAGGCAAACCACTACAGCCTTCTTCAGGCTCAACAGCCCCAGCTGCTCCTCATCAGCCTTGTGCTCCAGCCCCTTCCCCAGCTCCACTGCCCAGCTCTGGCCACACTCCAGCCCCTCAGTGTGTCTCTGGCAGTGAGGGGCCCAGCACAAGGGATAATCCCTGCCCTGGTTCTGCTGGCCAACACTATTTCTGATACAAGCCTGGATGCTATTGATGTTTTTGGCTGCCTGGGCATGCTGCTGCCTCATGTTCAGCTGCTGACAATAAACACTCATGTCTTTTCTCTCTGGGCAGCTTTCCAGCCTCTGTGCCCCAGTCTGTAGCATTGCTTGGGGTGAGTGTGGTGATCAAGGGTGAGGGAGGGAAGATGTGGGCAGAGCTGGTCTGCAAGCAGAGAGAAGCTGCAGAAAGGCAGAGTGAGTGGCTCTGGCCATGTGTGCTGCTGTGTGTGTGGTGGTGTTCCCCATCACAAGGGGTGATGCCTCCTGGGAACTGAGCTCTCCCCTGTGCTCTGCAGGGCTCTGTGGAGCTGTGCTGGCTGCTGCAGACCAACCAGCCCCTGGCTCCCCTTCTGCCATCCCTGCAGGGCTCAGTGGCATTGGGCATCTGACCTCCTCTGCAGAGGGGGGATGGGGGATGCACCAATCTGCTGCTCACTCATCCTGTGTTGCTGGTGCTGTGCACTGGGGCTGGACACTGCTCATGGGGCACTGCAGCCCATCTTGAAAGAACAGGTTTCAGGAAGGGCAGAGTAGGGGACAAGCCCCATGTGCCTGAGAGAGGTCCTTGTCCCTGCTGTGCTCATTCAGAGCTGTTCCAGGGACAGGAGAGTGGATTCATCACCATCCCAGCTTGGGGAAAGACAAAGGGCTTTGTCCTTCAGGTGTACCCACTCTTTTGAGTGGATAAATCAGAAAAAGCTCCTTGTCTGACACAGAAAAGGAGAGAGGGGAAGGTGTTGCCTCCTTCCTTGTGTGGCCTGATTCCTGGTGCCAGCTCTGTTTCTCTGCCAAACTCTTTCAGCTGAGTTCACAGAGAACAATTTATCCTCCTACCAGTCCAGTGTCAAGTGCTGCAGCAGCATCACTCCAATCTTTGCCCCTTAGAGTGATCATGGTTGGTTTCTCCTCATTGAAGCAGACAAACACTGGCCAGGTGGCTTTTGAGCAACAGACCAAGGAATTGGTTGTGTGAGAGGCTGATGGAGTCATCAGCAAACAGCACCCTGGAGAAAGAGACACCATGGTTTCTGGTGCCCCATGGAAACAGGGTATCACCTCACCCCCCTATTTCTGCAGCCGCAGAGGGCTGGCAAAGGGCACAGTGTTTGCAACACAGGCAGGGCCAGGGCAGACCTGGAAAGAGGGGGGTTAAATCCATCCCAGGCAGTTGTTGTTGGCCTCAAGGCAAAGCACTTGCTGCACCTCTCTGAGCTGACTTTCCTGGCAAGGGGCATAGAGGTACTGCAACAACTTGTGGGAGGCTGTGATGGCAGCTGTGTTTCTGTGGCCAACCAAAGGGAAAAGGGTGTTCAACTGCATCTGAGATCCCAGTGACAAACTGTGTGTGTTCTCACTGCTCTGGGAAGATTTGGCAGCAGGCAAAGAGTATGAGAGAGAGAGCTGTAAGTACCCAGGTCTGTCACAGGAGGCATTTAGGGCTTGTTCTGTTTCTCCTGCCAACATTTCAAGAGACTGACACTGTCCCATCAGATAGTTCAACATCTTTCTGGGAGGAATGAGGGAATGAGGAGGAGAAAACACTTTGACACAGGAAAGGGAACAGCAGATGAACATGGCAATGTTCACAATGGAAAATACAGCAGCACTGGCACTAAAGATAGGGATTGGAAATGAGAAATAGAGCTTGGTGCTTAGTAACAAGAGTGATGCAAAGAGACACGTGGAGTAATAGAGTGTGGAACCACACAGGGCTGTGATAGGATGAGTTCATGCTGTTTCCTTGTGTGTCTTAGAGGATGCAGAAACTGCTCCACAATCAAATGAAAAAGCCAGCTTTAGTCAGGCATGACTAGATATTCCCCACCTTCCAACTCAGCCAGAGGCTTCTGTCAATCAATCAAGAGCCCAAAGCATGGTCAGCACTGTGGTCAAGAGCAAAGAGGCTGAGGAAACAATGGTGTGTGTCATCAGGAAAAGTCTTCCAAGACCCTCATGAGAATAACTCAGACAAGACACAGTAAAATCAAACAGGTGAGAACATCAGCACCTTCAGCACATGAAGCTGAGTCCATTAAACCACATCAGCTAATCCAACAGATCTCGTCCAGCTGGAGAGTTGGGCAGAGAGGAACCTGCTGAGGTTCAACAAGGACAAGGGCAGAGTCCTGCAGCTGGGAAGGAACAACCCCCTGCACCAGGCCAGGCTGGGGGTGACCTGCTGGAGAGCAGCTCTGCACAGACACACCTGGGAGTGCTGGGTGATAATAAACTGACCATGAGCAGCAACGTGCCCTCGTGGGCAAGAAGCCAATGGCAGCCTGGGGGAATCAAGCAGAGTGTGGGCAGCAGGTCAAGTGAGGTTCTTCTCTCCCTCTGCTGTGCCCTGGTGAGGTCTCATCTGGAGTCCTGTGTCCAGTTCTGGGCTCCTCAGCTCCAGAGGGACAGGGAAGTGCTGGAGAGAGGCCAGTGCAGGGACACCAAGATGATCAGGGGACTGGAGCATCTTTCATACGAGGAAAGGCTGCGGGACCTGGGGCTGCTTGGTCTGGAGAAGAGGAGACTGAGCTCAGGGGGATCTTATTAACACTTAGAAATATCTAAAGAGTGGGTGTCAGGAGGTTGGGACATCCCTCTTTTCTATAGTAGATAGTAACAGGACAAGGGGTGATGGGATGAAGCTGCAACACAAACAGTGTTGGGAGCCCTGGCCCAGGCTGCCCAGAGGGGTTGTGGATGCTCCTTCCTTGGAGCTCTTCAAGACCTCCATGGACACATCCCTGTGTGACCTGATCTAGGTGACCCTGCTTCTGCAGGGGGTTGCACTAGATGATCTCTAAAGGTCCCTCCCAACCCCAACCATTGTATGATTCTATGATTTTGCCTACTTCATCATCTTGAAACAGCATCAAGACTTTCTAAGGCACTAAATGACCCTCAGACACCAACTTCCAGAGCCCAGATAAGGCACATTCCTCAGGCTCCTGAGAACTGAAACCAGATTCAAGGGGAAGGAGATGGTCAGAACTGAAACCAGATTCAAGGGGAAGGAGATGGTCAGAACTGAAACCAGATTCAAGGGGAAGGAGATGGTCAGAAATGCTTTGAGATAGCACTAAAAGTCCTGATTTTTCATGTTCCTTCCCTGTTTACAGACATCACCTTTCTCTGTGTGGTAGATTGAGTCAGAAACCACTCAAGAAGTCACGTGGTTGTATAATCCAAACTCTGTGTAGTCAAGAAGCAGGAAGAGACAGTTTTTGCAATGAAATCCATCACTGTGAGGGCTGGGGGTACCACAGTGATATAAGCAGCATAGGGCCCTGTACAAAAACCTAGAGGAGGAAAACAGGCAACATATTTTGGGGGAGAAAAGGAGCTGGGTGGCTGAAATGATTAAGGAGGCAAATGCAGCATTGTTCTAATACTTCTATTTATCCTGGGGGTGCAGAGCTCAAAGCAGTTGTAAAAGATGGAAGAAAAGGAGACCTTGGGATTCCTGCCCTCACTTTGAAATCATTGAACTGGTTACTTAATGTTTTCTCCTTTCCAGTTTTGGAAGGAAACGTGGCCTCCTGGGGATGATTAGGACAAAGATCTGGCTTTTCAACTCCTGTTCTTACACCATTTGTGAATGCACAAGGAGAGTGAGTTATTGCAACACGTGTCAGCAGCGTGCTGACAAATAAGCTCGTCTTTGGCAGCGGGACGACTCTCACCGTTGAACCAAGTAAGTATCCTGCTCCTTGCAAAATATATTGTCAATATGGGGTGGGGGATGAAGGGATTTAATGGTTTGGGTTCATTGTAAGAACTTTCTGCTGCATTCATCCTTCTGTCTGGAGTTTCCAGCTTGAGTCTGCTTAGGAAGGCTTCACAGCAACAACTGGGTGGCTTTTAGCCATTGCTATTGCTCCATCACCCCCAAGCACCTGGTGTGCAATACTTAATGTGGTTGTGTCTTATTCCCAGTCTGGACAGCACTCTGGCCCAAATTTACTGTGAAGTGTCTTATCCTCCAGTGGATTTGCACTGCCTCATTTTGAGCAGGAATGCACAGCTCAGTAATGAGCTGACAGTGGAGAGATGTTTTGAGATGGATCTTTAGCTCTCAGGTATGAGAAGTTAGTTTTTGACCCTAATACCACATTTGTAGTGTCAGCAGGTAAATAATTCCACTAGCATGCAAACAGAGGAGAATCAGAGAATGGTAGGGGTTGGAAGAGACCTTTGGAGATCATCTAGTCCAACCCCCCCTTGTAGAAGCAGGTCAACCAAAGGTGGTTAAATATCCTTGGGCTTAAACTTTCACAGCTGCCTCATATCCAAGGCTGCTTAGAATGAAAGAAAATTGGCTATGAGGTTGCCCAGGCTTTGAAAATGCAGCTGTGGTGAGTAGGGATTACAACAAGCCTTAGTCCTTCCCAGCTCTATTTGGTGCCACCCCAAGATTCCCTGTGGGAGTGTGAATAATGGGACAGGAGATGAATTTGTTAGGTAGATCTTTGTTATCCAGGTGCATACCTTGAGACTTGCTGTGATGCTTCTAGAGGTCTGCAAGTCCTTAAAGTGCTGCAAGAATGGCCCATGTAAAACATATCTAAACTGCTCTTCCAGAAAGCCATGGGACTCCCTTAGTCCCAATATCTATCCCAATAGCTGTCCAGGACTGTTGAGTGTCTTGCATGGGAATAAATGTCTGTTTTGGAGCCATTTAAGTCCATTTCTAATTCCAAAGGGCTAAAGGCATACAAAGTTATCATTCTGGAGGAAGATCTGTTCTTTCCAACCAGCAAATCCTCAGTTGGAAGTGTAGGGCCAGTAGAAACTGCCAGATTCCATTGTTTTAACACCAGTCTGCATTGACTGGAAGCTGGTATTTGCTTATTTGTTTGTCAAAAGTAGCAAAAGATGCCACAGAGAATAGTGGAACGTGGCAAGAAGAAACACTCAACAAAAGACAGGGAGGGAGAATCATAGAAATGCCATTTCATTCACAGAAATGCTGGCATGCCACTCTTTATTTCTCACATAAAGGGTCCTATATGTACATAAATCAGTCCCCAAAGCAAGCAGCTGTAGGGATTTGTGTGTGTGTTTTCAGACAATGCAAAATAGTGGGGCTCAGTTGATGCTTCTGGAGCCTGATAAAGAAATCATTCTCTTTATCAACTGCAATTGCACTGTGTAGATTTGCTCCTGCTGAAGATCTTGCTCAGTGCCCTATGCCAGAGAAGCAGCTTGCTACTCTACTGACTGTTTAAAAATGCTGGAGATCAGAGAACACAAAAAGCCTCTTGTCAGATAACAAAGAAGCCACAGGACTAGCAGGCTCTGGCAGAACCATGTTACAGCACCTGGCAAGGAAATGTATGTGGGGGGAATAGCAAAATGAGCCTTTGATGTGTTTAACTATATGTTAAGGCTGGGCTTGTTTTTGGGAGCAGGACTCAACTGACTGGGGAGCTGTATCCTTTGTGTATGAACCTTGTCTGAGTTGTTCTTGTCTGGATTCTTACTTTTATTCCTTTCCCTCCTCCTTAAGCTCAGCCAGTGACTCCCTGATGCTTTAAAGTAGCTCCTTAGACTTTAGGCTTTCTGTGTATTACATTCTCAAATGCAGTTAGATGCTTTAAGTATTAAAGTCATGCTTTGGCAATCTGAAGGGAAATGAAGTTTCTGTGCAGGCTGACACTGAAATTCATATGAATTCCCATTATGTCAGGACTAGCAAGACAGCACTGAGATAAGGATGATGTACAAAAGCATTGAATGAAGTCTCATGGACGTTTCTCTACTAGTTTAATCTTGCTAAATGATTCAGAGTTGGGGTCCAACTGAATGTCTGATTCCTCTTTGGTATCTGTTTGCTGTAGGTGAAGCTGTGTCAGGGTACTACTTGGCTTGCACCTCAGTTCCTCAGTATTGGGGTATGGCATGCAAAGGGAGTAAAATCAGAGCCCCTTGATCAAGCCTTGAAATAGCACCCTGTATAGAGCAAAATGTTCCACCTGAAGGATCTCTTGACCAGGCTGCCATGAAAATTCAAAGCTTAATGCATCTCTTTTGAGCAAAGAGATCCATCAGCAAGCTCCTGACAAAGTGGACATGGAAATCTTTTCTTGTGTGTCTAACAAGCCTTCACCAGCTGAGCTCTTTCTGGCAAGGAAAGATGCTGGATGACTCCCTTCAGTTTCTTGGCTTTATCAGAGTTCACGTTGCTACTCTTGTCCTGACATTTGTATGTGGAGCCAGCCTGGTTTCTCCATCTTATCATCAGAGGGCAAAGATGGTTTCTTTTCCAATAAATCACAATGATTTGTTGGCTATTGAGGTATTTTGAGACCAATTGTCTCCTTCAAAGACATCCCCTTCAAGTTCATTACTTGTATGTCCAACGAAGCTGCTGCTGTGTAGTTGAAATTAAGCCTCTTGCAGTTGTGAAACTGAACTCTAAAACCCTTTTGAAAGTAAAAAAAAAACCCAAATGTATGCAAAAGTTTCAGAGTAACTCTTTGGGAAGATGAGAGAGCAGGGATTTCAAATCCTCTGAAAGCTTGTCAGCATCTTGTAGGCTCTTTCAGAACTCCAGTGCTAGAGCATGATTGTCATGCCTTGAGCTTTGTTGCTATCTTAACACTAAAGCATTACCTCTGAAGGTTATTGTGATAATCCAAGGAAGCTTGTAAGAAGATTTCTCCATGGACATCCCAAGTTCATTGGTTCTTCCCTTCAGATCAGTTTATTACACAAATTCTGCATTATACCTCTACCTGCCCCTGGAGCTGTGGAACAAACAATATGTTGCAGCAGATCATAGAAGCACACAATGGTGGGGTTGGGAGGGATCTTTAGAGATCATCCAGTGCAACCCCCCTGCAGAAGCAGGGTCACTTAGATCAGGTCACACAGCGATGTGTCCATGGGGGTCTTGAAGAGCTCCAAGGAAGGAGCCTCCACAACCCCTCTGGGCAGCCTGTGCCAGGGCTCCCTCACTCAAACATTGAAAGGGTTTTCTCTTTGTATTTAAATGGAACTGTTTGTGTTCCAGCTTCATCCCATCACCCCTTGTCCTCTTGCTAGATACCATAGAAAAAAGGGATGTCCCAACCTCTTGACACCCACCACTGAGATAATTGTAACTAAGATGCCCCCTCAGTCTCCTCTTCTCCAGACTAAACAGCCCCAGGTCCCGCAGCCTTTCCTCATATGAAAGATGCTCCAGTGCCCTGATCATCTTGGTGTCCCTGCACTGGCCTCTCTCCAGCACTTCCCTGTCCCTCTGGAGCTGAGGAGCCCAGAACTGGACACAGGACTCCAGATGAGGCCTCACCAGGGCAGAGCAGAGGGGAGCAGAACCTCCCTCGCCCTGCTGCCCACACTCTGCTTGATGCCCCCAGGCTGCCATTGGCTTCTTGCCCACGAGGGCACGTTGCTGCTCATGGTCAGTTTATTATCACCCAGCACTCCCAGGTCTGTCTCTGCAGAGCTGCTCTCCAGCAGGTCACCCCCAGCCAGATGGATGAGAAAGGTCACATAAGAGTTTTTGTTGAACCAAGTACCAGTATTACTCTTTTTCATTGTCTCCTGCATGTGTTGGAATAACTCACAGCACGTGCAATGTCTAGTGAGGAAAACTTTCCCCCCAGCTGAAAGTTCTTGACCTTGTCAGAAACTCCTGGAGAAGTGGAGATGCACAATGCACAGACCTCTGATGGCTTCTCTCCTACTCCCCTCAGAGACAAAAGTCGTTCTTGCATCTGAGCATCTGTTATTGAAAAGATCAACCTTGTCCCCCATTCCAGCAGCAGCACTTCATTTCTGCAAGTGATGTCAGTCATTGGAGTAAGAAGCAACAAACTGACTTCTCTTTGTCCTGTTACTCTCTCTCTGGTTAAACCTTTTAGAAGATTTGGGGGAGGGGAGGGAGAGTTAAGGACAACCAGTTATTCTCTCCTGTCTCATGAATATGCCAGACAGTCCTTGAAGTGTTATTTTTAGGAGTTAAGTTGTTGAGAAAGCAGTTATGAGTTGACTCTTGGAGTGGAAGGCATAAATGTTCTCATTTACTTATCAAATAAAGAGTTCACACATAGGAATGAGCTTTGGATAAAGGAGGCTTAGAATCCTGTGAAGTTAAAGCCCCCATGGAAACCCTTACCCTCTGTCTTTTAGAAGCAGCAGGAAGAAATAATGAGGGAAAAAAAAGGCAGGTAGTCATTGGTGATGCCAGGAATTAGTCACTACACATGAACTTCAAGTGACAGCACTCAGGCAAGTTGGCAATCAAACCCAATCATGCCCAAACAATGCTGTCTTTTCACAGGCAATAGAAACCACTCTGAGCCTCAAGTCGTTGTGATGAAGTCAAAGCAACTGGAAGGAGATGGCAACAGTGGGAAAGCAGCTTGTTTGGCAAGGAAGTTCTACACCAAGAACGTCACCTTGGAGGTGTCCTCTAGTGAAGTCATATACCAGCCAACTACACCCATCCTGTCACCAGAAGGGTTGTATGACACTGTTAAGGTGGTCAATGTGACAAAAGGCACAGAGGTGTCCTGCACAGCCAAATATGATGGCAGAGATGTTACAGCCAATGAGACACCACCAGGTACAGTTTTGTGCTACTGATGTGACTTATTTCTTGGGGCAGCATCTTCTGATGCTGTTTCTCCTGCTAGTGAGGGCTGTGCTGGGTAACCAGCAGAAATGGGGAGGACACCTGGTACTTAAGCAAGTGGGGATGAAAGATAGTTGAAAGCATAAGTGTTCTGAGCTGTTTAACAACTTGGAGTTACTTTTTAGGGAGAAAAGTAAGGCACAATCTTGTTAAAGGTTTAATTATGACTAGATACTTGGCCCCATGGCAGCAAACATCTTGGCACAGCCTGAAACAGCCTTTCTAACCACAGCAAAAAGTTACAGTGGTGTCTTGAAAAAGGGGATTGTTTCTTTCCTCATGAAGCTCATTCAAATACCAATCCCCAAGCAATTCAACAGTTCTTTTGGCTTCTGCAGATGCATGGAGGAATGTTCTCCTCTCCATTAAGGTCAGAGTTAGTGAGTGGTTGGCTGAGCCTCAGGCTGTACTGCCCATGTGTTCCCATGGGAAGGCTCATGTGAACATTTTGTTTGGCCCTTTAAAAAAAATGTGACCATGGCTTTGTAACACATTTTCATTATCATGCTGCAGAAAAGGAGGCTGGAGAATCAGCACCAGAGGACGTTTGCCACACCACGGACACCTCTGCACAAGGTCAGTTAGCTCAATAGGTGGTGAAGCCACATGTTGGTGGTAAATGCATGCAAATCTGTTCTCTCAGGGGTATCAAAATACAACATATTCATCAAACAGAACCTGCTTTTCCAAGGTTTAGCAGCAAAGCAATACAGAGCAACATAGCCAGACATCCCCCTCCCATGTTGTTGCCATGTATCTCTAGCATCTTTCCTTTTGCTGTTGTGTCTTTCCCCGAATTCATAACCTGTGGGTTTGGGTTTTTTTTTCCCCACTTTCTGACAGTGTCATAATGTTAAAATCTTGGCCATGATTTCTCTCAACTTTTCTCTGTCACTGAGCAGATGCTGAAGGGGAGAAAACCAACATGCTGTCTGTGGCTGTGTTGGGCTTGAGAGTCCTGCTGGCAAAAAGTATTGCCCTCAGTGCACTCATGAGCATCAAGCTGCTTCTCTTCTGAGGTAAGGAAGCACATAGCTTGAGCTGTAGAAGCACTGGAAGCTCATGCCAGGAATGAGCCCTTGTCTTTTTGTGCTTCTCTATCATTATACCTGTTCTCCTCCTCCCTTGAAATAACTCTTTGTTAGGTTTGTGGGGAAAAGAACAACAATGCTTAACTAAAACCTCACCCCCAACAACCACCAAAAGACCCACCTGAAAATGCTCCCAAACCACAAAGAAAACAGCCCCTTTCATAGCCAAAGCTCAGTTTGGATATGAAAGTTCTCACTCAGTTCTCACTTTGGCACAACAACTCAGGTATTGCCTGAGAGAGATCTCATGGACTATTTCCAGTGGTAGAAAAATGAAGACAAATAAGGGGTTAAAAGCAAGGCTCTGAAAACATTTAACATGTGAAGTAGTGGGAGGAAAGAGAGGATGGAGTCTTAAAGTATACAGAGAAGCATAAAAGATAGTCCAGGCTGAGTTTTGTGTCTGTCTTGGTCTCACAGCTATCAGACAAATGTAGCCCCAGTTGCATTAAATGTAGTATAAATGTCACTTTTCCAGCTGGTGGAAGCAAGGCAGCAGCACCCTGAAGAGCAGCTGGAGAGAGCTTGTCCCAACGGGTCAAACAGCCAAATCTGCTGACAACAACCATCCAGAAGGCAACAGAGCACCCTCCCCTCCAGACATTCCATACTGCTGAGTCCTGCCTGTCTAGCTGATTGGATTTTAAGGCTTGTAGCTGCTTTTGCTGTTTCTTTTCCTCTGTGAACTGAGGAGACTGTGTTTGTCATCATTGCCCTGCTAAGTACAAGTTGATCCCCTCCACTGTTCTTGCCTCTGCATAGAAGCATCCAGCCTGCTTCAATAGCTTTGAAAAGCCCAGTCCTCATGGACATATGACCCTTTTAAAACAGCATTTACAGGCATGTTGCATTACTGCTGTACTACTGCTGGGAGAATCCAGGCAGAGCAGATGCTCTTTATAGCTTTAATGTTTCTTAGCTAGCTTTAACACCAACAGTTTCCTAGTGTGGATGAGAAGACCTGTGTTGGATGTGAAGTGATTCACCCAGACAATGTTGAGCCATGGAAGTGTTTATTAAACCTGCCATTTCTTCTGCCCAATGGACACAGCATTTTAGTTTAGTGACCAAAATAAAGCTTTGCTAAGCCTTAAAACTGTGGTTTGTTCTGTGCTTTCTCTTATGACTTTGAGATAGAGATTGCTGGGAAAACAACAGATCTAATGACCAGTCAGAATAGAGATACAGATGAGGTCAGGGCTTTCAGATGCATCTTTTGCATGGGAACAGAGACACTTGCAATCAGTTAAAGACAGTTTGATAGGAGGGTGAGGGAGGAAAATGCATGCTGGTTTTTTTCCACTTAGTGATAGCAGCAACAGGCCATGAGGAATTGATGTAAGGGGGTGTGATGGGATGATAGTTCCCATAGCAACTTGGTTATTAGTGGAAAAGCCCCCAACACACACCCCTCCCACATCCTCTTTCTCTCCCAAACAACAGACAGGATGCTGTGGTCAACCTTATGACTAAGTTACACCAGGCAAGACTAAACCCCCCTTGGCTTGAAAAACAAGTTAACCACATCCTGAAGGGGGAAAGAAGGTTTTTCATATATTGACTCTTCTACTGATGGCTTTAAGACAGCTTCTATCAGTGATGGTGCTACAGCCTCTGGAATAACATGGTCACATCCTGCACAACACCTGCAGCAGCCACAAGAGAGGAGTGAGACTATGGGAGAGAAACACCCTTATAGGCATCAAAGTCAGTGAAGGAGGAGAGAATGGGGTGCTCTAGGCTGAGAGCAGGGGTCCCCTTGCAGCCTGTGGTGCAGCTCATGGTGAGACAATGAGATCTAATGCCATGCTGTTGTGTCAGACCACATTGCTTAAGGAAGAGACTTCCATCTGTATCCTTGGAAGAACATCCCTGGTACCATTTTGAAATGCCTCTATGCTAGCTGATATATTGTTTATAGCCTTTTCCTATTCACTTACCCCTAACCATGGGAGGAACCATTGTGCAAAGTCCTGAGGCTTTCTCACCCCTGATCTGTGTAAAAGCTTTAGATCTCACTTGGCTCCTCTCAGAACCAGTTTCTGCCTTCTAGGAAGCTGGAGGACCCAGGGGTATTGTGGAAGGAGATAAGCACGACCTTTTTACAGCTTGTGTGTGAATTTTGCCTGAGAAATAAGCTTTATACTATTGGGATAAGGTGGTATGAGGTTTATTAGTACATGTTAGTGTAAAGCTCTACATCAGTCCCCCCTTTCTTTATAAAAGTAGTAAATCCTTTTACTATTAGTACAGAGCTTCCTTATGGAGCACTCTGTCAAAGTACTTGCTCAAGCTTATGTCTTAGCTGGTGTTTCTCCCAGCTTGAGTAAGCATCCCCAGTGCTCTGACAGCACCAGAGGAAACATTTGATACTGATGGTGAATGGCAAAATCATAATTATTAGCAGAATTGTTGCCACAAAAAGTTGTTTCAACCAGGCAAAGTTAGGTAACCATGAGGTTAATTCATTCCATAACTCTTGGAATCCCCATGATGTCTTGAGTTACCTGGTGAGCAATTCTTGTTTGTTTCCACATATCTTCTAAATCTGCCTCAGTTTCTTTTTCTTGATTAATATATGCACAGCAGCTCTGGTTGATTACCATGCACACTCCTCCTTCTTTAGCCAGTATTAGGTCTAGTGCCATGCGGTTCTGTCGGACCACATTGCTTAAGGAAGAGACTTCCATCTGTATCCTTGGAAGAGCATCCCTGGTATCATTTTGAAATGCCTCTGTGCTGGCTGATATATTGTTTATAGCCTTTTCCTATTCACTTACCCCTAACCATGGGAGGAACCATCGTGCAAAGTCCTGAGGCTTTCTCACCCCTGATCTTTAAAACACCTCTTTCCTTCCAAATTGCTCCATGAGCATGGACAACTCTTGAGCACCTCAAAACCCAAAGGTTGTGATGCTTCTGTCAGGACCTTGGGCATTTAGGGATATAAAGGTAATTTCTTACCCTAGTGAGAAACTTTCCACTCTCTTGTTTCCACAGTTAGTGGCTGTGTCATGTTGTAGAGTCATAGATTGGGGGGTTGGAAGGGACCTCCAGGCATCATCCAGTCCAACCCCCCTGCAGAAGTAGGGTCACCTAGATCAGGTTGCATGGGAACATATCCAGGTTTGGTCTCTGATACAAAGCATTCAAGGTTAAATCTGCTGACTCAAGGTGATTTTGCTTCTGTCTCCTTTTTTGAGGACTTTTAATATCTTCAGCATGAGAATTGTGCTTGAAAAGTGCTTGTGCTTCTCTACTGGTTATAGAGGGACACTGGAGCATCTGTACTAAGGTCAGGTAGCTCACATGTGGAGGATATGGGACAAGGGGTGATGGGATGAAGCTGCAACACAAACAGTTCCATTTAAACATAAGGAGGAACTGTTTCAGTGTTTGAGTGAGGGAGCCCTGGCACAGGCTGCCCAGGGAGGGTGTGGATGCTCCTTCCTTGGAGCTCTTCAAGACCCCCATGGACACATCCCTGTGTGACCTGATCTAGGTGGGAGCTGCTTCTGCAGGGGGGTTGCACTGGATGAGCTCTAAAGTTCCCTTCCAACCCCACCATTGTGTGATTCTATGACAGTTACCCAGTGGGCTTTCCACCAGCTCTGCAGCTGTAGGGTTACATGCTGATTGATTCCCTCCAGGACAGGCAATAGTCTTCCCAAATGGAGTTTCTATCCATAGGTCCAGCAGTGCTCTTGATCCCACAGGCACATCACAGAGGTGTTCCCTTCAGCATGCAGCTGACTGTGAGTGACAATGAGCAATGTCTGGTCAGGGTTTGGGTGCCCAGCTTTGCCAATACTCTGCAAAGGTTTTTGTTAAGGGAGGAAATGCTGTGTGAGCACAGGAGCTGCTGCATATGCACTTGTCTTTGGCTCTGGAACAAGACTCACTGTCAGTCCATGTAAGTCCAACCCACTCCTGTGCTTTCTGCTTGCTTTGGGGCATATCATGGGGTGGTTGAGAGCAGCAGCATGGTTGGGTGTTTGCCTTATTCTGTGTAAGTGAGTTAATGCCTGTGTGTTGTAACCTCACCCAGCAGTTTGTCAAAGGCTCAGGAGAAGCCCACAGGGGAGGAAAAGCAAACAGAGCTCTCAGGGCAGGCTTGTGCTGGTGCTAAACCAGAAAGCACAGTGCAGGAGAGCTGAGCAGAAACATAGCACAGGCTGGTCAGACTCAAGGAGAAACCCCATGGGCAGAGTGTGCTTTTCCTGTTTTGCACAAGAAACCAAGAGAAAGCCATGGTACCACTGTGTCCTGCAAAGCCTCAGTGCCACTGAATGGCTGGTACTCTCCAAGCAGCCTGAGAAAGCCCCTGAGGTTCTGCCTTGCTCTGCTGCCCTTGTTGCAGTTCCCAGGGCAAATCCCAGCTCCTGGCCACGGGGTTCATCCCCCCTCCTGAAAAAAGGAAAGCACAGGAGGGGTGACTCACAGCTGAGCCTTAGGTTCTTGTCGTGGTGTGTGGCACTGTGGAACCAGTTACACAGGATGGCTCCAGTTTGGAGCAGGGACCAAGCTGCATGTTGTGCCAGGTACGTTTTCTCCTGCTTCTCCATGCTGTCTCCTCTTGCTGTGTCCCTACTTTTTAGCCAGGTGAAGACCAAAAAGAGAGCTCAGTGGCTCAGCACAAAGACACAGAAGGTGTTTCCTGAGCCTTGGGATGGTTGGGCTTGCTGGGGCCATTGCTATGGAAGGAAATGCTGTGTGAGTCTGACTCCAGCTACAAGCTGTTTGGCTCTGGGACCAGACTGTGCACCCAGCCCAGGGAGTGTGCAGCTCTCCTGTGTGTCCTCTGCCAAAAGTCCTTGAGTGTCCCACCTTTGTGCCCTGTTAGACATGTTGTGCCTGGGTCATGTTACAGCTGGGGATGGAGCAGGGGCACTCTTTCCTTGAGAGCAGACAGGGTGATGCATCAGGGGAGTTTCTGAGCTGGTGCACATGCACAAAAGCTCCTGCTTGGGGGAGAAGCTGGACCTGGAACAGTTGCAGGGACAGATCTCCCCGTGTTCTGGGTGGCAGCACTGCCTTTGAGCCTGTTGTGTCAGAGAGCTTGGTGGCACAAGGTCCCTGGCAGGGCTGAGGGGGGCATCTTTGTCATTACACGTGTCAGCACGTGTCTGAGGCACAGAGGGTCACTTTTGGAAGGGGAACTGTGCTTTCAGCTGCAGCCTCTGAGGAGCAAATACACACTGGAACTGCTTCACTTTCCTTCCTCACTGTTGAGCTGGGAAAGGTTTAGGACTGAACAGCCAAACACTTGCTTTGGGGCATATCCTGGGGTGGTTGAGAGCAGCAGCATGGCTGGGTGTTTGCCATCTCTGTGTGACCAGATGTGGTGATGGGCTTTGCTTGCAGGGAATGTGCCAGCTTGATGCAGAGCAGCCTTCCTTGCTTGGATTTTGGCTGGGATGCACAGACTGGCCACACAGCCAAGCCCAAAAGTGCCAGGTGCCCTGTGTGAGGCTGTGCTATGGCAGGGGATCCCAGCAGGGTTTGTTCTGCACTGGGAAGCAGTGTCAGTGTTGTGCTGTCCCTCCAAGGCAGGACAGGGCTGGGCAGAGGTTTGGGGAGAGCTGCTGCTTCTGCAGGGGCTTGCTGGGGCTTTTTGCTAGGGAAGGCAATGCTGTGTGACACTGGTGCTGGCTACAAGCAGCTGCTGTTTGGCTCTGGGACCACACTGTCCATCCAGCCCAGGGAGTGTGCAGCTCTCCTGTGTGTCCTTTGTCCAAAGTCTCAAAAGACTAAAGCCACCATCCAGCTGAGGAGGTGGGTTAATGCCTGTGTGTTGTAATCTCACACAGCAGTAGAGTCCTGGAGGCTGTGTTGTGACTTGACAAGAAAAGGAATTGGCTATTTGAGATGCAGAGCAAGCATTTTAACCCCTCAGCTGTGAAAATACCCACTTTAGATGGAAATCTGGGCTGAAAGTGGAGTTCCTTAGCTACCAGCTACCCCAGACTGGGTTCACGTTGCTATTCCAATCCCTTTTTGCCATTGCATTGCAGAAATGCTTTGGAGCAGGGATCATAAAGTGTTCCCTGCTAACTAAGGTGTAGGATCTTCCTAGCTCTGGACCTTGAGGTGGCTGGAATCCAATCTAGTTATTCCCATGCACTGAAACATGAAGGAGCCCATTTTGTAAAGAGCTGTCACACAGTGATGATGCTGGATGGGGAAAACTCACAACGGGGAGTGCAATCAAGCTTCTTGTTATCCCAGGTGAGCTGCCTCTTCTCTGACTCAAGGTGCACAGTGTGGACAGATTTGTGCTGTAGCTTCAGAAATAATCATGTAGTGGCAATTTGGGATGATTTTAATGTCCCTTGGGAAGATGTTTGGGCTTCAAGCAGAGTGTGGGCAGCAGGGTGAGGGAGGTTCTGCTGCACCTCTGCTCTGCCCTGGTGAGGCCTCATCTGGAGTCCTGTGTCCAGTTCTGGGCTCCTCAGCTCCAGAGGGACAGGGAAGTGCTGGAGAGAGGCCAGTGCAGGGCCACCAGGATGATCAGGGGACTGGAGCATCTTCCTTATGAGGAAAGGCTGCGGGAGCTGGGGCTGTTTAGTCTGGAGAAGAGGAGACTGAGGGGGCATCACATTAATAGTTACAAATATCTCAAGGGTGGGTGTCAGGAGGTTGGGACATCCCTCTTTTCTATTGTAGCTGTCAACAGGACAAGGGGTGATGGGATGAAGCTGCAACACAAACAGTTCCATTTAAACATAAGGCAAAACCCTTTCAGTGTTTGAGTGAGGGAGCCCTGGCCCAGGCTGCCCAGGGAGGGTGTGGAGGCTCCTTCCTTGGAGCTCTTCAAGACCCACCTGGACACGTTCCTGTGTGATCTGATCTAGGTGACCCTGCTTCTGCAGGGGGGTTGCACTGGATGAGCTCTAAAGGTCCCTCCCAACCCCACCATTCCATGATTCCTGTTTAATCAGCGTGCACCAGAAAAGTGTCCATCCTATGGAAAGGAAGAAAAAGTCCAAACAAGTGAGGGAGCTGGGAGAGATGTGACAAAACTCTGATGGTCCTTAGTGAGTGGTGCAGGTCTGGATTTGCCAGAGATGCTGGTGGGAAGGGAATTGCCCCGTGGCTCTTCTTTCTGGTGCAGGGAGGAAAGAGCAGCAGCAGTGGACATGGGGGTAGGATGTCACTGCAAGTGTGTGCATGGGCAAGGGTGGGATTCCCCTGAGCAGTGGCATTCAGGGGCATTGGGGATGCACAGGAGTGCACAGAGCTTTTTGCTATGGCAAACACCACTGTGTCTATAAATACTTACCAGCTGACATTTGGAGCTGGAACCAGGCTGGTGGTAAAATCAAGTAAGTTTTCTCAGGTCTGGGGCACTGAGTTCATTGGTGGAAAGATTCAACCCCCCCCAAAACCAAGGTGAATGTTTGCTGAGAGGGTGGTGAAAGGCAGTTGAGAAGCAGCTCCTGCCCAAAAGCAATGGGTGCTCTCTGGGTTGCTGTAGTGTCTGCTGGGTGCTGTAGATGGTCCACAGAGCAATGATGTGATTTTACAAGCTGTGGAGCTTTTCTGTGGGGCAACACAAGTGTTGAAAAGCTGTGAAGCAAGAAGGTGGGATGGCACTTAATAGAAAGTCATCAGAAGGATGGAAGAGCTTGGAGAAGGATGGAGTTGACTTGGAGAAGGCTCTGAGGAGACCTTATTGCAGCTTTGCAGCACTTAAAGGCAGCTTATGAGAAAGATGTGGACTGATTTCTTAGCAGTGGTAGCACAAGGGGTGATGGTTTTAAACTGAAATGGATCATAACCAGACTAGATGCAAGCATTTTGCAAAGAGGATGGTGAAGTGCCCACTGGTTGCCCACAGAGGTTGTAGATGCCCCATCCCTGGGTGCATTCAAGGCCAAGGCTGGACAAGGCTCTGAGAAACCTGACCTGGTTGAAGATGTCCCTGCTTACTGCTGAGGAGTTGGACTAGATGGCCTTTAAAAGTCTGTCCCAACCCAAAGCATTCTGTGCTCCCCTGACTTAGAAAAGAGGCACTTGTGGTGGTTGTCACCATTTGTAGCTGGTCTTTGCCTGGAGCAGAACCCCACCAAGGAACAGCCTATGTGTAACCTCTATAATCCTGGTGTTGGAATGGGAAGCTGACTGCCTTTCAGTTGGTTTGATGCACAGATACTGCATCATCCACAGCTATTGCAAGTGGAACCTGCTCACAGCTGGGACTCAAATGCAGCTACAAGGCTTTGCTTAGTGCTTAGTGCTGCTGTTGCACAGCTAAGGGAGAGTACAGGAATCCTGAAGGAATGGAGCTGGAATAGAGCTGGATTCTCTTTGCAACTGCCTGGGAAGCTTTAAGATCCAGGCAGAGCCACAGTGTGCCACCTTTTTGTAGAGGTTGACACCAGTGTGCCAATCAGGGATATGGGGAGCTCACATTTGGAGCTGGGACTCAACTTCTTGTTATCCCAAGTAAGTTTGAGCTTACTGTTCCATATTAACCCTGGGTCTGATTTGTTCATGGGGTAGATGGACTAGGGACTATAGTGGAAGCATGTTCCAACATCACTTTGGCTTCCCTCAACCAAATCTCAGTTGAAGTAGAGATGCTGCCCTGGAATTCAGGGAATGCTTGTCTATGGTGTGGCAGCAAGAATGGCCAGAGAAGATGGTAACATCCACACAGGTTCAATAGTCATGGCATGGTGCAGTCACACAAACACTGCTAAAAGCAGCTCCCACACAGCTGAAGATGAGATAAAAAGTGTAGCAGGTTGATAGTTTCTGGCTATGAAAGGTTTCAGACTTGGTTTTTGCAGCCTCAGAATAATATCTGGGGGTTATTGTGACTAATGGCTTAGAGATCAGGATCCCTAACTCAGCCTAGAAGAGTGTGTCATGATTTTGGGGGTTTAAAATCCAAAGCTGAAGTTGTTGCTCCATAGCAGTCAGGAACTAGGAAAAAACCCCTGTTGGGAAGGAATTGTATTTGTTTTGGTACTGGACAACTCTTTAGTCCATTGAACACTTGATTTCTCCTCACATACTGGGAATCTTCCTTTGTTAGAAGGAAGGAGTTTTGGTTCAGCTGATAATCTTCCCCTTTACATGATCTTGGAATGATTTTGGTAGTTTGAGTCCCCCAAGTGTAATTACAGAGGCAATGACAAAGGATGGTGCCCAGGATTATGCCTGAAGCAGCATACTCATGTTTGCAAACACTTGAGTCTCTGCACAGAAACGTTGTGCTTTGCATAACTTGGCTGATGCTGGAGTAGAACCTGGCTTCTTTTATCTGAGTGCCTCCAGACAGGAGCACTGGAGGTCTGGTTCAGGTACTAAATGTGCTGTAGACACCCTGGCATCTGTACAGGGCTGGCACATCTCACAAGGGACCTGTGGTAAGCCTTTTGGAACTTCCATTGGAGGACAGCAATCAGCACCAAAGCTCTTGTTAAGTCAGCAGAGCTGCTCCCCTGGGGTCAGGATGAGCCTGTGTGAGTGTGTAAGGGGCTGTGTATTTCCCCTGAGTTGGGCACTAGCTCCAGGCTGGCTCAAGCTGTGGAATGTGGTTTGGGGATATGGTTTAGTTTAGTGATGGGTCTGGCAGTGTGAGGTTAGAGGTTGGACTCGATGATCTTAAAGGTCTTTTCCAACCATTATGATGCCATGACAATATAATGCCCCAGGCTGAGGAATGGCAAGAGGATTGAAGACCTCTATTACACCAGTCCCAGTCTGGCCAGGGGTTCACATGGTTTGCTTTGGACAGGATGGAGAATGAGATAAAGCCCTATAATATGAACTGTGTGTTTAAACCAGTTCTGGCTTTGTACTGCAAGTTGTCTGGAGGAGGTTTGGGGAAGGCACAGGTCCCACTTGGAACAGGCTTCTGCTGTACCCTCCCTGACATGAAGCTCTGCAGATGGCTTTCTCTGTAGGCTGGTCAGCATCCAACAGCTCCTGTTCTTCCACCTGGAAGATAATCCTTCAGGAGAGATGAAATTGAGCAGGATGGACAGCAGAATGATTTTAGTTCTCAATCCCTCCTGCAAACACACATGCTGAATGTCAGTACAGCATCTCCAACCCATCCACCAGCTCACTGCGACAGAATAACAGGAAACATAGGTCACAGTGCTGTGGTTATCATAGCTGGTACTTTACCTGCAGACTTTCATAGCAGTGTGCAAATGTGCAATGGAACTTAGCAGAAAAGACTGCAGTCTTTTCTGGTGGTCAGAACCTGTGGTCAGAACCTGTGGTCAGAACCTGACCACAACCCTGAGCAGGAGTGAGAAATGAGTGTTGTGCAAAACAGCTGCTGCTGAAGCTGCCTGCAAAACACCACCAGACTTAACTTCTGTCTGCTCAAGATAAAAGCATTGCACAGATTGGAAGGGAGAAAAACACCCTAATTGGGACAGAGGTGGGTATGTAGCTCTTCAGAAAGCACAGTATTCATGGTGAGAAGCAGAACAGCTCAAGTCCTCCTCTTCTCTTCCATGTCCATGTACTCCATGACTACCCTGGTTCATCTGTTCCTTACACAGGGATCTACCATCAAGCTTTTTATCTGCTCCCATCTTCCTCTCTCTGAATAGGGAGTGGGGTCAAAGGAGTCAGAACACATATCAGACCATATTCTCCATAGTTGGGAAAGAGACTCTGAACAGGTTTTTCAAAGCCAGGGCAAAGCTGGAGGAGAAGAACTGATATTCAGAAGGGCCAGAGGATGAATCACTGGGCTTTGTGGGTCAGTATTTTGCTGGGACCATGCTAATAAACAAGAACCATTTCCCCAAGGTGCTGACAGCTGGCAGTTGAGCAGCTTATCTCAGTGACAGAAATACAGTTGTGCATTTGCATAAGGTTGTGGGACAGTTTCTACAAGGCAAGATTTAGCCCAAACTTTCCCCTTCTGAAGAAAATGTGGGAGCTAAGTTGTCTTCAGTGTTTCTACAGCATTGATCAGTGTGGTGTGTGAATAAGGATGAAGCATTACTCTAACCTCTTAATCCTGCACAGTAACACTTCACCAGTTTAGAAATGTGACCTGAAGCTCCAGTTCAAACCAGTGATTGTGAAACCCAGTGGAAAAAAGCAGCCAGAGAGCCTCAGATCTGCCTCTGGGCTACAGTGCATCTCTAATGATGCTTCATCTGCTCATTATGAGAGCATTGCAGTGCCCAGAACAGCTCACTGTTACCCAAAGATTCCTTCTCAAAGAATCAGACCTCAAGAGCTGGAAAAGATGAAATGTGTGCTTAGAGCACAAGCTTACAAAGATAACAAAACAGTTTAACCACAGGTATTGGGTTTGTGGGTGGAAAATCCCAGCCTGGCTGCACTGCTAGCAGAATCTGAAGCAAGGAGACAGAAACAAAGCCCAGGTAGCTTCTATCTGCAGCCTTTAGTTCTCCAAACCCTTCTCCTGTGGGGCAAAGCTGGGTTTAAAGAATCTTGAGCTGCACTGGGAGGTGATGGAACAGAATGGAACATTCCTGTGTTTCATCTTTCCTTGAATGCAATCCTGTGTTCCCACTTTGCAGTGGGTTTTCCAGCCTTTCTCCTATGGGAACACAACTACCTGCACTGGTGGTGAGTGTAGACATCATTTGACTTGGCAGTTTTATTTGTTGCCATAGAATCTTTAAGGGTTGGAAGGGACCTTGAGGTCATGCAGTCCAACCCCT
The DNA here is from genome assembly GCF_028858725.1 of Colius striatus. Classification (NCBI taxonomy): domain Eukaryota; kingdom Metazoa; phylum Chordata; class Aves; order Coliiformes; family Coliidae; genus Colius; species Colius striatus. The sequence goes on from NW_026908527.1 coordinate 553,028, forward strand.
GTGCCAGAGCAGGACCAGCTAGAGTAGGTCACACAGGTCCAAGTGGGTTTTGAATGTCTCCAGAGAAGGAGATTCAACAACCCAATCTGGGCACAGCCCTCAGGACAGGAGGAGCTGGGGTTTTGGGTGTCAGTGGTGGATTTGATGACACGAGTTGCAGCAAGGGCTGAGTGCTCAGTTCTCTCCAGACAAGGGGGTGAAGCAAGAAGAGAATCCTCCCCAGCCTGTTGGACACAATCCTGAGCACCCAGGCCAAGGTCCAAAAGGAAGCCCAGGCTGACAGGCTGAGCTCAATGAGTGCTTAAAGAATGACTGGGTTAGGTGTGGATATCTAAGGTGGGGATGCATCACTTAAGATGCTCCAAGGATCCTGCCTGACCACTCTCTGTGTCTCCATAAGTCAACATAAGTGTCATGTAGCTCCTGCATCACCTGCATTGGATGCCTTAAAGTTGTCCTAGTGCAAGATTCTTGTGATGAGGCATCTTCCTGCTGGAATAATGGGAAGACTCCCATACCTAAGCACCTGCATGTTAAGGCTGAAGCAACTATGACTGTGGTCCCTTATCTAATGCCTCTTCTTTATTCCCAGATACAGCTCCATCTCCTTCAGTCTACAGGCTGCTCTCTAAAGATGCTGAGGATTTGGAAATGTGCCTTATCACAGATTATGCCCCTGAAAACATGACCTTTGGCTGGGGTGATAAGCAGACAAATGCTGTGGTGGAGGTGACAACACCCACCAATGAGCAGGAAGCCAGTTGCCTGTCAAGCTACTGGGCCAAGAGAGATGAAATGCAATGTACAAGCAAATCACAGGGGCTTTGGACAGCTGCAGCCTGAGGATCCTGAAAGTGGTAATGGCATTGTTGGATGTGTGTAGAGGGCTACAGGTCCCCTGGTCTCTGTGCTGTTAGATTTGGTCACATCTCCCAAGCCTGCAAGACGTGATGAATTATGCTCCCAGGCTCCAGAGTAACGTTGCCTTGTTGCCTCCTGTTCTCTTTTGCCTTCCTACCAAGCAACATCAAGGGTCAGTGGGCTGGTGCAGTCACAGCAGAGAGCCCTTAAGATCACACTGTGGGGGATAGAGATCTTTTTCCAGTGGGGCACTAAAGGTTTATGAGTTAACAAGTTGCTGCTTGTCCTGTAAACAGCAGAGATGAGTATTTATGGGAGGGTTTACTGGCCAGAAACTCTAATCCAGCCTTTCTAAGTAGAGATCTTGATGAATTTCTGAAGTACATTCCTGTTAATGACATTTATTGTTACTATCTGCAGGTGCCAGCCCTGTCTGTGTTACAGGGGTGTCTCTACACTTCAGGACAGGTATGTCCATGGCATTTTGGGAATGCTAAAGTTCCAACAGCAGGATTCCTGCTGCAGCAAGAAGCTCAGGCTGGAAGTTTCCAGAAGGGCCCAGAGGTTTTAAACATCAGGGCTGGAAGTCATTGGGTTGATGCAGCCTTCCATAGCTAAGCTGGTACTTTTATGTGACCAGTGCAGCCAGTGCCTGCATGCTCTTGCTTGGACCAGTGAAACAACTGCTCCTCATCACATAATGATTTAAGGTGCTGATATGAGTCACCCTTACTGGATGTTTGTCCACATTTCAGACTTCTAAAAGCTTGTTTTTTCCATTTTTGTGTGCACAAACACCTAATGAGCCAAAAGATAAGCTGGTGGTTTCTGCAACACGTGCTCAGAAGCAGGGTTGCACTGAAGATACCGTGCATCTGAGCAAGCTTTGCTGCAGCTCAGGGCTGGTGGGACTACAGCAGCCAGTGCTGGAGCCCAAGCAGTTGCAGCTCCTGCTCACTCAAAGGAGCTGAGCTCACCTCTGCACTTGCCCTGTTTGCAGAGTGTGGGTACCTTTGCAAAGGTGCAGAGAGAAAACAGACAGACAAATGTTTCCAAAACACCACCTGAGAAAAACTGTCTTGAGGAAACTCATTTGCTCAGGCATTGGAGAGACAGATTTACAGAGTTAAACAGAAGATGACTGATGACAGCTCCCTGCTTCCCCAGTGCAGATGGATGTGTTTGCAAGTGAAAATGGTTTGTAACTGAAGATTACAAGAAAATCCAAACAGGCTTTGTGTTCTTTCCATAAAATGCAACTTGCTTTCTCCCTGCCCCTATGAAAGGAGTCCAGGGAGAATCTGGCTTCATGGTACACTGTGTTTAAAAGTAGCTGGATGACTGTCAGACTTGCAGATTGGGTAATTGTTATTAAATGCAAACCCAGCCCTTGAGCACCAAGAAATGAGTCTCTCAGTGCAAGTCCTGCTCACCCTCTCCTTAGCTGCCCCTGCCTGCTCAATCCCACCAACTTCATCAACAAGTGGTTTTGGGTCTGTTTGGAAGTGAGCCTCAGTGCCCTTGTGATTTGTGTCCTCTGTTACAGATGAGAGCCTGAACATGCTGTCTTTATCTCAGCTGTGCCTCAAAGCAGTTCTAATGAAAGGGATGATTTTCAACGTGGTGATGACGATGCTGATGTGGAAAAAGAAGTGAGTGTGTGCATGGGAAGGGATAAAGCCTCAGCCAGAGATCTGCATCAGTCACTAGCAGTGTCTGTTCATTCTGTTTATTCAGTCTGTCCATGTCACATTTGGCTACTGACAGTAAAACCCCCTCTGCTCCTCTGGCCACCCCTCACATCTATTTACCATTCCTCATCTACATACAAATTACACTTTGCTATTCTTTCTAGACATCTCTCCCATTTCTCCATCCATCCTTCCCTTGTCTGGGTGTTTGTCCATCAAGTTCCTCCCCTGACCAGTCTTGGTTTGGTGCTTATTAAGACTCCAGACTCGATCTATTCGTTTTGCCCCAGCATCACCTCTCTGTCCTCCTCCTGTTGCCTGGACACTTCAGGTCTACAACTGAGCAGCAGTGACCAGATTCCAAGCAATGATTCAACATCCCTTTATCTTTCTTTTTTGTATAGAAATGAAAGTTACCAGATGGTTCAGTCCTGAAGTACCAAAGCATCTGCTGAGGACTCTTCAACAGAGCATTGTGTGCAAGAGGGAGCACAGGCATGCCTGCTGCAAGGGATGCCACTTACACAGGCATGCCTGCTGCAAGGGATGCCACTTACACATGCATGCCTGCTGCAAGGGATGCCACTTGCTCTTTCTGTGTACCATGTTGCAGTCTGAATTGCTTTACTTGCATTGTCACACAGCTACTCAACAACATGCTTAAAACTCTCATCATCCCTCCACCCCAGCTGCCTGATTGGTTTGGCATGACAGTGCCTGGGTTCATGCATGAGCATCCCTTGCTATAAATTGCCAACCATCACTGTTCCTTGCATTACAATGACACATGATTTCTGCTTGAGACACTGCTGGTTGTTGAAACCTGCAAGTGAGGCATCACTTGAGTGGGATTTGGTCCCATTTTTGGTAGCTTTCAGGTATGCACATCTCAGGGGGTGTGTATGGGAGTGTGTTCTGTTTCCCTGAGGAGCTTAGACTGCTGAGCACCATGCCTTGCTAGCTTTTGCTAGATCAGAGCAGGCTCCTTTTCCTTTCCACCCCCCACTAAGTTGAAGCCCTGCACTCAGGGACATTCCCACTTTAACACAGAACAAGAGAACCTCAGCCAGTGTTTGAAAGCCAGTCTTAACGTGCTGAGTCTAAACCAGCTTAAGTCTTGGCTTTGCATTGAGTCAAAACACAAACCACCTCCTTTTGCTCAGCTCTACCCATGTCAGATCTTCCCCCTTCCTCTATAAAATCAGTGCATGAAATCACACTGAAGTGTTGCCCCATCCCTGTGTGTGCTGCTTGCAGCTGCCAGCTCGTGCAGGGCACTGGCAGCCACACTGATGTCTTGGCATTTCTTTGGGCCTTTGGCTGCTATTAAACAATGCTCAAAAAAATCAGAAACTTGTTTGTCTTTCTGTAAAACAGCCAAATATGTCTGGCTTAGGGTGAGAAGAGCAGTAAGTGTCCAGTTCTGGGCTCCTCAGCTCATGATGGAGAGGGAAGTGCTGGAGAGAGGCCAACACAGGGCCACCAAGATGATCAGGGGACTGGAGCATCTTTCATATGAGGAAAGGCTGCAGGACCTGGGAATGTTTGGTCTGGAGAAGAGGAGACTGAGGGGGCATCACATTAATAGTTACAAATATCTCAATTGGGTGTCAGGAGGTTGGGACATCCCTGTTTTCTATTGTAGCCAGCAACAGGACAAGGGGTGATGGGATGAAGCCGCAACACAAACAGTTCCATTTAAACATAAGAAGGAACTGTGTCAGTGTTTGAGTGAGGGAGCCCTGGCACAGGCTGCCCAGGGAGGGTGTGGAGGCTCCTTCCTTGGTGCTCTTCAAGACCCACCTGGACACGTTCCTGTGTGACCTGATCTAGGTGACCCTGCTTCTGCAGGGGGGTTGCACTGGATGAGCTCTAAAGGTCCCTCCCAACCCCACCATGCTGTGATTCTATGAAGTGTCTGGGTTCCTGAAGATGGATGCCTACTGCTATGGGGAACAGAGGCACCTGAAGGGTCCTGCCTCTCAATATTCCAAGTGTCCCTAGAGAACAAGGTCCCTGCTGTATGTTATGTGAGGGTGACAGCACTGGAACAGGCTGCCCAGGAAGGGTGTGGAGGCTCCTTCCTTGGAGCTCTTCAAGACCCACCTGGATGTGTTCCTGTGTGATCTAGGTTGACCTGCTCCTGCAGGGGAGTTGGACTGGATGAGCTCTGAAAGTCCCTCCCAGCCCCCACCATGATGACACCAGCCAACTGGCCTGTGCCTCCAGGTTGAGCCTATCAACAAGGCTGGAAAGGAAGTTTTCTCCTTCTGTGACAAACATTTCTCCATCTTCTTGAAGCACCAGAAATTCCCCTTGAGGGAGAAGTGAGCAGGGTGCTCTGAAAGGCACCTCCCTGCAAAGCTTGCACCTCGCTGGGGACCTTGCACTGGTGCCCCAGGTGCCAGGGAAAGCCCCACCAGACTGGATGCCTTCTACTTCCAGGTTATTTCTCACCCTGATGGATTCACAGCCATTGCAAGAACTCCTGAGTTGGGAAAGGCTAAAGTCTGAAGTGCTTTTAGGCAAAAGCCTTGGTGCCTGGTGTGGGAGAGGGTTCCTGTGTGCAGACCATGCCAGCATCCCTACCACAGGGTCTGACTCCACAGTGCTGAGCAGCAACACAACAGCCATCCCCTAGTCTGCCATGGTGCTGCCAGGAGTGACAGTGTCACTGACCTCTCCTGCCAAGGAGCAGCTTGAAACTTTATGGGTCTGTTAACCTGATTGTTTTATAGTACAGATGTCCAGGGACTCATTCTCTTGCCTTGACACAGAAGTCACTCTCGTTTGCCTCCAGCTGCAGACAGCCTGTGCAAGGCTCCAGGCAGCTCTTGGGGAGCTGAGATCTGCCATGTCACAGGGAGGCAGCTCAATGAAGCTGCCTAAACCATATTTGGGTTACAAAGCAAGTCACTTCAGGGATGTGGAAGAAAAGTTGCCACACTCCCTGACCTGCAGCACCTCCTTGGTTTCATGCCCATCTTGGCTTTACTTCTGTTGCACTTCACACCCACTCCCAGCTCTATGGGCAAGGAGGCAGGACACTGTGCTGCCTCTGTTCCCACATCCCAATTTCTTCTCTTCCAGGTGAAGCAACCCCAGTGCTGAGATTTGCTGAGCTGAGGGGAGGAGTGCACAGATAAATGTTGGGACTAAGGTGATATGTTTGCATGTGACATTCAAAACACTGAAGCTGTGGGTCTAGTTCAAAGATCCCCAAAGATATTGAGCTTTCAGTCTCCCATCACTTTGTGCCCTGACTCCCATCACAATGTGCCCCTGACTCCCATCACTTTGTGCCCTCACTCCCATCACCACTTTGTGCCCTGACTCCCACCACCACTTTGTGCCCTGACTCCCACCACCACTTTGTGCCCTCCCTCCCATCACTTTGTGCCCTGACTCCCATCACCTTGTGCCCTCCCTCCCATCACTTTGTGCCCTGACTCCCATCACCACTTTGTGCCCTCCCTCCCATCACTTTGTGCCCTCCCTCCCATCACTTTGTGCCCTGACTCCCATCACCTTGTGCCCTCCCTCCCATCACTTTGTGCCCTGACTCCCATCACTTTGTGCCCTGACTCCCATCACAATGTGCCCTGACTCCCATCACCACTTTGTGCCCTGACTCCCATCACCTTGTGCCCTCCCTCCCATCACAATGTGCCCTGACTCCCATCACTTTGTGCCCTCACTCCCATCACCACTTTGTGCTTTCTTGTTTACTTCAAGGAAGGAAAACCACAGTGCAAAGCACAGGCAGCAAATAACAGAGTCAGGGCAGGGTGTGGAAGGGGTCTCATGGCCCAGGTGGGGCAGGAAGGGGCTGCACCACTTGTTCCATGATGCCACCAGTGAGATCTGGGTCAGCTTTTGATGCTCCCCCACAGCTCACCACAGAACCCACTTCCTCTGGAAAGTGGAGCAGCAAACAAGGGCACGTGGCAGGAGGAGGAGGTGGTGTGTGGGTTGAGACACCTTCCCATCCTGCCCCCATCAGCACAACCAGCCCTTGGGTCTGGGGGAGTTGGTTGGGGAAGGATTGAGCTATGGATAGTGTGGGCAGGGGAAAGGAGGGGAGGGAACACACTGTATGAGTGGTGGGGAGAGAGCACACAAGTGAGTGAGCTTTGTGAGTGCTGACAGGTCTCTGTGCAGCTACACAGGTACTGAATCCATGCAGAAACATCTCAGAAGACAAGGGAGGAAGGTGGGGTGGCACAGAGTCTCCTCACAGTGGCAGGGAAGATGCTGCCATGGTCCATGGCCTCTCCTCTGTGCCAACTCAAGCCCCCAACACCTACCTATGGATAGGAGATGAATTTGCCTGCTTTCTAGGGGTTTGAGGGGCTTTGCTGCAGAAAGCACCCTGCCCAGTGCTTGCCATCTCCCATCAAACATGACCCTGTACACAGAACAGCCTCTCTGCTGCCCTCTTCTACAGTGTGGACTCAAGCAGCCTCCTATAAGCCTCCTGAAGCTCATTCAGATCATAGAATCACAGAATCATTTGGTTGGAAGAGAGCTTTAAGCTCCTGGAGTCCCAGCCCTGTCCTCAGGGGCACTGACCCCTGGCCCTCAGCACCTCACCCCATGGCTTTGGGGTCCCTCCAGGGCTGGGCAGTCCCCCAGCTCCCTGGGCAGCCTGGCACAGGGGCTCACACCCCTCTGAGGGAAACAGTTCTGCCTCAGCTCCAACCTCAACCTCCCCTGGGGCAACTTGAGGCTGTTTGTGTCCTTCCCTCTGTGCTGTCCTGTCCTTCAGGTACCACTGTAGCCCAGCTTAATGCCTGAGGCTGGTGGTGTCAGAGCTGGCAGCAGCTCTCTGTTCCTACTTCAGAGCCAGGCAGCATCCTATGAGACAGGACAGAGCCTGCTCCCTCATACCTGACCCTTCAGGGGCTCAATTAGCAAGAGGCTTAGGAACAGCAGGTTTCACACTTTCATGAGTTTAATGGCTGCAGCACAGCTGGAAATACAAAAGGAGGAAGGTGGTAAAGAGGATCCATAACCCAAAGCCATCAGACTCAAGCACCAGCAGACAAGCACTTCTGTTACACAGCCCCAACACACCTTTTACCTCTCCACAACAAACTGGACAAGTGTGAAGCAGCATCAGCACAAGGATGGAGCCTCATGCCTGAAGGTAAATTCTGCAGCCAAAGGTGTGGGGGAGGCTGGCTGGGGTTAGGATCTCATCCTGTGCCCATAATCAGATCACCACAGGGCTCTGACTTTACATCAGGACAAAGCAGCATTGGGACACAATGCAGGAGCACATCAGACTGAAGGAAAGCCAACACTGTGGGCAAGTGGCTGCACCAGTGCCCAGCCTTAGCCTGAGTCCAGCTGGGACATCCAGCTGAACCCCATGGGCCTGTGGGGAGACAGGTACACTTGGGGATGTACTTCTGCTCATGAGTGCTGACCACAGCCTAACCCAAACCTTCCACAGCTTGGAAGCCTGGGGCTACACTGGCAATGCAATTCCCAGAAGATAAAGGTGCAGGAAACAGGGAGATGGAAAGGGGAGGTGGCAGCTGGGTCTCCATCATTCCTTGTCTCCTGCTTCCTTCTGAAAGTGGGGCACAGAAACAAAACCTGCTGGGGAGGGAGGGTAAAAGCAGGGAGTTATGCCTCAGAGGGAACCTGAGTGTCAGAAGAACCTCTGTGCTTGCCACCAACAGGGAAAAGACTGCAGTATCACAAAGGGTTTTATTGACAGGCAGGATTACAGCAATGAGGTAATGTAAGGGGGCAGCAGAGCCCTCCACAGGGCAGTTTGTGGGGAAAGCCCTTGAGCATTGCCCTGCCAAGGAGGCAGGTTCAAGAGTCTGCTGCTGAACCACACGCCCTGGTGCCAGGCTTTGGCAGCAGAGCTCAGGAGCAATTCCAGACCTGGAAAGAGAGGAAGGCAACAGAAACAATGTCTCTGCTAAAGGGAGAGGAAACATCCCACCGGCTCCAATGATCCTGTAGCCTCTGGCAATAGTAACAATAAGGCCTCTCCTCCACCTTCCTGCACCAAACTCTCTGTGTGTCCTAAACTCCCACCTCTGTCCTGCACCTTCCTGCACCAAACTCTGTGTGTGTGTCCTAAACTCCCACCTGTGTCCTGCACCTTCCTGCACCAAACTCTGTGTGTCCTAAACTCCCTCCTCTCATCTGCTGAGAAACACCAGCCATGCCATGGCCTCAAACAGGACATCTCTGGGAGCTCCAGCTGCCAAAAGCCCTTTGAGTGAGGCATTTCTCTCAAGAGAGAGAAACACAGGTGGGTTTCTGTAACAGCTTGTCCTTGGCCAAGGTGAAGCCTGGAGCGCTGCCTCTCTTATTTCTCTCCCAACTCTACAACAGTACTGAAGCTGTGTGAAGTGTGCTTGCCCCTTTTGTGACCCCAGGGATCAGTACCTCACAGTGTGTTCCAGAGCTCAGCCAACAAAGTTGATGACCACGAGATGCAGGATGGTGCTGGCGAAGAGGAAATCAGCGAACGCCCGCTCGGGTGAAATGCCCTGGAACTGCCCCTTGTTCTGGGGGTTGATCTGGATCCGGAGGCAAACTGCATGGCAAAGAATGACACATCACAGAAGGAAGCCACAAGGCTTCCTGGGGCAGTTCAGCCCAGTCTGGGTCACTGTTCCACCAGGGCATAGGAACTCTTGTCTTTAAGGTGAGCAGGGGATTCACACGGGGCTTTATGCAATCAGCTCTCCCACTGAGAGAGCTGAGCCCTGAGAGGAACAGGCTTATAGCTGGATGGGCCTTGCACAGAAATGCACATTTCTATGGCCTCCACCCTGCGTGCTGGGGAGGGCTTTGGGTGCTGTTGTAGGAGAGCAGCACCTCAAAGCAGCCACTGCTTGGCTTTTGGTTTCATCACGGGGCAGCTGCTGAAGGAGCCCAGTACAAGGGGAAGCTGGGAGCCCTGGGCTGGCAGGGTGGCCAGGATGCTGCAGTGGGGTTGGAAGTGCGCTGCAGAGCTCCCCCAGCCCCATCCCCTGGTTCCCCTCCATCACGCCCCAGCGGGGAAGGTGCTGGGGCTGCCCTGGGGGCTCCGGAACGATCGCTGCAAGGGCTCGGGGGCGGCGCCGAACGCCTCGGGGAGCTGCTGCGGGATGGGGTGTCGGGCGGGGACACCGCGCGGGCACTGACCGCCGAGGATGAAGCTGCCGACGGCGGAGATAAAGCCGCTGAGGAAGGAGTTGAAGGGGAAGGTGCCGACGCCGAGGCAGTAGCCGAACTGCAGCGCGCCGCTCAGCAGCACGTACAGCAGGTAGGCGTCCAGCACCTTTAGGCGGCTGGGCGTGCCGCTGCCGTACTCGGACAGGCAGCGCCTCAGCACCGAGCCCAGCGAAGCCCCGGCCCCGGCTCCGGCCGCTCCCGACATTGCGATCGCTGCCGCCCGCACCGCGGAGCCCGGCGCGCCACCGCGCACGCGCCCTCCCGCCACCCCCGCCGCGCGCATGCGCAACACACGTGGCAACACGGCCGGTTCTCGCTCCCCCCCACCCCGACAGGCGCATGCGCAGGGCGATCCGCAGAGGCCACGCCCACGAGGTTAGGCAGCAGCCAATGGGAGCGCGGCGGCCGCTGTTGCCGGGCAGATTAAGGAGCGGCTCGGGCAGCCCGCACTTCTCCGCTCCTCCCTCAGCCTTCAGTCGACGGCGCGTCCCGCCGCGGCCCAGCCGTGAGGACCCGGCCCAGCCGTGAGGCCCTACCCTGGGGACAAAGCTGTTATGGAGGCGCTGCGAAGCCCGTAGGCACGCTGGCGGGACGTGAGCAGCGCGGAGAACCCCGGGGGGGAGGTGGGATCCCTCAGTCCCGTGTGAGGGGATGTGCCGGGAGTCAGAGCCAGGCCCATGGAAGCGTGTTGTGAGGGGCCGAGGGCTGTGGATCGGGGTGTACGCGGGTAAATCACCCCCCTGGGCACAAGGGAAGGGCAGTGAAAAGGGGGACAGCCCTGCTTGGGCATGCAGCCCTGCTTGGACATGCCACAGCCCTGCTTGGACGTGTATCCGTGCTGGCCTCTAGAGGAGGCCGCCACCAGCCGTGTCCAGCCTTGTTTAAGCAAGGGACCACACCTCCACAGTCTCCTCCAGGGTTTGCTCTGTTCTTGCTGTCACCACATGCAAGCAGAAGGGGTGTCCTGGCTGAACAGGGAGCTTCAGCTGGAGCTCGGCAGGAAAAAGAGACTTGGAGGCCTTTGGAAGAAAGGGCAAGCAGCACAAGAGGACAACAGAGGATGCTGTGAGTCTTGATTGATAATAAGCTAAGTATGAGGCAGCATTGTGCCCTCGTGGGTAAGAAGCCTGGGATGCATCAAGAAGAGTGTGGGCAGCAGGTCAAGGGAGGTTCTGCTCCCCCTCTGCTCAGTCCTGTGGCCAGTTCTGGGCTCCTCAGCTCCAGAAAGACAGGGAACTGCTGGAGAGAGGCCAGTGCAGGGACACCAAGATGATCAGGGGACTGGAGCATCTTTCATATGAGGAAAGGCTGTGGGAACTGGGGCTGTTTAGTCTGGAGAAGAGGAGACTGAGGGGGGATCTCAGTTACAAATATCTCAGTGGTGGGTGTCAGGAGGTTGGGACATCCCTTTTTTCTTCTGTAGCAACAGGACAAGGGATGATGAGATAAAGCTGCAACACAAACAGTTCCATATAAACATAAGAAGGAACTGTTTCAGTGAGGGAGCCCTTGCCCAGGCTGCCCAGGGAGGGTATGGAGGCTCCTTCCTTGGAGGTCTTCAAGACCCACCTGGACATGTTCCTGTGTGACCTGATCTAGGTGACTCTGTTTCTGCAGGGGGTTGCACTGGGTGATCTCTAAAGGTCCCTTCCAACCCCACTATTCTATGGTACAGAAGAATATTAGAAGGGCCAAGGCACAATTGGAGTTTAGGCTGGACACTGCTGTAAATGACAATAGGAAAAGTTTCTATAAATACACCAGCAACAAAACCAGGCCTGAGAGGAATCTTCATCCTCTCATGGACTTAAGGGATGCAGAGAGAAGTTTTGTGACAAGGGGTGGGAAACAGGCTGAGATACTTCATGCTTTCATTACCTCAGGCTTCAATGGGAAAACCATCTGTCCTCCCACAACATCACCCTGGAGACACTAGCTGCCCATGGCTTGGATGGACCCCCTCTGTGTTGGGTGGTGAAGTGTCTGTGTGGACAAGCCCAGAGAGTGCTGGTAAGTGGGGGTAAATTCAGTTGTTGGTCATTCACCAGTGGTGTTCCCCAGGGCTCAGTGCTGGGGCCTGTTCTGTTTAGTGTCTTTATCAGTGATTTGAATGAGGGGATTGAGGGCGCTGTCAGTCTGTTTGCTGATGACATGAAGCTGGGCAGGAGCGTAGATCTGTCTGAGGAAAGCTCTTCAGAGGACCTTGGCCAGGCTGGAGTGGTGGGCTGAGGGCAATGGGATGAGGTTTAACATGGCCAAGGGTTGGGTCCTGCTCCTGGAGCACAACAATCCAAGGAAATGCTCCAGGCTTGGGGCAGGGGGGGCTGGAAAGCTGCTGGAGGGAAAGGACGTGGGGGGTGTTAATTGACAGCAGCTGAACATGAGCCAGCAGCGTGCCCAGGTGGCCAAGAGGACTGGTGGCATCATGGATTGTGTTAGAAATAGAGTTGCCAGCAGGAGCAAGGTCTTGATTGTTCTCCTGCACTTGGCACTGGTGTGTTCAGTGTTGTGCCCATCATTACAAGAGGCACGTTGAGGGGCTGGAGCATGTCCAGAGCTGGGCACAAGAGCTGGTAAAGGGTCTGGAGCACAAGTCTGATGGGGAGGGGGCTGAGGGAGGTGGAGCTGTTTAGCCTGGAGAAGAGGAGGCTGAGAGGAGACATGATCACTCTCTGAAAGGGGGTTGTGATGAGGTGGTGGTCAGTCTCTGCAGTAGTGACTAACAGGACAAGAGGAAACAGCATCAAGTTGGCCCCAGGGGAGGTTGAGGTGGGAGCTGAGGAAGAACTTTTCCCATGAGAGGGGTGTCAGCCCTTGTGCCAGGCTGCTCAGGGAGCTGGGGGAGTGCCCAGCCCTGGAGGGATCCCAAAGCTGAGGTACTGAGCTGAGTGGTGGGGTTGGCACTGGACTCAGGAGCTCAAAGGTCTTTTGCAACCAAAACAGTTCTCTGAGTCTTACTGGCAACTGTTTGGACTATTTCTTAGAGTTTGAGTGTAATTGAGAGGGAAAAATTGAAGGGGCAGTGGCTTGGGAAACTCAACTTTTATTCTTCAACCTAAAGTAAAAGCTTTTGGTTTTTGCTGAGGGATGTTGTTGCTCTAAGGAATTGCTTGTTCTGAGCTCCCAGATAACACCTGTCCATCTGTGGTGTTAAAAAACATGTCCAATGTTTTGTGTGCTGTGAAAGGGGAGTTATTTCGTGTCTTTTGAGAAGCAGGTATGAGATGATCCCTTCCAACCCCACCATTCTATGGTTCTATGGTAATGATGATGGAACCTTGCATTTTGCTGGAAAAAAAGCAATTAAAGGGAAATGATTTCATGGGAATGCTGTGATAAGAAGAGCTGTGATATCAGCATCCTGGCTTCTATGTACCCTTCTGTTGAGCATTGTGGAAGGAGGGTTTGAAGAAGGAAAACTGAGTGGCAGGTTTGATATGGGCTGTGAGCTTAGATGTTCTTGCTTTTGCTAGAAAGTCGTTCTTTAGCATCTGAAATGATTCCAAAGCCATGTTCAAAGATGCAGACACAACAAATAAAACCTGGTAGGTCTGAGTGCAAAATGAGACATGGGTCTGTCTTTAGGGCAAGGAGGACTGGTGTCTGGGAGAAAAAGAGGAGGGAAGGCAGTTGAAAACCTAAAGGAGTGAGATGAAAACTCAGGTTACAAGCAGAGAGAGAGTGTTCCATGGAACAGCACAGTAGGGAGATGAAGTGAGAAGCATTGGCCACCTTGACCTATGTTCTTCCCAAGCTCCTCCAGCATCTCAGCTGAGGTGTGTATGTGTCCAGCACCCCAACACCAGAGCACAGCTGTGCCTCAGCACCCATAGCTATGCTCTCTAGAGTATCAGAAGGGATAAGCAGGAGAAAGACAGCCATGAAAGGGCAGAACTAAACTACACATCTTTGTCTCTGGTTTTCACTATATAAAGATCCACTGGCTAAATCAGAGCACACCAGATGTGCCTCAGCCACCACAGCACCTTCCTCCAATCATCAGCATCAAGCAGTGACCTTTCCTGTGATGTTGCCTGGGAATAAAAGCTCAGGTCTGGGTGTCCCCTGTTCTGCCCCATATTGCTCCCCTCCCTATTCTCTGTGACATCCCTTCTCACAGGAGGGCCAGCAGAAAGTTCAGCTCTTTCACTCTTCTGTCTTCCATCTTCAACTCAAAGGAAGGAGAACATTGCCTGACTGCTTTGCCAATCAAAAGCTCCTGCAGTTCTACCTCCAGCATGCTGCCAGCTTGTGAATCATGAGTTCTCTTGGAGGTTTTGATGGCATGGATCTGATGTACACAAGTGCTTTATTTCCCAACCAGTGGTTTCACGTGGCAGTCCAGGTGTGGGAGTTGCTGAGGCAGCCTTGGCCTGTTGGGGTAAACTGAAGATGTCAGCAAGTGGGGTGCAGCAGGAGTGCTCCATCAGGAGTCACTGTTCTTGTGCCTGCTGCTGCCACCTCTAAACATCTTTTCTGCTGTGTGCACAGCACTCTTGTGAACACAGAAACCATAAAATCATAGAGCCATTTAGACTGGAAAAGACTCTTAAGATCACCTGTTAACCCAACACTGCCAAGTCCACCACTAAACCATGTCTCTGTGCCAGCATCTTTGTGGAGGCCAGTAGCCCATTTTGCCAAAGCCTCATTTGGGAAGGGCAACCACTGTTGTGCTTCCTTCCCACTCCCAACTCTGCCCAAACCAAGGAGGCTCTGAGCTAGAGCTTTTCTGGCAGAGTTCAGCATGACACAGCTTCAGCCCAGCTAGTGTAAGACATAAGCAGTGAGAATGTGTCTGTACCACAAGACCCTGGCTGGTATCCCAGCATGGCAGCTGAGTTTAGGCTACACTTTCTGACCCATATTAGCTCTGCAGGTGCTGCCCATCTGTAGCACAGGGCAGGTGTTGGGCTCAGAGCCTGAAGATTCTTAGGCCAGTTCTTATGGGCTAGTTGTGACCCTTGTAGCAGCCAGGACAGAATGGACTCTTGTTTAGCTTCTGAGATTCATGCCAGTTGTTATACTCATCTTTGGGTTGCCTAAAACAGCTGTACAGAGCTTGGTTCATTTGTCCAAACATTTGAGGTGCCCAGGGCTGCCTGGACATTCTCAGCAGGCCACTAAATGTGATGTAGTAACCACAAGAAAACCCCCACTCTTCTGAGAGACTGGTAGGATCAGAGAGGGGAGCAGGGGCACTCTTAAACTGTGTGCAAGCTCATGTTCTGCTTTTCTTGTGAGAAAGGCTTGAGGTTTCCCTCCAAAGGGGTGAACCAGCACCAGTTCAGCAACTGCAACTCAGCTCCATGAGTGGGAGGGAGAGGAGCAGTGCCAAAGGGTCACTTGGTCAGTCTGTTCTACCTCCATTGTAACAAGGAGATAACGTTGTTGGAACTTGTTCTTACATCACTCAGAGGTAAACTATTGTAGTCCCTTACTTGGAGCATTGTCAGAGCTCTGGCAAAGGGTGGTGGCATATGTTGACCTCATGGTTTTCAAGGTGTAGTGTAACAGAGGACTGGGGCTGAGGTGCAACGTTGAACCTCTCTGTGTAAATCCCAAGATGAGCCAGATGAGGTTGGAAGGAGTGAGCTGTCAGCTAGGCTGGAGCCTGTCTGCAGTCCATGAAAGTGTCAGCAGGGTGTGTTGTGGTCACAATCTTGGCTGATGGTTATTCCAAGCAAAGCAGGACCTGTGCATCTACCAGTGTCTTGGAAGAGCAAGTTTGGAGAGATGGGCCCAAAGCTTTTCCTTTCCACATGCCATGGGTGCAGGGGAGAATTGCTGACTGCAAGGAGCACCTTCCCAGCACTTGAGGATTGCTGCTTGATACCTGCAAGGGAAGTTTGATACTGGAGAAGTCAATGGCTTTTCAAAGTTTGAGAGTTTCTGTTCTAATGAGCCCCTGGTGGGAACACATTGTCCAGCTGTGTTTGTAGTCTCACATCTCACACTGGGCTCCATCAAAACTTTTCCTTGCTTCTGCTCAGCATCTCTTCAAGGCAGCTTGCTGGATTTTGCCAAGGTGCAAAGTACCAGGGAGGCAGCAGCACACTCCTCAAGGGGCTCATTAGAATGCTGACAGCCATAATGAGCTCTGAGTTTGGTTTTCTGCCACTTCCCATAGAGTTGTAAGTGCTGTGTAGTTAATAATAAGCTCTCAGGTGTGTTTCAGTGAACACATACAGCATAATTGCAATTTGGCATTCGTTGTAGTTGTGTATGACAGGAAGAATAGAAATGAAGAAGCTCTGAAGGGAAATTAGTCTGGTTTATGTCCCTGTGGGAATCAGGCAGAGAGAAGAGTTTTGTGATCAAGCAACAAGTGGCCACAACTTCGATTCATGCTCTGGGAGTGAGACATTATTACTGTCTATTCTCTTGTCCCTGCAACCCACAGCAGTGTCAAAGGCTTTGTGTGCTCTAATCAGCACTGTCTTTACTCTGTAGTGACTATGCACACAAAGGGAGGGATATTCATTGCCATTGCTAAAGGATTTCAAGGCCTGTTTTTATTCATAGTGCCTCTTGAAAGGGATCTGCCCTGCAGACATGCTTTTGTTTCACTCCAGACAGTGAAGAAGCTGGAGACTGGGGTCAGTTCTATCCTGTGGGTAGTCAGGAGACCTGGCTGCAGGGGTGGAGAGCAATGTTACTGGGCAGAACTAAGGAAAAGCCATTTATTTCTGTGAAAGACAAACCCCAGGAGAACATGTAGGGAAGAATCTATTTTAAGCAGAATGGGGGTATCAAACACACTTTCCTTTCCTAGTTATTTTAGTAAAATACAGTGAAGCTGGACCCTCAGAGAACTGATCCATCCATGGTTTGATGCCATCATTCCACTTTAAATGATCTGTACCCTTACCTTCTAGACTTGGTCCAAGAGCACAGTTCAACAGTGTTGCAGAAGAGTCAGGCTTTACAGCTTCTTCTGATTCATTTGTGGCTGAACTCAAGCTTGAGGTGAGGATGATTAAGGAGAGGAGTGCTTTGCATTGTAGGTGAGGTCAGAAGCTTATGGTGAGGTCTGTCTTGAGTCACAGGTAGTGCCATCATTATTTCTAGCTACTGAAGTCAAGCACAGATGAGGGAACAGGGGAAGTTGGAGTTTCAGCCTTCTGCACTGATGACCCCTTTGTCAATGCCCTTTGATCTGTGCTGGTAAGAGACTGTTTCAGCCAGCAAATGCAAAGAAGTCTCACAGGAGCACGTTTTAGAATGAACAATATGACTTGGCTTATGGAGAGGGCTTTTCTTTCCAAATGCCTTTCCTGAAAGTCAAAATCAAGGATGAGCTTCCAGGCAATCCACAGAACTGTAGTTGCTCTTTAACTAAATCCATAACAGAGATGACTGAGAATTGAATGGGAAAATGGGCAGCTCTGGTCCAGGGCTAAACCCAGCCAATGGAGAAATGTATGGACACTACCAATCTGCTATATAACTGAATGACCTGTCTCTTGCTGTGCCAGGCTCACCAGTCAGAGTGTCTCTAGTTTGGGATCCTTGAGAAGTTCAAGTATACACACAAACCAAACTGCCAGATGACATGAAGTTCTTAGACCATGGACCAAAGGGTGAGGGAGCCCTGGCCCAGGCTGCCCAGGGAGGGTGTGGAGGCTTCTCAGGAGGTTTCCAAACCTGCCTGGACACGTTCCTGTGCCTCCTGAGTGAGGGGAACCTGCTTTAGCAGGGGGTTGGGCTGGGTGATCTCTAGAGGTCCCTCCTGACACCTACCATTCTGTGATATGAAGAACTCTATGGGTGGAACAAAGAAAGCCTATTCATTTGTTGTGATACCTAGTTGAGACAACAGCAGAAGACTGGAGTAGGAATAGTTCCCAAGAGGAGAAGGAGTTGTTCCCATGAAACTTTCAGGAGGGTTAGTTTGAGATTTTGCTCATTGTTTCATACACATTGCCAGCTGCATCCCCCCCTGCCCCAAGTGTGCAAACTACAGGCACCTGTCAAACCTGTGCTCACATTTAGTAAGAGAGGAAAAGAAGCTTCACAGTTATTCCTTTAACCTTTAACTCTATTACCTTTAACTCTTTAACTCTTTAACCTTTAACTCTATTTTCAGTAGGATGAAGTTTAGCTCCTTTCAGAAAGGAAGGTGAGGAAGCTGAGCTTTGTGTGTGAGGTACCCATTGCTTTCCAGTCCTCTGACAACTATTTTGCTTACTGTTTAAGTTCTCTTCCCTCACCACTGCTGTGAGTGTTACCTGTCAAGTGTGGTGGGGAAAGGAGCCCACCTGCAGTTCATCTTTGTGTCCTTCCAGGTACCAGCAGCTGCAGGGAGATGCTGCCCTGAGGGAATTCCAGGGATTTAGATCTGCCCCATGGAGACAGGGAAGAGGTTTGGCAGAGCCTGTGTCCTCAGGATCCCACAGGCTTTCTCCAGGAGGGCTGCAGAGTTTAGCTGCACCTATGAGAGGGACACCAGCAGCAGGTGGATCCCATTCCTACAGAGCCAGTCTGACTGGATGCAGGAAGAGGTGACTCTGCTTGTCCTGATCCCTGTCTGCAGGCAACACCTTTGCTTTGGGGTGAGGTTGACCTCAGCTGTGTGTATGACTAGAAAAGCTAAGAATGTGATTTCTAAATGGCAGGAGTTAACGTGGAACCCTTCCTATCTGATGTGCAGTGTAGACAAATGGGCACCTAGAGAGAATTGTTTCCTTTAACACCTCTGTCCAAAAGAGGTGAGTGATGGAACTGATGTGCATGGGCCCTGCCTGCCTTGCTGTGCTGCCTCAGATGAGAGCATCAGGGCTCCACGTTGACTTTTCTTTGTAGCTCTTAGAATTATAAAGCTGGATGAGTTAATGATTCTCTCTCTTTTCATCATTTGGGCCATTGGATGAGACATGGCTACGTGGGAATTGGCAGGTGATGCACAGAAGGCCTGTGTCCTCCAAGAAGCCTCAAATGTATGTGGCTGTGGAGAATGCTTCAGGTCATCCAGAAAGTCCCCCAGTGCTTATTTTTGGGTAACTGAGTTGTGCAATTACTGTGCTGTGTCTATGCAGAGGTGAGATCAGAGTGGTAACAGATCCCAGGCTTTCAGGCCTGAAGGAACTGAATTAAAACCAAAGTGTTTTATCTGACTGTCTGCAGTGTGTCAGGCCTCTGACAGTGACAGATTCCTTCCTCCCATGACATCTTCCAGTGATGGTGTCAAGGGAGCTGTTGTCTTTAGGTCCAGTCAGCCCTTTCCTTCAGTGTTGTACATTCCCTGGGGAGAAGAGCTTTGTGCAAGGAAAGAAGGGTGAAGTGGGAAGAAGCAGTGAAACAGAAGCAGGAGAGGTTGTCCCAGTGAGTGGAGGGACCAGTGCATCTGTGGAAGATCTTAATGTAGTGTAAGGAGTGTGTGATCTCAGCTTCAGGGCAGCAGGAAGGCAGTTGTAGGGTGATATTTTGATAGCAGGGTCCTTGTGTGAGCAGCAGGCTCTGGCACAGGTCACTAACATGACTGGCATGGCACAATGCTCTGTAGTTTTTGTCTGCACAGCTGTGACAGAATCCTGAGTCAGGAGCTCTGGCAGGGTTATGGAACTCCTCAATGTTTAAGGTGAAGACAGAGGCATACAATATTCTTCTCATGCACAAGAAATCAAAGATGCTGCCAATCACAATCAGCATATCCTTTGAAATAAAGCATGCTTCCTTGCTTAGGATTGGCCATGCTTGACAAAACACTTGTAAAAAGGTGTAGGGACAAACCCTACAGGCCCTGAGGAAACAGCTGGTGTCTCCTAACCCCCCCTAGGGTGTCTGATTCTGAAGATGAATTGAAGATGGTGAAGTCCTTCAACCTTCCTTCCAACCTCCCTACCTTCCTACCTTGTAATAGAAGATAAAGCAACCAATACAGCAGTGGAAGTAATTATGGAGTGGAAGTAATCCATGGGCTGCAGGGGCACAGCTGCCTCAGCATGGGCTGCACCACAGGGCACAGGCGAGCCTTTTCAGTGCCTAAGCACCCTCCTCCCCCTCCCTCTGCACTGACCTTGGTGTCTGTGCAGATGTTTCCACATTAATAGAATCACAGAATGGTGGGGTTGGGAGGGACCTTTAGAGATCATCCAGTGCAACCCCCTGCAGAAGAAGGTTCACCTAGATCAGGTCACACAGGCATGTGTCCAGGTGGGTCTTGAAGAGCTCCAAGGAAGGAGCCTCCACAACCCCTCTGGGAGCCTGGGCCAGGGCTCCCTCACCTCTCAGTGAAATAGTGTTTCGTATGTTTAAGTGAAACTTTTTGTGTTGCAGCTTCATCCCATCACCCCTTCTCCTATTACTATCTACTGTAGAAAAGAGGGATGTCCCAACCTCCTGACACCCACCCTTTAGATATTTATAAATGTTAATAAGATCACCCCTCAGTCTCCTCTTCTCCAGACTAAACAGCCCCAGGTCCCGCAGCCTTTCCTCATGAGGAAGATGCTCCAGTCCCCTGATCATCTTGGTGGCCCTGAACTGGCCTATCTCCAGCAGTTCCCTGTCCCTCTTGAGCTGAGGAGCCCAGAACTGGACACAGGACTCCAGATGAGGCCTCACCAGGGCAGAGCAGAGGGGCAGCAGAACCTCACTTGACCTGCTGCCCACACTCTGCTTGATGCCCCCAGGCTGCCATTGGCTTCTTGCCCACGAGGGCACGTTGCTGCTCATGGTCAGTTTATTATCACCCAGCACTGCCAGGTCTGTCTCTGCAGAGCTGCTCTCCAGCAGGTCACCCCCAGCCTGGCCTGGTGCAGGGGGTTGTTCCTTCCCAGCTGCAGGACTCTGCCCTTGGGGAGTCTCAGCACCTTCCTCTCAGCCTGCCCACAGCTCACTGATTGGCAGCTCAGCCTCTGGGCAATCAGCCAGTGTTCCCAGTTTGGTGCCAGCAGGGAACTTGCTGAGGGTTCCTCTGTCCCCTCATCCAGGTGGTTGATGAAGATGTTGAACCAGACTGGCCCCAGAACCCATCCCTGTGCAACTCCCCTGGCCACAGGCCTCCAACTTGACTCTGTGCCATTGATCCCCACCCTCTGGGCTCTGTCATTCAGGAGCTCTCCATCCACCTCACTGTCCACCCATCCCAGCCACACTGCCTGAGCTTTCTGATGAGGATGTTGTGGGAGACAGTGTCAGAAGCCTTGCTGAAGTCAAGGTATATGACATCTGCTGCTCTCCCCTCATGTAGCCATTCTCCCTCCCTGTTGCTGCTGCAGTTCAACAACTTCTCCAGTCTGTTATTCACAGAGGCATTACCTCCATCAGTAGTTGGCCAGGTCTGGGGCAGTGGCAGGGTCCAGCTTAGAACTGACTGGCCCCAACCCTGTGAGCTACATGGGAAGCTTCTGGCAACTCTTTTTGTTTAAAGAAGCCACACCTGTAGCCCCCTGCTACCAAAAACCTGTCCCAGGCAAAACCACTACAGCAGTTCATACATAAGCCTGAAGTTACAGAGAGAAGAGGAGCAGCTGCAGTTCAGTGGGAAAACCCAGGAGAATGAAATACATGGCCCTGGTTTCATTCCTCCCAACCATTCTGTAGGGGAAAGACAAACCTGCAATAAATTAATGCAATGAAACCTAACCAGAGGGTCCTAAATTCATAGCCATGTGTGACAGCAGTGCTTCAGACACTGTAACAGCTGAGGTGCTTTGTTGCTGGGTTTGTAGGACTTTATTGTGAGGAATTGCTCATTTCAGGCTTTGTCACTGTGAAAATGTAAGCATGTGTTTCACTTTATACTCCATGGAGATAATTGGGCACTGGCAGTCCTATCTCATCTAAGACACTGGTGTAAAATAAGCCAGGTGCATCATGCTGTCATGTCCATCTTGTATAAAGAAGTGTCAGGTTATGAACTTACCCATTGACATTGCCAGTGCTTCAGTTTCTACATCTGCATGTTTCTAAAGTGATACCATGTCTGTTCCATGAACTGTGAGGGAAGGGCTACACAAGGATAGATGCAATTCTATGTCAGAATCTCCCAAGACATCTGAAGGATCCCAAGTGAGGTTTCTACATCTGGCTTTGAAGAGCCAGCACCACAAAGCTTACTGAGGTACAGAGGCACACAGAGCATCCCAGGTACAGCCTCATTGCCAGGTCATCACAGTTCTGTGCCTTGTTTGTGGCTACCTCAGATTCCTCCTTCAAAAATAAGAATGCCTCAAGCCTATGAGGTTAAAACTAAAACTCTTCTCAGCCTTCTGTAGTGGGAATTCAGGTGGAATCCATCACCTTAGTTCATCCTGGAGAATGTGATCAGTAGGGAACAGATGATGTGTGGGCTGTTTGTTAGCTGCATGATTTCTATTGACACAGATAAACCAACCCCTTTATTTACCTTTATTTACTCATAAGAGTTAACCTAGAAATTGCAGCTAGGCTCCCAGTGGAAGCAATCTCCTGTAGAGGAGGGATGCTGTTGTTTCCTCTGTGGTTAGAAGCCCTGAAGATGTGTAAGATGTGTGAGACACTGAACAATGAAGTAACATGAGCTAATGTCAAGTGGTTTTCATGGGGCAGAGGAAGTAAAAACCCCAAAGCCCTGAAGCAGAGGATGTGGCAATCACTCACCAAAGGCTACACTAGAAAAATATGGTAGTGCCCCAAATCCAGAGCCTTACCTATTTATCAGGTTTGGAGTAGATATGTAGGAGTTAAGTGATACCCTGGAGTTAACTGTACAACCTCTGAATGGCCAAACTGTGTCTTTTCTGAGTAGCAGAGTACAGCACAAGTGTTCTCTTCTAGTCAATGTGAGGCATGTAACAAAAAGATCTGTGTAATTCCACAGAGATAAAGGGGTTTGAGGCTTCCCACTCCATTGGTAGCATTTGTCTTTCCTGACACTGCAGATACAACAAGGAAAATATTCATCATCCCTCATTTCAAGGCCTGTTGTGAGGTTATACCTCTACAAGCTAGTTAGCTTGAGCAGTCAAGAGAAAGAAGCTTTGGGTGGGGATTGTCTCATCCCGAAGACAGCAGTTAAGACACAAGTTACTGAAATTGTGCTCTGGAAAGGATTGACCCATTAGAAAACAATCTTACACAGTGAGCTGGACTGGAACTGTCAGTGCTGGGCAAGATGAATCCCAGCCCTGGCTACAGATCTTCCTACATGCAGCAGCTTAACTGAGCTGCAGAGTTAAGGATTCAGCCACTGATCTTCGTGTCAGCAATGAGATACTGACATCTTCATTTGTCCCTCTTTCTGCTCTTTGTTAGCTACTCCTACACTACTGAAGGGATTAAGAAGAACCAAAGCAGGGCAAGGGGTGCAGAGGAGTGCAGTTGATGAAGCTCTGGGCAATAGCCTCTGTAACTGTGGGCAAGGTGAGAAACACAAATTGTGCTGAAATGGCTGCAGATGGCTATGTTTAGGAAACTGGATCCTGCCTTTGTACTTAATCATGTCAGTAGATCTCTGGACACTCTTTTTATATTGTTTAGAGATCTATTCAGTGCCCAGGATAGATGTCTGTTATTGTTTTGAGCATCCCAGAGTATCCAAGCATCTTATAGATATGACACAGGTTCTGTGTAAGGCCAATGTCCTCCTCAGACAACAGCTAGAGGACAGCCAGCAGAGTCATTTCAAGGGGTGCTAAACACAAAAGTCTATTTCACTGTTTCAGTGAGGGAGCCCTGGCCCAGGCTGCCCAGGGAGGGTGTGGAGGCTCCTTCCTTGGAGGTCTTCAAGACCCACCTGGACACATTCCTGTGTGACCTGATCTAGGTGAACCCGCTTCTGCAGGGGGTTTGGACTGGATGGTATCTAAAGGTCCCTCCCAACTCCACCATTCTGTGATTCTATACCTCTGTGATGCCAGGCATCTGACACTGTGATGTATTTAACAAAATAGCCACACTCCCTAGAGTAAAGGAGTTTATTGGTGCAGATGTTGACAGCTGAGATGCAGCCACTGGCTTGTAAAATACACAAAATGCCCAAACTGTGTATTTATTCCTGTCCAAAGTGACTTCAGCAGAGTTTGTTAGAATAGAAAGTAATGAGAATGTCTTAGAACATGGAACAGAGTTGTTCTATTTACAGAGACAAGGACTGAAAGTCTTCAGTTTATGAAGAGTATTTGTTTTGACCTCCCTTAAGAAGCTGGGCTTCTCCCAGTCTACTGTCAATACTTTCTTTCCTTCTGCTGTTAGTCTCTTCCAGGCAGACTCAGGTTCCTGAGCCCTTGCAGAACATGGAATACTGTGGAGTGCCTGAGACCTCCTGTTTTAGAGAGGGAGATATGGTGTGGGAACTGCAGAAGAGACCATTACCTTTGTCATTGCATCTGTAGATCTTGTAGGTCTTTAAAACATGAGGCCTGTGCCTATAGTTGAGTTGCCTGTGTAGGTACATGCATCTCTCCTTAGGTGTCAGGTGTTACCTGGCATCGTGCACGTGCTATTAACAGAACACTCCAATGACATGTCTGCTTGTTCCTTGAAGGGCCAGGGAGTCAAATCAGTTAACTATTGTGCATAAGCCTTCATCATCTGAAGGTAATAGGTAGAAAGGTGACTCCTTGTTGAGGATAGGTAGTTGTGTGTGCCTCAGTTACCAGCATGATGACAACTGCAGTTCGACAGACAAGCTCAGTCTTAAAACCTTTCCTTCTAATTGTCACACTTGTCGATAAGGAATGACCTTAATGGTGGCCAGCAGTGGACTGAGAGACCTTGGGGACTGTCTGTCTAACACTGAAGATGTTTTTCAAAGCCCGTTTAACCTCCTGGTTCCTCAGGCAGTAAATGAAGGGGTTGAGCATGGGAGTGACAATAGTGTACACGACTGACACCAGCTTGTTCAGGTCAGAAGGGTGGATTCTCTTGGGCCGAGCATACATGAACAGCATGGCTGAGAAGAAGATAATGACAACAGTGAGGTGAGAAACACAGGTGAAGAAGGCTTTCTTCCTGCCCTGGGCTGTGGAGATATGCAGGATGGTGCTGATGATGCACGTGTAGGATATAATGGTGACAGAGAGGGGAAGCAGCAGGATGAGCAAGGCCAGGATGAAATCCACCGTTTCAGCTGTTGTCCTGTCAGCACACGAGATGTTCAGCAAGGGGCTGATGTCGCAGAAGAAGTGGTTGATGACATTGGAGCCACAAAAAGACAGCTGAGAGATGAAAACCACTTTCAGCAGAGACATGGAGAAGCCGGTGAGCCAGGAGCACGTGGCCAGCTGCAGGCAGAGCCGGCGGCTCATGACGGCCGCGTAGCGCAGGGGGTTGCAGATGGCCACGGAACGATCGTAAGCCATGGCTGCAAGGAGGACACACTCGGTGCAAATAAGGGAGCTGAAGAAGTAAAGCTGGGTCATACAGCCCCCAAAAGATATGTTCCTGCTTTCAAGGAGGAAATTCATGAGCAGCTTGGGAACGGTGACTGAGATGTACCAAGCCTCCAGGAAGGAGAGGTTGCTGAGGAAGAAGTACATGGGCTTGTGAAGCTGGTGGTCCATCCTTATCACTATAATTATGAGCATGTTTTCCAAGACAGTCAGCATGTAAGCCACCAGGAATATCACAAAGAGCAGCATCTGAAGTTCCATGAGAGCTGGAAATCCCACGAGGATAAATTCCTGGGGTTTCGTACTGTTTTTCTGCTTCATGGCAAAGGGCACGTGGCATCCAGCTCCAGAGAAAAAGGAAGGACAATAAAAGAGAAAAAAGGGAGTCTTTTAAAAGCTGAGTATTCTAAACCCAAAGAAACAGTGAGAAGAACTGCAGAGGAAGAAAGAAGAAAAGCAGACTGGAAGGAGGAAAGTGAAAATAAGAGGGGAAAAATACAAGGAGAGGGAGAAAAGGAAGAACATCATCACAGTCATGTCAGTATGAAGACATAAGAACAAATTCAGTGTGGGTTTTGTTTATATCTGGTTCATAATTAGTGGCCTAGATTATTAATGAGATCCTTATGTGCTGAATGCCCATGTAACAGCTGGATGTCCAGTTATCCCTAACCTGCAAGGAACACTGATGCCTCTGCATGGCTTAGGCAAGTGAACTTAGTCCTGCAAAGCCAAGTCATAGAATCATAGAATCACAGAATAGTGGGGGCTGGAAGGGACCTTTAGAGATCATCCAGTCCAAACCCCCTGCAGAAGCAGGGTCACCTAGATCAGGTCACACAGGAACATGTCCAGGTGGGTCTTGAAGACCTCCCAGCAAGGGGCATCCACAGCCTCCCTGGGCAGCCTGTGCCAGGGCTCCCTCCCTGAAACACTGAAATAGTTTCTTCTTATGTTTAAGTGGAACTGCTTGTGTTCCAGCTTCATCCCATCATCCCTTGTCCTGTTACTATCAACTATAGTAAAAAGGGATGTCCCAACCTCCTGACACCCATCCTTTGTGGAGCAGAGCTTGGTCCCTGCTACATTATCCCAGCACAGAAAGCCTCGAGATACTCACTAACTGAAACAGGCATTTACAGAGAGCAATATGTGTTGTTCAGAACACATAGGAAGGTGAATTAGGTGCTGAAGGAATGCATTTCTCTGTCTGTGTTGCTTCCCCTCCCATCCCCTGTTTCTATTCCTCTATCCACCTTTATAAAAAACAATGACAGGTTAATTTTCCTGTCCAAGGATCAGATTCTACAGGTTCAAAATGAAAAGGAAAAAGCCTTTCTCACGCTGGAAAATGCCCAATCCTCTGCCCTAACCTCATGGGCCACTGATCTAAGAAATGCTTCTTCATCTGGTTTAAAGCTCTACTGGTGTAATACTTTATTTCAGCATATACAGAGAAGCAAAGGAACAAACCACCTCTTCCCACCTCCACAGAATCACTCGAGACAGCATAGAATAAACTATCTTCAGTGGTGGAACCTTCATAAAACAATTCATTGGCAAATTGTTCACCTTACACATCAGTCAAATCTCCCTCAGCTAAGCAAGAACAGGAGAGTGACAGCAACTGTCACTCCTCCTGGAGCAAATATCTGTGCCATCTTAACATGAGAAGCCTATACTGAGAAGCTGGAATCCACATGCTGACATGTAGGTAGCTATCAGTTATCTCAGCTTTCCTTCTTTGGAGGGAACACAGATCCACAGGCATTTCCAGGCAATACTGCTTTCATTAAGAGGAGAAGGGCTAAGATAGGTTGGTCCTTCTGTGTCAGCTTCTTTGTTTACTCCACAAGTGTGTGTCAAACAAGCAGCTCAGATGTCTAGATGTGTTGCTCAGTGCAGTTCACAGGCATGCTGTAGGTGTTGAAATGCCAGTGGATTAGTTCCTCCTTGGAAGGAGGTGGTTACCCTACAAAGATTCCTGAAGGGGAATAACAGTGAAAAACTTTCTTCTCCTCTTACCTTCATCTCCCTTCAGCAGTGCCTGTGGTCTGACAGGGGAAGACAACTGTTCTCCCTTATTTAACTGAAGACACCCAAGTGGTGAGAGCTCTGCAAAACACACTGATGTGGTGGCTTCTTACCAGGTCATAAAAATAGGTTCAGTATAAGAGTGCATGGGGGATAAGTAATTACTCATGGGAATTTGGTGTTTACTTTGCCTTTGTGTAGCTGAGGTATCCAAGAAGGAAACTCCTGAAGGCTAATTCTGGCTTTCTGAGACTCTCTTTGCAGCATTTGCAGTTCATGAAGCAAGAACCCAACTTAGCTGCTGGGAAACATGTTCTCGAAGTGCCTATTCCTCAGTTATCTACTGGTGATCCTACTGACAGAGCTTACTCAGGAAACTGTCCAGAACTGTGTCATGAATCTGTGTCTGAGTATTTAGCTCTTACTGTGGCTACATGATCAAACTGTGTTTTCATGAGGCAAACCACCCTGCAAACAGAACTAATTTGGTTGGATGTTTTGTGGCTGTTTCAGAACCGTGTGTGGGTCTGGCAGGTCTCACTTGAGGCCTTTGGAAAGAACCTGTCTGTAGGGAAGGAGCCTCCCACAGCTGAAATGTCTTTGTGAAAGAGCCTGCCATCATTGTCCTTGAGCTGTAGCAGAGCCAACCAGCTCCCCTTTAGACCAGATCAAGATGTAACTCCATGGCTGGCTTCTAATTACTGTTTACTATAGGTAGTACAGGCAAGATTTCTCTGGCCTGCAAATTCCTTAAGCACTGTATCATCAGCCTTTGTCCTTTCATGCCACTTTACAGGATACTCAACACTCACCATGCTGAGAGACATAACTAAGAAGAATTCAATGCAAGTCTGTCATCATTGGTGTTCCTCAAATCAAACACCAAGGGAAATCAATTCCTCACCATCACAAGCTGTCCAGTAGCCTGGGGTGCCGTGCAGTGTGAAAGCAACTTGTCATGAGGCTGAAACCATGCAGGATGCAGGACAAAGACAGATCCCAGGAGGCAACAGGCTTAGGACAGTCTGGTGATCAGTGGAGACAGCTGGAGGCAGGCAGCAGTTCCTACTGTACTTAGAGGAGAGTTAAGAGCCAGCCAGAACTGCTTCTCAGAACTGAAATCTGAACTCCTGAGACTCACTTAAAGCTCCACAGATGTTTGTCAGATATGTTATTTGGATTTGGGATGATCCATTTGGCTTACTGTGTGAATGGGATTCTGTGGTAAATGCTTATAGAAAAAATATAGGGCTTAGGGGATGTGTGTGTGTGTGAATGCATGCATCACCACAATTCATCTAGCCCATTGCCTTCTCTGTGTGTGTGATTGCATGCAGACCAGAATTCATCAAGCCCATTGCCTTCTATGTGTGTGTGTGTGTGTGTGTGTGTGTGTGTGTGTGTGATTGCATGCAGACCAGAATTCATCAAGCCCATTGCCTTCTGTGTGTGTGTGTGATTGCATGCATCACCACAATTCATCTAGCCCATTGCCTCTGTGTGTGTGTGTGTGTGTATGTGATTGCATGCATTACCACAATTCATCTAGCCCATTGCCTTCTGTGTGTGTGTGTGTGTGTGATTGCATGCATCACCACAATTCATCTAGCCCATTGCCTCTGTGTGTGTGTGTGTGTGATTGCATGCATCACCACAATTCATCTAGCCCATTGCCTTCTGTGTGTGTGTGTGTGTGTGATTGCATGCATCACCACAATTCATCTAGCCCATTGCCTCTGTGTGTGTGTGTGTGTGATTGCATGCATCACCACAATTCATCTAGCCCATTGCCTTCTGTGTGTGTGTGTGTGTGTGTGTGTGTGTGTGTGTGATTGCATGCATCACCACAATTCATCTAGCCCATTGCCTTCTGTGTGTGTGTGTGTGTGTGATTGCATGCATCACCACAATTCATCTAGCCCATTGCCTCTGTGTGTGTGTGTGTGTGTGATTGCATGCACACCACAATTCATCTAGCCCATTGCATCTGTGTGTGTGTGTGTGTGTGATTGCAAGCATCACCACAATTCATCTAGCCCATTGCCTCTGTGTGTGTGTGTGTGTGTGATTGCATGCATCACCACAATTCATCTAGCCCATTGCCTTCTGTGTGTGTGTGTGTGTGTGATTGCATGCATCACCACAATTCATCTAGCCCATTGCCTTCTGTGTGTGTGTGTGTGTGTGTGATTGCATGCATCACCACAATTCATCTAGCCCATTGCCTTCTCTGTGTGTGTGTGTGTGTGTGATTGCATGCATCACCAGAATTCATCTAGCCCATTGCCTGTGTGTGTGTGTGTGTGTGTGATTGCATGCATCACCACAATTCATCTAGCCCATTGCCTTCTCTGTGTGTGTGTGTGTGTGTGTGTGTGTGATTGCATGCATCACCACAATTCATCTAGCCCATTGCCTGTGTGTGTGTGTGTGTGTGTGTGTGTGTGTGTGTGTGTGATTGCATGCATCACCACAATTCATCTAGCCCATTGCCTTCTCTGTGTGTGTGTGTGTGTGATTGCATGCATCACCACAATTCATCTAGCCCATTGCCTTCTCTGTGTGTGTGTGTGTGTGTGTGTGTGTGATTGCATGCATCACCACAATTCATCTAGCCCATTGCCTTCTGTGTGTGTGTGTGTGTGTGATTGCAAGCATCACCACAATTCATCTAGCCCATTGCCTTCTGTGTGTGTGTGTGTGTGTGTGATTGCATGCATCACCACAATTCATCTAGCCCATTGCCTTCTGTGTGTGTGTGTGTGTGTGATTGCAAGCATCACCACAATTCATCTAGCCCATTGCCTTCTGTGTGTGTGTGTGTGTGTGTGATTGCATGCATCACCACAATTCATCTAGCCCATTGCCTCTGTGTGTGTGTGTGTGTGTGATTGCATGCATCACCACAATTCATCTAGCCCATTGCCTCTGTGTGTGTGTGTGTGTGATTGCATGCATCACCACAATTCATCTAGCCCATTGCCTCTGTGTGTGTGTGTGTGTGTGTGATTGCATGCATCACCACAATTCATCTAGCCCATTGCCTTCTGTGTGTGTGTGTGTGTGTGTGATTGCATGCATCACCACAATTCATCTAGCCCATTGCCTCTGTGTGTGTGTGTGTGTGTGATTGCATGCATCACCACAATTCATCTAGCCCATTGCCTCTGTGTGTGTGTGTGTGTGATTGCATGCATCACCACAATTCATCTAGCCCATTGCCTCTGTGTGTGTGTGTGTGTGTGTGATTGCATGCATCACCACAATTCATCTAGCCCATTGCCTTGTGTGTGTGTGTGTGTGTGTGTGATTGCATGCATCACCACAATTCATCTAGCCCATTGCCTCTGTGTGTGTGTGTGTGTGTGATTGCATGCATCACCACAATTCATCTAGCCCATTGCCTGTGTGTGTGTGTGTGTGTGTGATTGCATGCATCACCACAATTCATCTAGCCCATTGCCTCTGTGTGTGTGTGTGTGTGTGTGTGTGTGATTGCATGCATCACCACAATTCATCTAGCCCATTGCCTCTGTGTGTGTGTGTGTGTGTGTGATTGCATGCATCACCACAATTCATCTAGCCCATTGCCTTCTCTGTGTGTGTGTGTGTGTGTGTGTGTGTGATTGCATGCATCACCACAATTCATCTAGCCCATTGCCTCTGTGTGTGTGTGTGTGTGTGATTGCAAGCATCACCACAATTCATCTAGCCCATTGCCTCTGTGTGTGTGTGTGATTGCAAGCATCACCACAATTCATCTAGCCCATTGCCTCTGTGTGTGTGTGTGTGTGTGATTGCATGCACACCACAATTCATCTAGCCCATTGCCTTCTGTGTGTGTGTGTGATTGCATGCATCACCACAATTCATCTAGCCCATTGCCTTCTGTGTGTGTGTGTGTGTGTGATTGCATGCATCACCACAATTCATCTACCCCATTGCCTTCTCTGTGTGTGTGTGTGTGTGTGTGTGATTGCATGCACACCACAATTCATCTACCCCATTGCCTTCTCTGTGTGTGTGTGTGTGTGTGTGTGTGATTGCATGCACACCACAATTCATCTAGCCCATTGCCTTCTGTGTGTGTGTGTGTGTGTGATTGCATGCATCACCACAATTCATCTAGCCCATTGCCTCTGTGTGTGTGTGTGTGTGTGATTGCATGCATCACCACAATTCATCTAGCCCATTGCCTTCTGTGTGTGTGTGTGTGTGTGATTGCAAGCATCACCACAATTCATCTAGCCCATTGCCTTCTGTGTGTGTGTGTGTGTGTGTGTGTGATTGCATGCATCACCACAATTCATCTAGCCCATTGCCTCTGTGTGTGTGTGTGTGTGTGTGATTGCATGCATCACCACAATTCATCTAGCCCATTGCCTCTGTGTGTGTGTGTGTGTGTGTGTGTGTGATTGCATGCATCACCACAATTCATCTAGCCCATTGCCTCTGTGTGTGTGTGTGTGTGTGATTGCATGCACACCACAATTCATCTAGCCCATTGCCTTCTGTGTGTGTGTGTGTGTGTGTGATTGCATGCACACCACAATTCATCTAGCCCATTGCCTATGTGTCTCTGTGTGTGTGTGTGTGTGATTGCATGCATCACCACAATTCATCTAGCCCATTGCCTTCTGTGTGTGTGTGTGTGTGTGTGATTGCATGCATCACCACAATTCATCTAGCCCATTGCCTTCTGTGTGTGTGTGTGTGTGTGATTGCATGCATCACCAGAATTCATCTACCCCATTGCCTTATATTAGTTACCCAGTTTTATGATGCCTAAATTAGGTGGAGTGACTCCTATCCTTAGCATGTGAAGTAATTCCTGTGTTGCTACTGCTCCACCTCTGTTGATTGCAAGGAAAATTAAAGTCTTATGAAAGAACAGACTCAGCATTTAAAATATGCAACCAAGGTCGTTCAGAGTCCCAGGACAGCTCGGCTCACTCCTGCCTCTACCCACTGTTGTTTACCCCTCCATCATGACAGATGACACCCAGTGTAACCTCTGTGGCTGGGCACTGTCTCCCCTGAAGGCATGCACACCTGAGGCACTCAGCAATCATCTAAGGGCATCTCATAAATGAGGCATCTTTACAGTAGTGTCAGTGCATGGAGAATGAAGAGTGGAGTGTCCAGGGGTTAACTCCTATCTCCTGGGACCATTGCAGTGCAGAGCTTAATCACTCTGATTTAGTTAATTGGTTCTCTTTGGTACTACCTGAATTTAATGTGTCCCAACTCGTTTCTGTTTCCTCTTCTCTTTAGAAGTGTGCACAGCTAAGAACTGCTCTGTCTTCCAAGGGGAAATGCTGTTTGCCCAACCTGATGCCTTCTATGAGTGCATAACTGGCTGGCTGGATGAGGGGAGAGCAGCAGATGTCATCTGCCTTGACTTCAGCAAGGCTTTTGACACTGTCTCCCACAACATCCTCATCAGAAAGCTCAGGCAGTGTGGCTGGGATGGGTGGACAGTGAGGTGGATGGAGAGGTGGCTGAGTGACAGAGCCCAGAGGCTGGTGATCAATGGCACAGAGTCCAGTGTGAGGCCTGTGGCCAGTGGAGTTGCACAGGGATGGGATCTGGGGCCAGTCTGGTTCAACATCTTCATCAACCACCTGGATGAGGGGACAGAGGGACCCTCAGCAAGTTCCCTGCTGGCACCAAACTGGGAGCACTGGCTGATTCCCCAGAGGCTGTGCTGCCAGTCAGTGGGATCTCGACCGGCTGGAGAGTTGGGCAGAGGAACCTCCTGAGGTTCAACAAGGACAAGGGCAGAGTCCTGCAGCTGGGAAGGAACAACCCCCTGAACCAGTATAGGCTGGGGGTGACCTGCTGGAGAGCAGCTCTGCACAGACACACCTGGGAGTGCTGGCTGGTAATAAACTGACCATGAGCAGCAATGTGCCCTCGTGGGCAAGAAGCCAATGGCAGCCTGGGGGCATCAAGCAGAGTGTGGGCACCAGGTCAAGGGAGGTTCTGCTCCCCCTCTGCTCTGCCCTGGTGAGGCCTCATCTGGAGTCCTGTGTCCAGTTCTGGGCTCCTCAGCTCCAGAGGGACAGGGAAGTGCTGGAGAGAGGCCAGTGCAGGGCCACCAAGATGATGCCATTGGCTTCTTGGCCACGAGGGCACGTGAGCTTCTGAAAAGCTTCTATTCTGAGCTTCTGAAACCACAGAAAGTTAAATAAGAAACATCTTTCTAATGTTTTGATCCCACCTCTGTTGTCAAACAACACTTCTTTCTTCCCTCTTGTGCTTTGTTTCTCTTGGAAACCACTCATTTCCAAGACTTCCACCACTGCCATTGGTATTGTCAGTGTAGGTGAGACAAGAAAGTAAGAAAGACTCAACAAAGCTCGAGAGAAAGTCATTAAAGGTGATTTTTCTTCATCTCTGCTTCTGCTTCCCTCATGTAGCTAGAACCTCACCTCTCTGCTTTTCTCTGACTGGTTGGAAACAGGCTGGATTGCAGGTGCTGTGAGCACTTGTAGCTCCTGTAGACATCCTGCAGCTTCTGCTGAGTGAAAGATGTCTCAGGATGGAAAGTATCACCCAGTATGTGATCCTTCAAAGCCCAAGAGAACTAAGAGCAAAATTAGAACCTCAGGCACTTCTGTTCTGCTGTCAGCTCCTAATCAATCACGTGGTGGGTAGCTCTGAACGATAAATCACTTATCAGTGCCTTAGTTTGTCCCTGTGTAAGACAGTGATTATACTGGCCTCAAAAATGACCTGAGGTTCCACAGGGAAAGTGGTGCCCAAACATGTTTTGTGTGACCTGATCTAGGTGAACCTGCTTCTGCAGGGGGGTTGGAGTAGATGATCTCTAAAGGTCCCTTCCAACCCCCACCATTCTGTGATTCACATCTGCCCCTTCTAAGCAGATTGTCATTCAGAAGCAGGAATTCACTGTGGAAGGTTCATGGTTATATGTAAATATCACATGGGACAGAATTCCTTTAGAGGCCAGAATCCTCTGTCAAAGTATGGGCAAATCAAACACTGAAGCACTCCAGAAGAGACCACAGTCCAGTTTCCAGGTAGGCTGGTATCCACCTTGGCAAAGAACTTCAGTTTCTGACTTAGTCTAAGCAAACCTTGGTCTGTCCAGGACACACACCCATGTGCCTCACACAGGTTACAGAGCACTGGACTCGTACCTTCTGTTTCATGCAAGTGAAACAACACTTTTCTGGGCTCTTAACTTGTTGTTACTGCAAACAGAAACCTCAAAGAGCCACCAGCCCATCAGACAGAGATGCTGTGGTGTGTTGTGGATGTAGCCATCAGCTTTAGAGGGATTTAACCCTGTTGAGCCAGAGCCAGGTAACTTTGTACCCCTTGATCTGGGGGGCCACAGATCACTCAGGGTAGGGTGTTATTATTGGCATACTTGTGGATAGACTTGGTGTTTGTTGTGTTTACTGATACACTAATGGCATATATTCCCATAGCTTCAATGATGGATGGACACCAACACTTTTGGGTGTCTGGAGAGCAAAGCAGGAGGATGCCATTCGGGAAAGGTAAGTCTGATTGGGACCTGCTAGTTCTTATCCCCTCTCCCTGATTCCCAGTGTTCTGTTAGTTAGTGCTCCTTCAGGAATGTAAATAGTAACAATATAGGTGCAAGAGAACTCTGCAAGATGCCAAATCATTTTGCATATGTGACCACTTAGCTCCATTTCCATGCCTTGTTTTCTTATTAGCATTCCCCTACCATTTCTTTAGATCACCTCTTTCAGTGTTACCTCCCTGCTCATCAGGAATCTCAGTGATGCAGTGTTAGGGGATAAATGGTTGTTGCAAGTTCCTTCTTGTTACCCATTCCTCAGGAGGCAGCACTCCCACATAAGGTAAAGAACTGGGTGGAGGCCCATCCTTTGGCCCTGAGCCTAAGTGTTGACACAGGGCTGACACGCAGATGACTTGTGCTGAGGCTGGTTCAGCTGGTATGTGAGCAGAGATGAAGTGGAGGAGGAAGAGAGCTGGAGCTGCTCAAGTGGAGGCATTGAGAGCACCATAGGTGAGTACTGTGGCTAAGGGGGTAATAGGCTGGGGCTAGGGCATGGTGGCTAGCAAAAGTGGTGACATGTGGAAGAGATGCTCAAGAGAAGCTGAGAGCAGGGGAAAGTAATATGGAGAAACAAAGAATGCTGAAGTCTTCCCAGGAGGCTGACACAAAGATTGACTGAACCACAGTTGTGGACAGCCACAGAATGGATGGGGATGAGGAGCTGACTTAGAGAAAGGGATTGCAGCCTTCCATTTAGAAAGACAAGAGGTTTGCAGGGGTAAGAGACACGGTAGGAAACACTAGGAGTCCAAAAGGATACACAGGATGAATGGGAGGTTGGAGTAGAGAAGATAAACAGCAGAGTGAGCACTGGCCAGGAAAGGAAGAAAACCTGATCCAGAGAAAACCTAACTGAGAATTACTTGTTTGTGCATGATAAAGTGATACCACTGTACTACCACTCCCCAGGGAGAGCTCAGTCTGTGGAGTATCTATTGCAAGCAGCTAGAGTCGATGATAGATACCGAGGTGTAAAACGTGCCCACTACAAAGCCTGTTTGCTCTCTGCATTGTGTCCTGACCTGCTGTCCAAACCAGGAGGCTTCTTCAGTGTTTAATAACTACAGTGTTATCTGTGTGGGGTTTTTTTCTCTAGTGACAATCCAGGCTCCACAATCTCCTTTTGAACACCAACAACATGGGAATCACAAAGTTACACGGACTGGCCATTGTGCTGACAGCAGGAATCACAGGAGCCATCTGGTGGGTGTTGAACCTTTGGTAATGATTCTCAGCAAGTGTGTATTTCAGTTGCTCAGCTTGAGTGATGTTTCTTGTGGCTGTCCTTGAGCAGATGCAATGTAAGTACTTGCACAAAGCTACATTCCTAATCCCTTCTCGTATTCAAAGGACCCAAATAAGCAAATGTGGACACTTTGCATCTGTTCTATGAAATTCTAAGGAGCCCAAGTGTGCATGCTCATGTTTACATCGTTGATGACACTTCTGGACTGCAGATCAGCAGAGTTCTGGCACAGAGCTGGTGCTCTGTGGGGTGGTACTAGCTGTGTTTATGCTGCACAGTGGTCAGCCCAAGTGTCCCTTGGGTTATGTGTCCCTGGAGCAGCGTGCTGCTGCCATGCTTTCATAGCAGGTACTCAGTGCCTTGGAGCCTGGCATGAGACCAAGTTGAGGAGATCTGGGGATGCAGAGTTTGATGCAGTAATGTTGGAAGACTGTTCCAAATGGAGGAACTAGGAGAAGCTTTTCATCCAGGTACTCTGAGGCAGAGCATCCTTTGCTGGTGATACGATTTGGCTCACAACAGAGGAGATTCCACATACATGCCAGAGCAGAGCCAAAGTCATGGTGTAGATGCCTCACTCCAAAAGAAGACTTAGACTGTCAGCTTCTAGGAGCAGCCCTGAACAAGCTCTGATGTAAAGCAGACATCTGTCCTTTGGCACAAGTGGTCTGAGGCCTCATTAAGTGCAAATTAAATCATCTACAGATCTTCAGAGTGAGTAGATCTGCAGGTAACACCAGACTAGACAACTCTCTTGAAACAACAGAGCTTTACACATCCTCATCACCAGTTTGGCCCCACAAATAGGTGTCCTATCAGCTTTTACAGCTCTGATAGTTGTACAGTTTCAGCCAGAAAGGGGGTGGAGGAGTGGTTGATATGTTATTGTCCTTAACATTGACTCATTGCTTGCTTTCTTTCTCCAAGGTACCATCACCCTTTCTCCCAAGCCAGTGATCAGAAGCCCACAGCCTCCTCTGAAGAGTGTGTATTGCTTTAAGGGACTGAGTTTCCTTCTGCATGCCCTGCAAGATTCAGCATGTGTGTTGTTCTAGGCCATTAGGATAAGACTCAGCTGATAAGACCAATTCTTGAGCAGAGGAGAGCCCTAGAAATGCTTGTTTCCATTTGGTCACGCTGCAGTGACCAGCTGAGATGCAGACATCTCTACTGTGAATGCCTTGAGCTGGGTGAACAGACTCAGATCCCAGAGGTTTCATTAAAAACCTCAGAGGTTTTCCCTCAGAAGAGGGAAAGGCAAATAAATTGAACCAGCTCCTGCAAAACCATGTAGTGAAATACAGCTCAGCCCACCTGCTTTAGACATCTAAAAGTTGTGTCTCTGTAAGGAAGTGTCCTAGGCCTCCTCTGTACTCATTAGAAAGAAATGGACCTTGCCAGAATCTCTTAGCTATGGATCTAGAGATAGTGTGTGTCATGTTCTTAACCAAATAGCACTTTGGACAAGGAATTATGTGTCTAAATCTGGAGCTGCTGTTGTAAGAGAATGTAAATGCAGAGACATGACCACCAGGATCCACCAGTAAATCCTTTGAAATCCATACAGCTGCATGTTAGGAGGAACAAGTTAAAGGAGTTATACCATTAAGTTTTATTTCTAGATAATAATAGGGAAAAGCTGTTGTTATTTGGTCATAGGTGTGTCTTCAGTGACCCTGGTTCCAAACCATTGCCTTGAAAGTGAAACTTGGGCTGTAGAGCACTGCATAAGAAAGCAGGTTGATGTCCCTGGTACTGTTTTCATGAACCTGAAGTTCTTTTCTGTGTTTTGTTTTCAGTGTGACCAACATGAACCAGAGCTTGTGTCAGCTTTCAAGGTAAGGACCTCTTACCTCTGCTGTCCCTCAGCTCTGACCTGTGGATACATGTGGGTATCTTGTTAAACATCTGTCCTTGTCCATGCTGAATGTCCATGCTGGTGCCAAAGCTGGGTCTTCTGTTCTCTAAGAACAACCAGCTGCTGTTGTGCTAAAGGTTAAACGAATTTGGCAGAGAAGAAACCCCTTGTGTTCCAGTTTATCCTCAGAGGGTGTGGGGGTGGCCAGGCTGAGGTTCTGAGCGGGACCTGTTTTGGTGCTGTAAGTCTGGGGTTGTTCAGTATCTCCAGCACAATTTCAGGTGCACAAAGAGCATCTAAATAAGAAATGACTCTCTAGAGTGTCTCATTTAGAGAGTCAGTGACTCTCAGTTTCTTGTCAAGCCCTTGGTGCAGGCCACTGTTGGAATCTCACCCAGTGGATGTCCCTGATGGGGGGAGAATTTCAGTCCCTTGGGCTTGATTATCTTAGAGATCTTTTCCAACTGAAGTGATTCAATGGTTCTGTGTGTTACCTGGTGCACAGTGAAGGCATGCAGCACTACGCCCAGCAGTGATCTATGAACTGTGTGGAAGACATTTGGCCTTACTGGACCAAATACTCTGTGTGTAGTAGTAGAATGGAACTTCCTGAGGGTACCCTGCAGGAACCTGCTGGAGATAAGCTTAACATAGATTATTTTGCATTCAGCCTTCATCAGACCAGCTGAGTAGTGTGTCTGAGGAGTGTTGCTTAAACATAGTTAACATTGTATGTAGAGGTGAAGCCATCAGTTGTGGTGGAGCCTTAGTGACTGGGTACCCACTGACACTGGATCCAAGGGGAGTACTGCAGAAACACCTCAGGATCTCCTGTGGGGCTCATCCCATCTGGCTTCACAAAGGAAAATCTGCAACTGCTGTGCCCTGAGGTATTTCTGTGTCTTTCCCTTGTCTCTTATTTACAGACAAGCAGACTTAAATGAAACATCTTCCATGCTTCCACGGTAAGGATGAGTTTTCTGGCTTCATTCACAGGATATGATGTTGTTCTCATGGCTGTGTCACAAGTCAGAACAGCTGACAGCCTGTCTGGATGGACAGCAATGGATGCATGTGTAGGTGCCCTTTCAGGAACCATGGACAAAGTTTTGTGGATGCAGCATCTTTTGCTTGTTTGCTTTCAGAAAGGAAATTGTGCAATGACAGTGACTGCTGAAGTGAATTTGGTTTGCTCAGAGCTTGGTTGATTTTTTCCCCTTCCCCTGCCACCTCACATCTCAGAAGCTAAACAGGAAGAGCCCTTGGCTGATGCTGCTTTCAGTGGTAACAGTCAGCACTCCAGATGATTTGTAAATGTCTGTGGAAAGGCACTTTTAGAGCAGTGGGGTGAGTTATTTTGTGGAATTGCCTCTTCTAGAGCCACTAGCTCTAGAAAAAGTAGCAAAGAGAGATGGATGTAGTGGAGATGTTCAACAAAGGCCACAGGGATGATGGAGGGGCTGGAGCATCTCTCCCATGAGGTAAGGCTGAGAGAGCTTGGACTGTTCAGGCCGGAGAAGAGAAGGCTTTGGGGAATAACTTCTTAACAAGGGAGGCTGCAGAGAGGCAGAACCAGGCTCTTTATGGCGGTGCCCAGTGACATTACAAGAGGCAACAGGCACAAACTGAGACACAGGAGGTTCTGTCTGAACAGCTGAAACAAGCTAGCTGAGAGGCTGCAAAGTCTCCCTCCTTGGAGATGTCCAAAAGCTGTCTGGATGTGCTCCTGGCCCTGCTTGAGCATGGGGTTGGACCAGAGGTTTCTTCCAAACTCAACCATTCAGTTGTTCTGTGAAAGATGATGCTTGACACATTCACAGTGAGGTGTCTGAACTCTGGTACTTGTTTAACTTAGTTTCAGATCTAGACATTGAAATATATTCAACATTGATGCTTAATTTTCTTCTCCCAGATGATAACTTTCCCCACTACAAACCTAAAAGGAAGGAGTTCATTTTTGCTCCTGGGAGCTCCTAAGAAATATTACTCTCTGTTATTTGTTCTGTTCTGGTTGTATTCAGGAAGATGCTTCTCAGCTGAAGCCATCACCTGGCTCTCCACCTCTACTGGTGCTGTTTCTAACAGTCCATGTTATGCACAAACTCAAGCACACCTGGCACACACCTTCCCACTGTTAACAGAGGGACTGGTTTGGATGTGTTCAGGTGGAAAATATCTCATCCTTCACAGAGGCCTCGAATGATCCCTTTTGCATTTAGTGATCCACAGGCCCTCTGGACTGCATGAACTGCTTCCAGATAGTGTCTGTGTAAAGCAACTGAGACACACGTTCCTGTGACTGAGCAGACTCTGGTTATTGAGTCAGTGAAACAAAAGCCTTGCAAGGCAATATCCTGCAGGATTTCTCCCTCGGCCTCTATTGCCACCTTATGGTGTGTGTGAGGAATAGCTGCTGCATGTCAGACACGGTACAGCACAGCTGCCTCCTGCCAAAGTGTGTTTGCAGAGACCTGACGTGGTCTCTTTAGTTTAATTAATCGTGTTAAAGCAAGATGAGTCCCGTTGGTTAAGGATGAAGGATTTCTGTCTCCAGCCTGTGGTGAAACCAAATGCAGATATGAAAGATGCCAGCACATGTAACAGCACAGTGGTCACCAAGCCTGGCCCTGACAGAGCAGAGCTTCTGCATGAGCAAGACCAGCATAAACAACTCAGGCTGCCTGATGCTACTCTTCTTTCCTGCTCATCAGAGCTGTAGTTCACAAGTGGACAAACACATCCCCTCGTTCTGATGTTCCACAGGGATGCCTGGGAGCTCCTCAAAGCCTAGAGCAGACAGCAGCTGTGTCCAGACTTAGGCACAAAACAGACTTATCCAGCCCCAGCTTGTCTTTCCAGATTCTGGTCTCCTCCTGCTCACAGGCTTGAGCAGTTTGACACCTGCTGACATACCCACCTGCATGGACAAAGTAGAGAGCAAGGTCACAGAGGAAATAAATGGGCACAGAGTCCACAAAGAAGATGGGGCAGACTGTAGTGATCAGGGCTCAGGGCTGCACCAGGCTGGTGCAGGGTGACCAACAGCCTGTTGATTGAATCTCTCCAGTCTCTCTCTCATTGCTTTGGCTCTTCCACTGAACAAAAAGATTACACATTCCCACAGTTTGTTTCAGCCCACCAGTTGCTGACTTCAGAGTTCCTTTGGTTGTGTTTTAATAAGCTACTGCCTGTTGAGGTTTGTGTGCCTGGGTTTTGATCATGTCCCTTTGTTTCTTGTCTGTGGATTTGGTGTTGAACTGCCACTAACCAGATGTCTTCTCAAACCAGAAATTTTTACACCCCACCTCTCCTTACAGTCCCTGTTGCTCTGTTATTGGACTGTAGTGATAATGGATGACCATGGTATGCCAAGATCACACATACTTTTTCTTTTCTACAGTTTATTATATCCTGAGCCTCTTCTGACAAAACCAAGGTAAGCTTCATCTTTTAAATCTGAAAGGACTGAAAAGAACAAGAGGGTGTGTCAAGGGTTGTTCTTCTCAGGTAACTTCAGGAATTGCCCTTATAATTTTTAGGTTATGTGGTAAAAGACTCAGCTCTACACAACACAGAGGAGCACAGAGGGGCAATGGGAAGCAGGGGACCCCAGCAGCCTTAGAAGAGAAACAATTGCAGTGTGGAAGTGCCCACCAAGGCTGTAACAAGACAGCAGTTGGCCTTATTGTCCAGGCATGAAATCCACTGAGATGAGTCAAAGGGAAAGGCTGTCTAGAGCAACTTTCAGACTGCATATATATGTACATATATACCTGGGTGTAATATGTGTGGTCTGAGGGGTTTTTTACTGTCATTCTCAGCAGCTGAAAGGTGGACAGGATGGCACTGCTGGTGCCATGGTTGCACAGTGCTGTGTTTCATGTCTGCACTACCTGTGTAGCCAGACATACATGTGTATGTTGTATATGTGTGTGTTTACTGGGAATACGTTCTCAGCTTTGCTGCTGGCTGGACCAGGAGACACTGAGCTGCAGCAGCCTTGCCTCTGCTGAGCTACCAGACTCAGCAGTTCCCCTAGCAGTAGCCACCTTGAGCTAGTGACCCAAACAACCAAAGCACTGAGTTACATTCTGCCAGCTTCAGTTTTCAAAGGAACTCAAGAGTTCAAGCCCATACTTGTGTCTAAGTCCCCTGGATGTGTGTGTGGTTTGCACAGTTGCTTGGACTCTGATATCTGCTGGACTGAGCCAGTGGTGTTAGATACAAGGATGAAATGCTGGGTGGACACAGATGGTTAAGCTCATGGTCAGGTATGGCTGTGTACAGTCAGCTGGAGCTGTAACCTTGTCGACAAAGGCTGAATCGGGAGCACAGGTTCTAAGTTTACTCCTGCTCTACCTTGTAGAAAAGCACATGATTTGGAGGCATCTGACTTATTTTAGATGTCTGCTCCAGGGCAGGATGACTCAGATTTCACTGATGGTGACTCCTAATGATTTCAAAAGGAGTCTGGGATGACCAGTTCAAAGCTAGACCTCCCCTGGTGAAGCTTGTGTTTGCCTTCATGAATTCTATAGGCCATCTAAAGACTACCTTCCTTCTCAAACCCCTTGCAGGAGGCGAGATGTACTGGTGTTGACACCCTGGTTGGCTCCAATTGTCTGGGAAGGCACATTCAATAGAGACATCCTGAATGCACAGTATATGCAGAAGAACCTGGTCACTGGAGTGGTCACTTTTGCTGTTGAAAAGTATTGATTTGTCATGTATTTCTTGTCAAATACTTCAACCTCTCACCGGCCAGTGGTGCTGCAATGCTGCTGGTGGAGCAGGAGTGAGGAAGTTCCAAAGGCAATGAGCAGCTTTTGGCTGGGATAAGCTTATCAGTGGCAACTTCTCAAGCAAGGCAGCTGTCTGTGCAAAAAGCAGGAGGCATTGCCTTGCAAAGGGCAAGAAAACACTTGTAAGAATGACTATCATTTTGATAGGAAGAAGGAAAGAGAGAGAAGGAAAGTTACAGCCCCTGCTGTGTTTCTAACAGGATTTGCCTCTAACCTGGGGCAAAACCCCACCAAATTCTGCCAAGTTGAGATTATTAATGGGTTCCTGGTAGAAATTAGAATGGAAACATTAGCTCCAGTGAAGTTATCAACCATGCAACTGTAGCTTGTCATTCTGGGGGACGGTTCTGTTCCTCTTTGAGTAAAGAGCTCTACTCCCCCTGTCTCCACTGAGCGTCCCAGAGTTAAATGGAGACTTCATGTGTCTCAAGGCAACCAAAAGGATTCCACTGATAGTTTTAATCCTCTCTATGAAAGAGAGCAAAAGTTAAGCTGCAGAAAGAGTGCCAAGGAGCCAGGGTACATGTGAGAGTGAAGGGTGAGGAGAAGTATTTATGCTGTGCCAGTGGCACTAGGGAACAGCTTGTGCACAGTGAGCAGGAAAGGCCATCAGGGTACAGGATAGTGAGAACTGGTCAATGGTGCACTGCAGCAGCGTGGGGAAGGGTTGAAGGGGTAGCAGCCATGTTGAATAAAGAGCACTAATATAAGAAAGGAGGGGTGGATAGAGCAGGAGAAACGAAATGGACTTGAGAAGCCACCGTCCTGCGT
This sequence comes from Colius striatus, assembly GCF_028858725.1. Lineage (NCBI taxonomy): Eukaryota > Metazoa > Chordata > Aves > Coliiformes > Coliidae > Colius > Colius striatus. The sequence goes on from NW_026908527.1 coordinate 596,378, forward strand.
CAGGAAGAACCTCTCTCCACTCTTTTTCTGTCCTTGTCTCTCAGATATGTCCAGTTCATAAAAGGGTTCATGAGCTCTGCCAACAAATACTTCCTTGCTGGGCACCAGGTGAACTTCTACTTGTTCACAGACAATCCTGAGCAGATCTCTCACCTTCAGCTGGCCCCTGAGAATCACCTTTTTGTCATCCCTGTCCAGAATCACACGCGGGGGCAGGACATCTCCCTGAGGCAAATGGGCATCATCAGCACGTACATCCAGAGCCGATTCCAGTACGAGGTCGACTACCTCTACTCCATAGACATCGATGTGCAGCTGGTTGAACACGTTGGTGTGGAGATCATTGACACACTGGTGGGGACCATCAGCTCCTGGCACTACGACACACGGCGTGAGAGCAAACCCTACGAGCCACGCGCCGAGTCCCGCGCTGCCGTCCCTCAGGGAGAAGGCGACTTCTATTACACAGCCAGCTTCTATGGGGGGAGCGTGGCTGAGGTCTACAGACTGACCAGAGCCTGTTTTAAAGGCATCCTGGAGGACAGAGGAAATGGCATTGAAGCCAGGTGGCATGATGAGAGCCACCTCAACAAGTATCTGCTGGAGCACAAGCCCACGCGCCTGCTCTCGCCGGAGTACTGCTGGGATGCAGAGCTGAGCCGGCCCCGCATCATCCAGGTGAAGAGGATGTGCTCTGTGAGCAGGGCTGGCAGGCAGTGAGCTGCTGCAACAGAGCAAGCAAGGAAGCAAGCAGGTCATGAGTGTCAAGGGAGTAAAACAGACATGCAGGTTACAGTCATTGATTTATCTGTTATTGTCTTTCTGATGCTACTGGGAAAGGTCAAATAGAGACCTTCTCTGTTAAGCCAACCTTTATTGCAGTGATGGGTGGTGAGAAGCAATGATCTCTGTGCCTATTTAACTCCTGTCTTCAGTGCTCATGACTCCTGTGAGCCCAGGATCAAGCTCCACGTGGGCTGTGGTGTTCTTGCCTCTAGATTTTACAGCTGGAGTCGTTAATCCAGGCACATCCTTTTCTTCCTCCTTCTAATACATTCATGATTAATGTTTTAGCCTCTGCTTGAGTCATGCCTCTCACACAGCAGTTTGTCACAACACAGAGTCAGCTGTACCCACTCATACAGCACCAGCAAAGCTAATAATCCCAACAAAACGTGTTTCAGTGCTGTCTGGAAGAAGCCTGGATGTACTGAGGTGCCAGGGGAAAAAAGAACCCATCATATGCAAGTGCCAGTCCAATCAACAGGTCACTTCTGTGTCTTAGAGACACATACCCCTCATGGTCTTTCATTCATAGTCATCTCAGATACAACAGCACTTACAGGTCAGTTTATAACCAGTAATAACATAAACCCAGATACAAAACCCCAGAGCAGACAAAGTCAGAGCTTCTAAAAACAATCAGGTTTGATTCTAAAAGTCAGGTCAGCAAAGCCCCAAAACAGAGGGGTCACAAGTCCCTTGGTCCTTGTAAGGGTTATGAGAAACTTAAGTTACAGACAAAGCACTCTCTGATCTTTCTGCCAAGGTCTGGAGGCCCCACAGGGTCTCACTTTGTTTCAGGATACTGCTATGACTGGTGAAGTGTGGGATGAGGGAAGGGAGCCTATGGAAAGAATTCCCACATGCTCAGCTCCAGCAGCAAGCCTCTTGCTGAATGATACTTGAGCCACTGGAACCAGCTCAATGGCACAAGTGAGAGCAGGAGGCAGCACAGCCAGACCTGACCCCTGAGGACACAGGAAGAGGTCAGGCTATGCAGGGAGATTTGGTGGGTGGGACAGTCCATTTGTCTGAGTTTTCATGCTGTCTGTTATGAATGTGTTGCTCTGTAAATCACAGCTCTTTGCCTTCATGGGTCAGGCTCTGTGAGGCAGAAGGAAATGCAATGCAGTGCATCCAGAAGAACCCCCAGGCATGAGCCAGTTTCTCACCAGGGAAACAGTGAATAGGGGGCTGTGTATTTTCATTAGCATCTCAGGGAGCACAAGGGAGGTAGTTGAACCTGCCCAGGACAGTGGAATACTGACAGACCAGGCCAGTCCAGTTGGCTGTGTGCAAGTTGTGGTGGGTGGAACAGGCCAAGTGTCAGGCTGAGGTGGGGCAGTGACAGGTAGGAATCAGAAGGGAGCAGTGTGTTCCCACCTAGGGACTAGGCTGCAGCAGGGGAAAGCAGCAGCATAGGATGAGAGGGATGGACTCTAGAGGTGATGGGTTACATTGAGAGGACCAGGGTGTGGGATATGCAGGCTTCTAAGGAAATACATATGGACTAGGCTAGGCAGTGGGCCAAAGTGAATGTACTGGAATAGGGCAGCATTCATAAAGGTCAGAGTAGTGGGCAAATATGAAGCCTGAGCAGGTTAGCTGTGATGCAAAAGTGAATCAAGCTAAGGAAGGAGACAAAGTTCTCCACTGCCAGTGAATTTCCCAGCTGTGCACTAAGCCATCCCCAGAAATGTAACTCCAGCAATTCCCATGGCAGAGTTCTGCAGGTCTGTTGGAACTGTCTCCCCCTCACCCCCAGCTTCCCCTTCTGCAGCAGCAGCCCCTGAGCAGTCAGTGCTCTCGTCTCTGGAGACGGTGCCTGCAGCACCCAGGCTACTGCTTCCATCTGCTGCCCATCAGTGCTCATTGCAACTCACTTCTTGGGGGGTCAGAAAGCAGGAACAGCTGAAAGCAGCCACCAGAAGCAATCTTCCCCCAGCCCTGTCACACCAGGATTACCCAGTATACAGAAAGGCTGAAGTTTGTGTTCAGGAGATGAAATCAGGACATAGTACACAACTGAGGAATGAGACAAGGCCTGTGGCAAGGCACATGGGGAGAGCAAACAGCAGCACAGGCTGGGTGAGGCAGAGGAGAGCTGAGTGTTGATAACCATGGCCAGGGAACTCAGTCACCTCACAGGCCAGCCTGGGGGAGCTGTTTATTGTCAGCTCTCTGAAGATGCCAAGTTGAATCTTACAGCCTCCTGCAGTCAGATTCATCAAAGACCCTTTGCAGCAGCTGCCTTCCCAGGCAGATCTGGAGACACTTTCAGGAGTGATTAACTCCTAGAGCTGGAGTAGGACACTGGAGCAAAAGCTTCAGGGCTTGACTGACTGGGATACTGGTGTGCTTGGAACACAGGTGAGGTTAATGCCCTGTAAGGTCACTCATTGCCTTCAGATGGTCATGGTTGTGCCCAGCCAGCACAGCAGCAGCACCACAGTGTCTCGAAATGGGAGGAAGAAGATCACCAAGGTTGTTGTGGATGGAGACAAGGGCTGGGAAGGCTCACTGCTAGTTATGGTTCTGGGCCAAACAGACTCCAGTGCTCGACTGAGAGAGGAAAGGAGGAAAGGTTATTCTACAAGGAACAGAACAGAAGCAAAAGGGGAGCAGGATGGTGAGAAAATGACAAGCAGAGCTTTAAGATCTCCCTCTCCCATCCCTCCTTTCTTCCCAGACTTAGCTCACTGCTCCCCAGATCTCTGCCTCCTCCCCCCTCAGTGGCTCAGGGGGGCAGGGAATGGGGGATGTGCTCAGTCTCTCACAGATGGGCTCTGCTGCTTCTCTGTGCTCAGATGAGGATGACTCCTGGCATCCTTCCCCTGCTC